>NC_073313.1:354698893-355004727 GCF_027595985.1 Sorex araneus | reverse complement strand
TCATCTGAGCCTTTCCAATTCACATTGCCCAGAAGAAACAGGGTTTCTTTTCTCCACACCCCCAACATTTGTTCCCTTTGTGCTTTTGATACTGGTCAGCTTAGTAGGTGCCGAGGTGTTGTCTCATTGTGGTCTTGATTTAGAGGCTTCTGGCAGTAAGTAGTGCTGAGCACTTTTTCTTCCTGTTTCTTTTGCCGTGGGGCCACACCTGGTGGTGCTTGGAGGTCACCATCTTTGCTGTGCTTAGGGGACAGTTGGTACCAAGGATCCAGCCTGAATTTCTGCATGCAAAACATGTGCTCCAGCTCTTTGTGTCTCTCCCTGAGCACCTTTATATGCATTTGTTGGCTATTTGTGTGTCTGATTTGGAAGAAATTGCCTATTCAGGGGGCCGGAGCAATAATACAGTGGGTAGGGCATTTGCCTTGCACAGGGCTGACCTGGGTTCAATTGACAGCATCCCGTATGGTCCCCCAAGCACTGCCAGGGGTAATTACTGAATGCAGAGCCAGTAGTAACCCTAAGCATCACTGGGTGTGACCCAAAAAGAAAAAAAGAAGCCTATTCAGGCTCTTTATCTATATTTAAATAAGATTAAATTTCTTTTTCATCCGTCATTTTCTGACCCCCTCCTGCTTTTTTCTTTTCTCATAAAGACTTGGCCTTTTATTCATACATTACATACTCACCGACTGTCTACAATACAGCTTCCACTAAAAGTTTCATGATGAGTAGGCCAGAGGTAGTGCCCACCCTCGCGGAGCTTAAAGTCTCATTAAACACGTCATCGTGCCAAGTCTAACGGAAAAGGCAGGTCTGTGATTGACGCGCTTAACCGGGAGGACGGGACAGAGGGAAGGTTGAGTGGAGAAGGCGAGGTGTGAACTGGGAGTGAAAGCTGTAGCCATGAATGAACAAATTCACTATCATTTTGTGAGCATTGCGTGTCTAGTATCCGGGGGCCGCTGAGCGCACCCAGGCAGTGTGCTCGGCTACGGGGCCCTCGCCTGCCCCTGTCTCAGTGCTCAGGGGGCTTTCCTCCGGCCAGAGTCATGGGAAACCGGACTCATGAGAAGAGCAGAGCCAAAGCCCAGCAGCTGAAAGAAAATGCGGGGCCCTCAGGTGTGTGTTTGACGGGAGCCCAGAGGGTAAGGGACAGGCCGCCACAGCCAGTCGAGGCGTGGAGGATGCTAACACACCACGGCCAGCAGCACGCCCCCCAAACACACCCTTTCACGGGGCCATCGTCATGGAGGCCTCTGGGTTTGCTCGTGTCCAGGTGCTCTCCGGACGAAGCACCGTGTTATCCCCGTACATGCACGCAGGCGCCTGCAGCCACCGCCCGGCAGAATCCGGCCACCACATCCCCTGGCTGAGTTCCTGTGGCATCATGTTCCTTTGAGGAGGTCATGGCCAGGCTTTTATCCCCGCCCATCGCTCAACCTATGAGCAGGGCCAGTTGCTGGTCTGGGGAGGCCAGGCGACTAATGGGATGTGGCTAAGTCCAGAGTAGACCCTCCGCAGCCGTTCACAAAAGACACGTGGACGTGTCCATGAAACCACGAGAGCTCAGTGCCCAGCACTCGGCAGATGGTCATGCTCAGTGCTCACAGGGGTTACTCCTGGCTCGTGCACTCAGGCATAACTCCTGGCGGTGCTCGAGGGACTATATGGGATGCTGGGAATTGAACCCGAGTGGGCTGAGTGCAAGGGAAACGCTCTACCTACTGTGCTCTCACTCCAGCCCCGCTCTCTCTTTTCATACCCTCGTTTGGAGTTTTGTGAAGTGCGTTTCCATGAACTGCTCTCAAGTGACTGGAATTGTCTCCTCCAGACACGAGACGATTAGCAAGATTTCCTCTTGCCATGGTTTCCAGGGGCAGTCCCCCCACGGAGAGGCGGTGGAAAAGGTCCTTTCTGTGCTGGTGGGGTGCGTCTCCGTCCTGTAACAAAGACACACAACAATGGCAAAACCCAGGTCTTTGTCTCTTCTCTTTGTTGGGGACCAAAGTCATGTGCGTGTATGAAGTCGAGCGCCGACCACGTGACCACAGCCATACTTGAAAGCCGGTGCCTCTGAGCGCTGTTCTCAAAACAAAATAATTGCATGCAGACATGCCTTTTGATCACATTCTAATACCGATTTACAGCTCTGCTTCCTTGTAACCCCAAAGAAAGCCCTAATCACGGAGCTCATAGCGAAAATTAGAATCGGGGCTGAGTAGGAGTGGGTGTCTGTAAGGATATATTTGAATGGGGCGGGGGGAGTGAGCGGTTTGCTCAAGTTTAAGTTCTCCTTCCCCCAAATTAAGCGCTGCCTGTGGCTAGCGGGATATTTTCCTCTGAATGGCTCAGTAGAGCACTGGAGGCAGAAGACAACTTTTTTTGTGTGTGGTTTGCTTGAGGCCAGGCAGTTTTTCCATTCTGTTCTTTTATTATGATCCTGATTACTTCATTACCTACCCCTGATGGGGTTTCTTTGGGACCCAGTCTGTTTTTAATAAGAAGCAGACTAAAAACAAAGTTTCGGGTGTGTTTGAAATCTGCAGCTTCCCCCCCCCCCCGAAATAATAGGTTAAAGAATTTATTTGTCTTCTGAGGTTCTGAGGTTGGCTCAGCAATGCTCTGACCCAAGCGTTTTGGGGAGCAGGGAAGTTGCACTTCGACTCGGCCCCCGGATGGCAGATTCCCAGGCTCTGTCCCGACCGACGGGGCCTGACCCCCAAGACAGGAGCCCCAGGCTTACTGCACTTTCAGCGAACGGGCCAGGTGACTCTTGTCCGCTGGCTGAAAGGAGAAAAGCCGGCCAGCAGTCTCAGTCTTTCTTTTCAGTTGTGATATAATTCGAATACCTTCAGACTCACCACTAGGAAATGCACGGTTCAGTGGTTTTCCGAATTAGTCACGAGGTTGTGCGGCCACCACCGCCATCCGGCTCCCGAGCGTCTTTCTCCTCAAGAACTCCCGTACCTAGCAATAGCTAATCCCGACGCCCACCCTCTGTGCCCTCTGCGGCCGCTGATCTATTTTCTGTTTCTTTGGACTTGTCCATTCTGGATCTTTCGTAGCAGTGATATTACGCAGCTTCAGGCCTTTTGTGTTTGATATGTGCTTTTTTTTTCCTTCTGAAACTTGTTAGTTTTGCTGTGCAAGGAAGAAACAGTTCCGCTGAGCTACATTGTGGCTGTAGAGATACTTTGTGTGTGTGTGGGGGGGAGGGGGGCAATGCAGCTGTGCCAGAGATGCAGGGACGCAGGGATGCAGACCAGGTCTCCTGCATGCAAGGCATGCATTCACTATGGAGACACATCCCCGCCCCAGTGGGTTGCCTTTTCTGCTTGTCTGCAGTGTGGGGGATGAATCCAAGTCATACGCGTGCGCAGCAGGGGATCTCCCTTGGGACCCCGTTCCCCACCCACGTGTCTGGTGTCTGTCACTCGGAGCTGACCCTGTCTGGGGGCCCGAGAGATACAGTAGTCATGCTCAAGGCCCCAAGTTGGAGCCCCCCACTCTGCAGGCCCATCCCGCCTCCTTCCCTTGCACCTGGTGGCCCCTGAGCTCTGCCAGGTGCCTGGCCCAGCCTGGCTACCAGACGGAGCCATGTCACCTTGAATAGCCCGGGTCCCCAAGCACCACTGACATCTGCTCTGTCTCTCCCAAAGAAGCAAATGTCTGCATGCTGTAGCACATATTAGGATGCTGTTAGTCATTGCTGAAGGACAGTCCTTTATTATTTGGGGGAGTCACACTTAGTGATGTTCAGGGGATATTCCTGGCTCTGCACTCAGAAATTACTCCTGGTGGTGCTCAGGAAACCATATGGGATGCCGGGGGTCAAACTTAGTTGGCTGCATGTAAGGCAAATGTCCTACTGCTGTAGTATCGCTCCGACCCCAAGGAGAGTCCTTTGGGATTTACATGATGTGCGGCTCCCGTTTGGGGTCTCATGAGCCAACGGACCGTTCACGTTTGTGGAGAGGCCTGGGTGTGTGGTTGCGTCTCGCTCAGGGCACGGACGTGCATCCTCCAGCTGAGAAGAGGAGCTGGGGAGAGCGAGTGGCTCTAACCCAGAGGGAATGAAGGAATGAGGGAAGGAACGAGAGGCCACATGCAGCGGCAAAGATGGCAGCCAGGTGTCCGGCCCTTGTGCGTGTCCAAGCTCAGGACGGGCAACAGCAGCAGCCTGGACTCCAAGTCCTGGGGCCCCGGGTGTGAATCTGACATGACCCATCCCAAAGAGGCAAGCATGCGCCTGGAGACCCCTTCTCCGGAGAGGGAGAGAGTCGGGGTGGGGGTGGGGGCGCTTCCAGCTCTGGAGCCGGTAAAGAGGAAAAGATAAGGCAGCACCGGGCAGCCTGGGAGGACATAAACGGGGGAGGTGGACAGTGGGTGGACTCTGAACTCACACTAGTTGCGCGGGAGAGTCACCTGGGGGCTTGAAAATGACCTCGGGCTCACCCCTGTTCAGAGCTTTTGCTCGGATGAAATTGCTATGGGGTAGGAAAATGTGCACTGGTGGAGGGATGGGTGTTCGATCATTGTGTGACTGAAACTCAAACATGACAGCTGTGTAACTGCATCTCATGATGATTCAATAAAACTTTTTTTTCCTTTTTTTTGCTTTTTGGGTCATACCTGGCTATGCACAGCGGTCATTCCTGGCTCTGCACTCAGGAATTACTCCTGGCGGTGCTCAGGGGACCATATGGGATGCTGAGAATCGAACCCAAGTCGGCCGCATGCAAGGCAAATGCCCTACCCACTGTGCTATTGCTCCAGCCCCTCAATAAGACTTTTTTAAAATTAAAAAAAAAAAAACTGCGACAGGGGAAGCCAGGCAGCATCATTTATTCAAAGTGAGGTGCTGCAGAGAGAGCTCGGGCACCAGAGGAGTGTGCCTTGCACACACAAGACCCTGAGTTTGATCCCCAGCTCCGCAGGGCTCCCCACTGGGTGGAAGCCTGGGGCGGGGACCCTGAGCGGGGCCCCAGCAGACCCCCGCATGGCCTCATCACCAGACCCCTGCACTGAACCATGTGGAGTATCACCGGGAGTGGCCTCCAGGGCTCTGCCTGTGCTCCCTGCTTCAGGAGCCCCAAATACAGACAAAACGTTCCCAAGGGATCCTCGTGCACAAGGGGATAAGGAGCCACCAGTGTGAAGGACAGCGGGAGACGCAGGCCCGTGGCCGTCATGTCGGGCCGACAGGGGAGGGTCGATAGGCTGAGCCGTTACTGACGGTCCCACCTGGGCCACTGTTTTGCATGTGTCTGAGTGACTTATGTCAGGACCGCAGCTGTAAACGAGATGGGGCCATACTCCCCGGACCACCCACCCACCCACCCACCTCAGCTGAACACAGTTGAGGGAGCTGACCCTCGCTGGGTCTCAAGTGCCAGTGATCGAAGGTTCTGGAGCAGAATGCTAGTGTCACACAAAGGGAGGCTCGAAGCCGATGAAGATTTGCAGAGAGGAGAGGCTGGAGCTGGGGAAGACTCGGCTGGGGAAGGAGAAGGCGGGTGAAGGAGGGGAAGGAGGATGGCTCCCGAATGCACCTTCCCCTGTCCTGGAGACGGTGCTCTGGAGGGCGTTATTCCATTACCCCCAACACAGCCCCCCTAGGGGTAAGAAGTGGGGGGCTCCCGCTGTGCCCTGAGCAGCCTTGCTCTGACAATGCTGTTGGCAGCTCATCTGCTCTCCAGAGCCGACCTGTTGGCCGGGAGTAGTCCCGGGATCCAGCTTTGAGATCGGAAAGAGGCACTGCAGCCCCATCTTTCTCTCCCCGTGTCTTCTACCTGACCAGGGGGCAGCCCGAGACCCCAAACCTGAGCATGAGAGTAGGGGCCAACCTCTGTGCCCCGAGGGGTGCCTGGGCTCTCCCTGAGGTGCCCTGGTCCCCAAAGCCCCCAGCGAGTTGGACTTGCAGAAAGCAGATGCAGCGCCCACCCCCCACAACCCCAGTATTGGCTATGCTGCCCAGAGCACTGTGGGGTGCAAAGAGGCTCCCTGATGGATGCCTTCCACGGGGGCATGAGGTAACGGGAAGTGGGAGGGAAAGCGGCCGTCCCTGTTATCCTTGCAGCCAGCAAGGAGAGGCTGCCAGCCTGGGGCGGAGGGGGCACGCTGTGGAGCCTGCAGCCTGGAAACAGAATCTCCCTCTCATGGCAGCTGGGGCTGTCAGGTTGGCTGGGATTGCCTGCCCCGGAGGCTGGGCCAGTGGGCAAGCACAGAGAGGATTTCCTGAGGCGTGGTAGAAGTTGCTTTGTGAGGGCCAGGACTAAGGCACTTGTCTCTTATGGGACCAACCCCGGCTCCATCCTTGGCATCCTTGGAGCACTGCCAGGAGAGATCCTAGAGCACAGAGCCAGGAGGAAGCCCTGAGCACAGCTGGTTGGGCCCCACTCCACTAAATAAGAAATAGAGAAAGGAGGAAAGAAAGAAAGAAAGAAAGAAAGAAAGAAAGAAAGAAAGAAAGAAAGAAAGAAAGAAAGAAAGAAAGAAAGAAAGAAAGAAAGAAAGAAAGAAGGGAAAGAAAGAAAGAAGGGGAGAAAGAGAGAGAGAAAGAAAGAGAAATACAGAGAAAGAGAGAGAAAGGAAAGAAAGAGAAAGACAGAGAAAGAGTGAGAAAGAAAAAAAGAAAGAAAAATAGAAAGAGAGAAAAAAGAAAAAGACAGAGAAAGAAGGAAAGAAAGAGAAAAAGAGAGAGAAAGAAAGAAAGAAAGAAAGAAAGAAAGAAAGAAAGAAAGAAAGAAAGAAAGAAAGAAAGAAAGAAAGAAAGAAAGAAAGAAAGAAAGAAAGAAAGAAAGAAAGAAAGAAAGAAAGAAAGAGGGGCTGGAGAGATAGCACAGCGGGTAGGGCGTTTGCCTTGCACGCGGCCGACCCGGGTTCAAATCCCAGCATCCCATATGGTCCCCTGAGCATGGCCAGGGGTAATTCCTGAGTGCAGAGCCAGGAGTAACCCCTGTGCAGAGCCAGGTGTGACCCAAAAAGAAAAAAAAAAAAAAAAAAAAGAAAGAAAGAAAGAAAGAAAGAAAGAAAGAAAGAAAGAAAGAAAGAAAGGGAAGGGAAGGGAGGAAGGAAAGAAGGAAGGAAGGAAGGAAAGAAGGAAGGAAGGAAGGAAGGAAGGAAGGAAGGAAGGAAGGAAGGAAGGAAGGAAGGAAGGAAGGAAGGAAGGGAGAGAGGAAAAGAGATCACTGTGGTAAAATATTCAGCGCTGGAGGCTTCATGAGGAAGTAAGTGATCTATTTCTCGCCGGGAGAGTGGGCGCAGAGCGAACTCTGGCAGGTGGCTGGCATCAAGAATGGCCCTTCTTTGTAGACAGTTGGGTAAGAAGTGGCCTTTGCTCAGGGACCTGTCCCTGGACCGTCCCTTCACCCCATTCCCACCCCATTCTCCACAGGAGATGAGGGAGCAGCTTCGGGTGCCCCTGAAGTGCCTCTGGAGAAGGGGCTGAAGAGAAAGACGGACCCCAGTGGGGATTTCTCAGCGGGGGTCTGGAGGAAGATTCAAGTCCCCACACTCAGCCGCCTCCCACTGTCACACTCAGCTTGGGGCTTGACATAAAATGGGGTTTTCAGGTGACTCGAACAATGACTGAACAAATAAATACAAGTGGCTGAATTGGTGTCCCAGACTGGTGGGCTTTGCTTAGAACCAAGTCCTGAGAGTCAAGCCTCCAAAGTCTCTTTAGTCCCGCCGGGGAGATGGTACAGGGAACAAGCACCATCACCACCACTGCATCAGCACCCCTGCATCTCTCCCCACCACAAGCACCGCTGTGGCTGTGTGCCGCCTAAGCCACACCCCCTCCCGAAGGAAGGGCGTAAGTCACTGTCTCTGGTAAGGCACCAAGGGGTTCAATTCTGGTCCCGTACATCTTTTCCTCCCGTGAGCATGTGACTACTTGAGTTATGAAAGACACTTTTGTTTGTTTGTTTGTTTTTGGTCCTTACCTGGCAGTGCTCAGGGCTTACTCCTGGCTCTGTGGTCAGGGATCACTCCTGTGGTGCTTGGGGACCTAATGGGATGCTGGGGATCAAAACCGGGTCAGTCGTGTGAAGACAGAAGCCTTACCTACTCTCCTATTGCTTCAGTCCCTAAAGACACTTTTTAAACGACTTTATTATTATTATTATTATTGTCACTTGTAGTCACTTGTAGTCCTGTTGATCGTCGATTTGCTCAAGTGGGTGCCAGTAACATCTCCATTTGTCCCTGTCGTGAGCTAGTGTAGCCCAATGCTACCTGCTTGCTCCAGGAACAGGAAGAGCCTCAAATCGTTCAACAGTAACAACAATTTATTATTATTATTATTATTATTTTCTTTTAAAGAAAGGAACTTTGGGAGGCAGCTCAGTGGTAGAGCACTTGCCTTACGTGTGTGGGGCTCTGGCACCACACACACACACACACACACACACACACACACACACACACTCAGAAAGTAAAAAGAGAAAACACAGGTGTGACGTGTGAGAAGCCCTGAGACTGCCAGAGCACTTCTGTCTCCATCGGTTCCAGGGGGCAGAGAAGGTTCCCGATGTTTGGGGAGATTTGTCTTAATCCCGCACGATGAATGAGAGCAGAGCCCTCTGATGGAGCTTCGGGTGTCGGAACAAGACCAGCAGCCCCGTAGCAAAGCAGGGCCTGGCTGGCAGTGGCAGGAGAAGCCGGGCCCAGAGCAGCAGCCAGAGATTCTGGAGGTCTCTCGGAGGGCTGCCTGGTGGCAGAGGCAGCCCAGGGCCTCCCAGCGGCAGTCTCAAGGGAAGGAACTCGGGGCTGACCATATAAGGCCTGTTTCCCCAGCACACCCATGGGTGAGTGTCTGAGGTGCTGCGGGCATGAAATGAGCTCAAACGGTAACGGACAAAGCTGTTTTGTCTGCCGTTCTGATGTCATCTTCAATGTGACAGGAGGGACCGTGCGGACGGGGAGCAGGGAGGGGAAGGTGAGGCAACCCAACCAGCTGGGCGGCTCTGGGAGAGAAGGGACTCGGCACAGGTGATGCCAGCGGGCAGGGCCAGCATGGAGCATGGGGCTCTACATCCACAGGAGGAAGCAGCTGGTTTAGTCAGATATAGGGGGACCCCGCTTGGGAGCTGCTACCTTGCATGGAGGGGGCACGGGGGCATGGGGGCCAGCCACCCTTGTGCAGTCAGCAGCCCGTGCATCTGTCCACGGACATCCTAGGTGGGCACAGTCCACTGACGACTGTGTACACGAACGATCTTCACTAGCGCTGGGGGAATAGGAGCAGGATGTGGAAGCCTAGTGGTAGCCTAGTGAGGATGCTGCCCCTTGCGTGGCATGGGCACAGGGCAGGAAAGGAATGGGTCAAAATCTGGGAAAGATTGATGAGGTTAAGTGGGAGCTAGAGAGTAAGGGAGGGAAACCGAGATGAGCCCACTTGGAAGGGCTGAAGCAACATGATCAGAAAATCACTGGGAACTGCATCCCCCATTTCTTGCACATGTGCATGTGTGCGCGCGCACGCGCGCGCACACACACACACACACACACACACACACATCCTTACAGGGCCCATACTGGCCCTTGAGACTGACCCCTCAAGAACTTCCTCCCTTCCTTCCTTCCTTCCTTCCTTCCTTCCTTCCTTCCTTCTTCCTTCCTTCCTCTTCCTTCCTTCCTTCCTTCCTTCCTTCTTTCCTTTCCTTCTTTCTTCTTTTTGCTTTTTGGGTCACACCCAAAGATGCTCAGGGGTTCCTTCTGGTTCTGCACTCAGGAATTACTCCTGGTGGTGCTTGGGGGACCATATGGGATGCTGAGGATTGAATCTGGGTCGGCCATGTGCAAGGCAAAAGCCCTACCTGCTGTGCTATCACTCCAGCCCCTCTTTCTTTCTCTCCTTTCTTTCTTTCTTTCTTTCTTTTCTTTCTTCTTTTCTTTCTTTTCTTTCTTTCTTTCTTTCTTTCTTTCTTTCTTTCTTTCTTTTCTTTCTTTCTTTCTTTTCTTTCTTTCTTTCTTCCTTCCTTCCTTCCTTCCTTCCTTCCTTCCTTCCTTCCTTCCTTCTTTCTTTCTTTCTTTCTTTCTTTCTTTCTTTCTTTCTTTCTTTCTTTCTTTCTTTCTTTCTTTCTTTCTTTCTTTCTTTCTTTCTCTCTTTTCCTTCCTTCCTTCTCTCTCTCTTTCTTTCTTTCTTTCTCTCTTTCTTTCTTTCTTTCTTTCTTTCTTTCTTTCTTTCTTTCTTTCTTTCTTTCTTTCTTTCTTTCTTTCTTTCTTTCTTTCTTTCTTTCTCTCTTTCTCTTTCTCTTTCTCTCTTTCTTTCTATCTTTCTCTTTTTTCTTCCTTTCTCTCTCTCTTTTCTTTCTCTTTTTCTTTGTTTTTTCCCCCTTTTTTCGAGAGTGGGTGAGCTTACACTGGCAGTGCCCAGGAATCACTCCCGTTGGCTGCTGGTGCTCGGGGGACCATATGGGACACCCAGGACTGATCAGGGTCAGCCGTGTGCAAGGCGAGCGCCCTGCCCGCTGTACTATCGCGCCAGCCCTGACCCCTCTGGAATTTCCTGCCTGAGTAGGTAAGGAGGGGACGGCAGCAAAGGCAAGTGGACAGGGCTCGTGGCAGCAGCCAGTGCCCACTGGCCTGTCTGGGGAAGCCTGGGAGGTGCCCACCAGGTGCCAGCCTGACTGTCTGCTTTGGCCATTCTCGCGGCGTGGATTTTCCAGCGTGAGCAAGCAGTCGACTCCTCTGGGCTTCTCTCTGTATTTACAGTGGCTGGGGCCCCACCTCAGCACGTCTGGCGCGGGCAGCCTTGGGTGGAGCAGAGTCGCCTTTGCATTTCTGAGAATGTGGTGCCACGCCGCTGGGCCAGAGAGCGCGCTTGGAAACCGTCCATCCCGGGAGCGGCCGGCAGCCCCTTCTCCCCCGCCCCCCCACCCCAGTCCTTGCCGACTCCCTGGCCTCATCCTCCTCCGGGGCACTTCGACCTCTGCCTCCTGGCTGCCTTCCACACCTGTCCCCACGGTCTCTTTCTGAATTTCTTCGAACCCCCTGATCGCCGTGCAAGATTTGGCCACTCTCCATTTAGACTGGGAGGATAGGGTGAGTGGGGAGGTGGGTGGGCATCCTTTGATTTCCTGCAATTTTATTTTTTTGGGTGTTGGTACCTGAGGGGCAGCTGTGGGCCCCGGGAAGTGTGGGCCCTGGGTTCCAGGCAGGGATGAGCTTATGGCCAAGATCACTCCGCTCGCTCCACGTCCCGACGGTGCTCTAGTTCGGCCCCTTCCTGTGCCCTGGGCCTGTGCCCTGGGCAGGCCTCGGTGCCCCCCCCTCCCACGTTCTCGCCAAGCTCCTCGGAGGCGCTAGCATTTGTTGAGTGTGAGCAGAGAGAGGGATCCGAGGGACGGGCGGGCACGCCAGGCTTTGCTGGGAAGGGTGGGGGTGAAGGTGATGTCAGCTGCGGTGAGCTGGGCCCGGGGCGGCTGCGTGAGTCACCGGGCCTGCCGGGGGAGGGCAGGGAGCCACAGGGGGAGGGCGCGGGTGCAGAGTCATGTGGTCAGACCATTGGCAGGCAGGCTGGGGCTGGCCGGGGGCAGTGGCCCATCCTGCCCAGATCCGTGGGGGCCCTGGGCTCTGGGGAACCAGAGGCACTTGGTCAGCCACCGCACGGCTGGCCTGGCCACAGGGCCTGGCCTCGAGCTGTGCAGATGCTAGCGGGGGCCTCGGCCTGATCAGATCCCGCGAGGCAATGTCCCCTTGCCCGCAGCCTGCCCGGCCCGGCCCAGTGCCGGGTATCAAGACAGGCCGAGAAACTCCTCCCTTCGCTCACCTCTGCTCAGGTTCCCGAGCACACAGCTGGGACCCCCGGGAGGGAAGGCCCCCCGGAATCCAAAGGCAGCTGGGAAACAGCAGCGTGGGGGACGAGGGTCTGACAGGCCCAGCCCTTTCCCGCCGTCTCCCTACTTGTCCCTGCCTCAGTGGTTCTGGCGGAGACCGTCCGTGTCTGCAATGACGAGAGGACAGCAGTCCCCGGACCCGCAAAGCAGGGGGACACGCGGCCAGCCTGAGACCAAGCGGCCTGAGCTTCTGGGCCCCTCTCCCACCCCTGCCACGCTCCGTGGTGGTCCTGGCGCCCTTTGTCCTCCATAAACCAGGAGCAGCTGTCCCGAGAGCCAGGTGTGCCCCCCAGGTGTCTGCTGTTGAAAATTCACAGCAGGACCCCGAGACGCCCCTTCTCCCCGGCTTCCTGGGAGCGTGGGGGAGATGCCTGGTGTGGCAGCTTTTTCTTCCATTCTCAGCGAGACGCTGATTGTGAGTCCTGGGAATGATGGTGTTTCTACGTCCCGGTTCCAACACTACACCCTCCCCCTCTCTGGGGTGAAGAGGGGGTGCTTGGGGAGAAAACAAAGGCCTAGAGGGCTCCCAGTCCGGTTCGGGCCACGGTGATGGGGTCAGCACCCCCCCCACACACACACAGAGACCCAGCAGGGCCTCTGCTCAGGTGGGGGCTGGCTGGGGATGGGGTTATCTGAGGGCACAGGAAGTATCTGGAATCCATGGGTTTGGGAACTCAGGTCAGAGGTCACCTCAAATTAAAATTTAAAAAGGCCTTTGTGTGAAGGGCATCAAAGGAGGTGAAGACGTTTGCTCTTCCGGAGTCTCTTGAACCCAGATGTTAGTGGTTAAAATTCTTGTGGGGCCAGACAACGGGCACCGGAGCGGCCCCCCGGGCCCCCTAGTCAGAGCCGCCCTGGGGGGAATGTCTGTGCAGCCCCTCTCGGCCCTCCCCGGCTAGATGCTGCTGTTTCCTGAGCCAAGGTGGGTCCCGTGGGGGCGGAGGGGGGGGACGGGGCGTGCGGGGGTCCAGGGGCCTCACTCGGGGCCGCCCGTTCCTGGAGAGAGTGAAACTGGATACTGGGTCTGTCTTGGCTGCGCCAGGCCGGCTCATTAGCGGCAGGCTGGGCCCCTCCAGATTTATGTTCGCAGCCCCTCGAAGGAGGACCGACGGCTTTTGATCTGAGTCCAGGGTTAGTGGCCGGCCGGGGAGTTCTACCTCTTAATTGGCATAGCTGGGCTGATGCTGACCAGGTCCGCAGCCCAGCGCCCCCCGCCCCCCAACTGGTGCTGACTGGGGGCGCGGGACTCCCCACGGCCCGAGTCCTTGTTTCTGGTCTGGCACCTCACGGGCCCAGAAACCTGGAGGGAGAATTGAGGGCTCGAGAGGATCCTTCTCTCTGCTTCCCTTCTCTGGCCTTGACCTCTCCCTGACCTGACCTCTTCCCCTTCCCCCCTGTCTGACCTCGCTGTGTTCAAATGTCATGTCCTTCCTCCAAAAGGTCATCCTCCGCTTGACCCGGGGCTGGACGCGGGGAGGCGACGAGGCAGGTCCAGCTGAAAAGCGCGATGGGAGCAGAGTAGGAAATGGCCGATGAAGCGGGTGCTCTGGAGTCAGAGCCTGGCGCGGGCCGTGGGGAAGAGGATGTTGATGCACGTGGTTGTGTTGGAGTCTTGTCTTCGGGTTTCTGGCTAGGAGGGGACGGAGGAGGAGGATTTACGTGGCGAGCGCTCATGCGGAGGAATAAAAGGAAACAGAAAGACCTTAGGGGAAGGGAGGAACCGGAGGAGGGGCAAGAGAGAGAGAGAGAGACAGAGAGACAGAGACAGACAGAGACAGAGGCAGAGAGACTTAAGCAAGGCTGAGCTAGACTCTCTCTTGCACCATGTGAATGGACCCCAACACAAGCACGGATGGCCATGGATGTTGCTTCTCAAGCACTCGTGGCATCTCCCGTGTCTATTCCATTGGCTTTCAAGGGAAGGGACAGCAGGCAGGAGAGAAAATGCAGTAACTAGCAGTGGGCCTTATGTCCAGAGAGAGCCAGGACTGGGCTTGGCAGCTGCAGAGGACAGCAGATGGCCACGCCTAGAGGACAGCATTGCCACGAGGGCCTGGAGCAGGCTGGGCAGGGGAGAGAGAGGCCTCCACTGCTGGGCTGGGGACCCAAGTGGGTGGTGTGTGCCCCCACTGGCCCAAGGAGACAGACTCTTAAGTCCTCAAAGGTCAACGTTTTATTATTCAGAAAGATGGAAGAGGGCAGCGTTTGCTTTTTTTCCACCATAGAGCAGAGGGGAATGAGGCTATTGGACATACGACCAAGGTCACAGTCAGGAGCCTTGAATGGCAGGAAGGCAGGGTATAAACACACAGGCTTGAGCTGAATTATCTGTAGGGTTTATTTAAGGCCAATTGTTCTCCGATGCTCTCCCAAGCGTTGACAGGATGATCCTGACTCAAATAGAAAGTCATCAATTCAAAAGCAGCTACTCGCAGGCGTGCAAAAGGCAGACGTGAAAAAAACAAAAAACTTGACCATGAGAGGTTCTGTGGACATTAAAAGCATTGTAGGCGCCAAAGGGAACCCGTTAGAGATACTTCTGGAACCCAAGTTCAGGGGCCTGGAGACTGCCCCAGGTTTCGGCAGGGGTCACAGGAAGGGTTTCACTCCGAGGAATGGAAATGGATGGAGGAAGGGACGGAGCTTTGAAGTGAACCATGCCCCACGTTCGCCTTGTGAGTTGTGTCTCTCTCGCCTTCTACTACCAATGGCATTGAAAGTCTCTGTTGCCAGGTGACTTCCCTCTGATAGAGTTTGGCTGTGAACAGAACCCCGGGACTGCGTCGTAAGGGAAAGCTCTCCCCGTCCTGGCCATCAGCACTTTCGAGTTCCCAGGCCCTAAGTACAGACGCTCAAGGCTGTATTGCTTCAAATCCTCCCACATTTCCCAGCTCACCCAGTTTCTTTAGTCCTGGACACACCTTGAAGGTTCTCCAGGTAGGGAATGGACCTTCTGTGGGAGCCGGGAAAGGACAGGGCTGCTCTCCAGATTATTCTTCCCAGATTAGAAGCTGTCTCCCCATCAGCATATGTGCGGTGAAGTGCACACATTTTTATTTTTTTATTGAATCACTGTGCAGTAGTTACAAAGCTTTCATGTTTGAGCTTCAGTCATACAATGATTGAACCTCTCCCTTCACCAGTGCACATTTTTCACTACCAATGTCCCTAGTGGACTGGAGTGATAGCACAGCGGGGAGGGCATTCGCCTTGCATGCAGTTGACCCAGGTTCTATTCCCCCGACCCTCTTGGAGAGCCCGGCAAACTACCGAGAGTATCCCGCCCGCACGGCAGAGCCTGGCAAGCTCCCCGTGGCGTATTCGATATGCCAAAAACAGTAACAACAAGTCTCACAATGGAGACATTACTGGTGTCCGCTCGAACAAATTGATGGACAACAAGATGACAGTGATACAGTGCTAATGTCCCTAATATCCCTCCCCCTCTCACCCCACCTCTCCCCCACCTCTATGGGAGCATTTTCCCTCTTTCTACATTTGGGCATTATGGTTTCCAAAACAGATATTGAGAGCCATCACATTTGGTCCTTTACTTTCAGCACACATCTCCCTTCCCGAGCGATCCCTCCAACCATCATTGACTTAGTGATCCCTTCTCTATCCCAGCCGCCTTCATGAGGCAGACTTCCAGCCGTGGAGCAATCTTCCTGGTCCTTGTCTCTCCTGCCCTTGGGTGTTAGTCTCATATACTGTTATTTTATATTCCACAAATGCGTAAGTGCACCCATTTTTGAAGTCTCTTGCCGGGTAAGTTTCACCAGGGAGAAACTTGCCACCAAACATCTTGCTGAATGTTTTTACCCCTCCCCAGAAGACCCTCTCCTGCCCAGCTGCAATCTCCACTGTCCGCCTCCGACAAACCCTCCTACCTATCCCTTCTGCAGCTAGATAGAGCCTTTGCCTTTCCTGAGTTCTGAGGCAGGAAACCAGGCAGTCTGTGGCTGTTGCACTAGCCTTCCTTCACCCGGTGCCTCTCAGGAGTGCGTGCTTCGGAGGGCAGCGGCTGCCAGAGGCCACGCTCAGTGCTCCCGGTGAGCACGGGACACTCCCATCGCCAGCTGATGAATGATTTTTTTGTTTGTTTGTTTCACAGTTTGGGATGATGACAAGACGATGAGTGAAGCAGCCGGAAGGCGGGCGTGTCCCCGCCCCTCCCCCGCCTCCCCAAGGGGCTTCCTTCCTCTGGCTCTGCCCAGTGACCTTTCTCCATCACCGGAGAGGGCTCATACCAGCCAACAGACTCGTTGGCGAAGACAAAGCTATTGACTGGTGCCTTCGGATTTGAACCTTGGGTTTTCAGCCTTGGAAGCTACCTACCCACTGCTGTCTCCCTAGAGGGGGTGGTCTTCCCTGTGGGCTCAGGAAAGACACAGCTTGGTGGGGGAATCGGGAAGGGCTGAGGCTGGTGAGCAACCTCTCCCGAATCTGGTGGTGGAAGTGGGGGTGTGCTGGGGGGGGGAACTCTGAATTGGGGGTGTGGGTGGAGCCCCTAGGAGGCGAAGGACTAGGAAAAGGAGGTTCTGGAGCCCCAGGTCTGGGAGGGGATGTGCCGACTGCCCAGCCAGGCTCTCCTCTCTGCTGCCTGGGAAGCAGCTCCCGGGGACTCCTCTGAGGGCGGCTGGAGCCGCGGGCTGAGGTGTCACACTGGGAACCGTGGCTTCCGGACACCCGGAGGCCTGGACGTGCAGTCTGGATATCTCTGCTCACTTCCGGGTCCTTCCCAGGTTGGTCCGTGAAGGAGGGAGGTGAATGGTCGGGGAAAGTGGAACGAAGCCCAGCGCTGCCGCCAGCTGACTCTGCAATAGCTCCCTTCCCCTCCCTGGGCCTCAGTTTCCCCAGCTGTAAATGGAAGCGGGTGTCAGGAAGCCGCCTGGCCTGTGCGGTGGCATCATCAGCAACTCAAAGGCGCAGAGAGCAAGTGGGGGGGCTGGGCTCTGTGGGGGAGGGGCGTTTGGGGCTCTTCCCCACCCCGCACCCCCCAAGAGGGGGGCGTTTGAGAGCCAGCAGGAACCCTCCCACACCGAAACCAGGTCAGCCTCCAGCTGCTCCCCACTATTAACCCAGCGAAACCCGGGAGGGCGCACCCCGGGGCCATTTGCTCAGCCTCCCTCGGGATTTACGATCCCGGGGCCCTGCAGAGAATGAGTTCAGGCCCTGCCCCCGCTTCTCAGCCGGCCCCAGGCAGATGGGCCCGGCGCACCCCCCTCCCCCAGGTGTGGTGGGCAGGAGAGGCTGTCAGCGCCCTGGCCAGGTACAGGAGAGACGGAAGTCGGAGCAGGCCCACCCCGGACTCGGGAATTACCCAGGAGCTGGCAACGTGGAGACACTTTCCCAGCCTGCGCCTGGAGGAAGAAGCCGGCCGGGGTATTCCGACCCGCGGCGCCCCATTTCTCGTTCTGTCTGAGAGCGTCTTTGGGAGTTCCCTGAATAGGTTGGGGTCCTTGGGGGCAGCCTTTCTTCTTCTCCCTCCTGAGTCTCCCTGTCTCTGAGCCCCTGTGTCCCCATGAGGCCCCAAAGCTCGGGCCCTTGGGGTGGGGGATGGGCCCTACAGAGAATCT
The DNA here is from genome assembly GCF_027595985.1 of Sorex araneus. Lineage (NCBI taxonomy): Eukaryota > Metazoa > Chordata > Mammalia > Eulipotyphla > Soricidae > Sorex > Sorex araneus. The sequence continues at coordinate 354,987,299 of NC_073313.1, read as the reverse complement.
TGAGGGGGCAAGGGTCCGTCCTGGTGGCCAGCCATGCCCTAAGGTTCTCCCGTCGGGGTGCGCCCTGGGGCCACAGTCTGCCACACTCTGACTGGACCCTCCCCTCCGGCCCCCCTGCAGCACCCAGACCCCCATTCCTCCATGGCAGCCTGACCCCAAACTACAGCCCCGCCACCACCCACTGCTCCCTCATCTCTGTCCTCTGTCCTTGGGCCCTGAGGTCGCAGGGGGCAGGTGGGGGCCAGAGCCCGGGCTGTGTGCCTGGGTCCTCGTGGGAGGGCTCCACGGAGGCTGCAGGTCTCTGGCCCGGCACGGGGAGGGTCAGGGTGTGTCGGGGGAAGCTGGGCCCCGGGACAGGCGCAGAGGCCGGCCTGTCTTCCCCCTCTACCCCCAGCAGGACTCAGCGCCCGTGTGCCCGTTGCCCTTGCTGCTGCTCCCCTGACCATCTCACGGCCTTGACACAAGCTCCCTCTGCCCAGCCTCTCCCCTGGGCCTTGGGCCTTCCTCCCACCCAAGGCCCGACCCCTCTCCCGACAGAATCACGGCCAACCGTCCCATCTACCTGGGCCCCGGAAGCCCCATCCACGGGCCGGCCAGCCGGTGCGGGGCACCCCAAGTATGCGAGAGTGTGGGAGTTGGGGGGTGGGGGGTGGTTGCCGTTGGTTGTGGCTTCTCAGGGAACATGCTGGAATCTTGGCATACGCTTATTGCTGTCCCTCAAGTCTTCTTGATTCAGTTCAAAGTCTCTCCTTTCCCTCTTCCTCTCCCTCTCTGTCTCTCCCTCTCTCTCTCTCCCTCTCCCTCTCCGTCTCCCTCTCTCTCTTTCTCTCTCTCTCTCTGCAACTTGTGCTTCCTGCCAGACTGTCCCCTCTACTGGCGGGGGTCTTCAACTATCTCCTAGGGCCCCCAGCTATAAGATTGAGACCCCCATTACACTATCACTGTCACTGTCATCCCGTTGCTCATCGATTTGCTCAAGCGGGCACCAGTAACGTCTCTCATTGTGAGACTTATAGTTACTGTTGTTGGCATATCGAATACACCACGGGTAGCTTACCAGGCTCTGCTGTGGCCCCATTACAAATCTCTTTTTTTTTTAAGCTTTTTGGGTCACACCCGGCAATGCTCAGGGGTTCCTCCTGGCTCTCCACTCAGAAATTACTCCTGGCGGTGCTCAGGGGACTATATGGGATGCTGGGAATCGAACCTGGGTCAGCCGCATGGAAGGCAAATGCCCTACCCGCTGTGCTATCGCTCCAGCACCCCCATTACAAATCTAATTGGCAGAATTGATTGAATTTTGGTATCAAAACTAAGCAGAGTGGACAATATTTTCTTTTAATTTTTAAAAATAAAATTCCAGAGCCTGATCTTTGGTTTATGTGGGGGGGAGGGGCCCAGCCATGCCAGGGCCTCTCTCTGGCTCTGCGTTCAGGGATCACTCAGAGGTGCTCGGGCACCATATGTTGTACCCAGGGCTTATTCTCATGCAAGACAAACGCCTCAGTCCATGTCTTCTCTCTCCAGACTCTACTTTTATTTCTTTATTTTTATAGCTTTTAATTGTCAAATATATCACACATAGCAAATACGGAAAACATAATTATCCGCTTAACAAATGATTGTCAACTGAGCATTACGATCTCTCAGATGGACAGGACATCGCTGGCCGCCTGCAATCCTCAGGCACTGAGCTGGGAGGAGCCCTGGAATATTCGGGGGGTGGGAGTCACACCCAGTGATGCTCAGGGGTTACTCCTGGCTCTGCACTCAGAAATTACTCCTGGTGATTGCTCAGGGGGCCATATGGGATGACGGGGGTTGAACCCTAGTCAGCTGTGTGCCAAGCAAGCCCTCTACCCTCTGTAACTATTTCTTTGGCCCCTGGAGCAGCCCTTGAGCCTAAACACATCTTTATTTTGAGGTGCCCTTCTATGAAGAAGGCAGAGTTAGGGCTGAGAGGCAGCACAGTGGAAATGAGGAAGACAATAAGTGGGGAAATGTCTCGAAGGACCTAAGACATTATATGAGTATTTATAGCAAACATTAGTTTGACCAAATAAACTATACATGAAAGGAGAAAAATATTTCCTGATTCAAGTTAAATTATTATATATCCTAAAAGAAAAAGATAATTTTTGTGTTTAAGGCGCTATACTGGGGTTGCTCAGGGCTCACTCCTGATGGGGCTCAGGGGACCGTACGGGGTACCAGACAGTGGGCCTTTATCTTTGCATGCAAGGCCAGTGCCTGACCCCTCTGCTCCCCCTCGAGCATCCAAAGGCAGAGACCGGGATCTCCACCCCAGGAGGCCCCGCCCCACGCGCCTTTCCCTGGAGACACCTTGCTTCGACCCTTCTGGGATTTCTGATCCCCGGGTGCTGCTTTGAGCCTGATCCCCAGGGGCTGGAGAAAGGCATCAGGGGGGCCAGGCATGTGGGCGGGGCCAGAGGAACAGTTCCCTCGGGAGCCTGTGCTTCTGCCGAGAGCAGCCCAGCGCAGGCACCAGCCCGCGGGAGGACCCAGTGCTGGAAGAAATGGGCCGGAAGTGACCAGAGCCAGGGACGAGACAGCAACTGCAGGCCGAGGGCACTTCACGTAGCTTGGGCCAGCGAGTGGCCACTCGGGGGAGGCCTGGCCTGTTTCCCCACATGCCTGGAATGCCAGGACTGGATGCGACAGCCCCGGGCAAATTCCTCTTCTCTCAGCCTTCTCTTCCTTCCTGCCTCCCCCAACTCTGGGGTCAAAGGCTTCAAAGGCCCACAGATAAGGGAATGACTTCAGGAGGGACTGTGGATGCCAGAGAAGGTTCCAGAAGACTCAATTGGGAAAGGGAAATTGACTTCCTGTGCTCACTGCCCCAGGCCTTTGTTCTCTTGGGCCTTCTTCCTTTCCCTGGCAGTCACAGGTGTGGTCCGGGGGCATCTGATACCAGGGCGTTGAGGGTGACTGTGTTTGGCAGGGGGGGTGCGGGTGTTGGTTGGGGGAGTCTCAGAGAAGCCTGGGTAGATGCCCAGGGGTGCAGGGCACCAGTTTCCCAGTGCCACTGTGAGGGTGAGTGACAGTCTCGCCACTCATCTGAGTTGTCGGAATAAACCTGTCCCCGTAGGGCACACAGCTGCCCGCATCTGCCCACCTCACGCGTGAGCTGCCTCCTGCCTCCTGCCTGCAGCCAGGCAGACCCCTGGCTCCTCCTCCCTCTGGGTCCCTTCACCTGCTGCTGCCACCCAGACATCTCTGTTCCGGGCCCTCAGGCTGGCTCTGGTGTCACCTCGGGTGGGCGGGCTCCCCTGTCATCAGGGACAGAAAGGCCAGACCCAAGCTGGCACAAGCAAACCTGCCACCTGCTGGCTTGTGAACCTGACGGCCCCGGCTGGGCACGCTGCAGGCCAGGGTCCCCAGGAGCTTACGTCAGGGACAGACCCGGGCTCTAACATCAACCGTCCATAGGCGTTACTGCGTAGGCAACCCTGGCGCCACCACTCACTGCTGGGCTGAAGTGTTGATGTCCGATGGCCAGTCTTCACCCCTGCAGTGCAGGTCTCTGACGGCCGGTCTTCACCCCTCCAGTGCAGGTCTCAGACGGCCGGTCTTCACCCCTCCAGTGCAGGTCTCAGACGGCCGGTCTTCACCCCTCCAGTGCAGGTCTCAGACGGCCGGTCTTCACCCCTCCAGTGCAGGTCTCAGACGGCCGGTCTTCACCCCTCCAGTGCAGGTCTCAGACGGCCGGTCTTCACCCCTCCAGTGCAGGTCTCAGACGGCCGGTCTTCACCCCTCCAGTGCAGGTCTCAGACGGCCGGTCTTCACCTCTACAGTGCAGGTCTCAGACGGCTGGTCTTCACCCCTGCAGTGCAGGTCTCTGACGGCCGGTCTTCACCCCTCCAGTGCAGGTCTCAGACGGCCGGTCTTCACCCCTCCAGTGCAGGTCTCAGACGGCCGGTCTTCACCTCTACAGTGCAGGTCTCAGACGGCCGGTCTTCACCCCTACAGTGCAGATCTCATTTCTGTATTATCAAATCAAATGTTCAGGTTTGATTCAAGCTTGTCTGTATGTTGAAGTGATAAACAGGTACAAGTTTTTTATATATATAGGTGTGTGTGTATATACACACACATACATATAAAGTGTACACATATACACTGGAGCTGCTCTGGGCTCACTCCTGGCTTTGTGCTCAGGGATCACTCTGGATGGGGTGCTGGACAGTGAGCCTGTATTGGCTGCACACAGGCCAGAGCCTAAACTCCTGTGCTACCTCTCCAGCAGCTTAAATATAGATATGTATATGTATATGTGTATATATGTGTGTGTACACACACATATATGAGTTTGTGTGTGTGTGTGTGTGTATGGTGTGTGTACTTTTTGTACAGTAAAAAGCATTTTATGTCAGGGCAATAGTTCCAACGGTGAGCACACGTCGAGTGTGTGGGAAGCGCTGAGGTTAGTCCCTGGCACCACTTGGGTCCCCTCCGATATCGCCTAGTGGCCCTCAGCACTGCTGGGCCGGAAGCACCCCCTTACCAGGCTGAGCCCCTAACCCCCAGGCTTGGGGCACTGGGCTGAGCGTGGAGCATCATCGGGAGTATCCCGGGCCCTGCCACCCCATCCTCGCCGTCAAGTTCCACTGAGTGTGGCCCTTGTGAAAAAATAATAAAAATATAAAAGCATTTTAGGGGCTCAGGGATCACTTCGAGGCGAAGTTTCTACTTTCCGAGCCTGAGGCCACAAGTCGCATCCCTGGCGCCATCCCACGCGAGGCGAGTGCTACTCCAGCAGCACTGCTGCTTGCCATCCTGGCGGCACGGCAAAGGGCGTGATCTCAGTGCCCCACAGCCAGGTTTGTATGAGCACAGCCACCAAACTGTGTGCCCCTCCTCCGAGCATCTCTGCCAAGTGCTCCCAACCTCTGCTTGTCAGAATGGCGAGGGAAGGAATAGGGGAGGAGCAAAGTATGTTGCAAAAAGCCCGCTGAACTGAAATGCTCTCTTCTTCCTCTTTCTCTGCCCTCTGGGATTTGGGGTCAAGACAGAAAAGAGTTCTTGGAAGAGAGCAGAAGCTTTATGAAGCTTGGTGGTAGGAGTGTGTGTGTGTGTGTGTGTGTGTGTGTGTGTGTGTGTGTGTGTAAAATTTGGTACATATATAAAAAATTATATATATAAAATTTGGTATATAGCGGGGTGGGGGGCTGGGGAGGTGGGGGGTTGGGGGAGGTATACTGTGATTCTTGGTGGTGGAATATGTGCACTGGTGAAGGGATGGGTGTTCGAGCATTGTATGACTGAGACTTAAACCTGAAAGCTTTGTAACTTTCCACATGGTGATTGAATAAAAGAATAAATTAATTTAAAAAATTTAAGAATAATAATAAAAAAGAAATATATAAGACTAAAAATAAAATAAAATTTGGTATATATATGCCATATATATTTGACTTTTTGGGGCCACAATTGGTGGTGCTCAGGGGTTACTTCTGGCTCTTCACTCAGGGAACATTTATTTTTTGTTTGTTTGTTTTGTTTTTGGGTCACACACAGTGATGCTCAAGGGTTACTCCTGGCTTTGCACTCAGGAATTACTCTTGGTGGTGCTCAGGGGACCATAGGGAATGCTGGGAATTGAATCCCGGTCGGCCACTTGCAAGGCAAATGCCCTACCCACTGTGTTATTACTCCAGCCCTTCAGGGAATCACTTACGGGCTCGGGGGACCATATGGGATTCTGGAATCAAACCTGAGTCGGCCATGTGCAAGGCAAATGCCTTACCCATTGTGCTATCTCTCTGGCCCTGGTATTTATTTGCTTTAAACAAATGTGGGTTTGAACTGTGTCAGTCCACTTGATGTGGGTTTCTTATAAAACAAAGGCTGATGTTAGCTTAGAGCATGCATAAATACAGTAAACGGTACTATAAGTGCTTTCTTGCTTCCTTGTGATTTTCTTAATAGCATCATCTTTAACTTACAGCAATGGCATGACATACATAATACACACAACACACAAACTGTGCTAGTGGAGTCTTGTGTGATGCATCAGGCTTCTGGCCAATCACAGACTGTGAAGTTTTGGGGGAGTCAAAGTTAAACGTACATTTTTTTTAATTGCAATGGGCTTTTTAAAAAATTTGCAATGCGGGGGCTGGAGCGATAGCACAGTGGATAGGGCATTTGCCTTGCACTCGGCCAACCTGGGTTCGATTCCCAGCATCCCTGAGCACCACCAGGAGTAATTCTTGAGTGCAGAGCCAGGAGTAACCCCTGTGCATTGCTGGGTGTGACCCAAAAAGAAAAAAAAATTGCAATGGGCTCTCAACCCCTACATCATTCAAAGATCTACAGTCATTGCAGTTCCACAAACTTATGCTGGAAGGGAGACATTCAAACTAACACATGTACAAGGCTACTCCCAGGAGCTTTCATTCTCACAGTTAACAGTGAGGAAAATGCTGGTCTTGAACAGGCGATTGCTTAAGGAAATCACAGTATATCCAAACAGTAGAATCCTAGGTTACAAAGCAGTTTTTCAAAGTGGTCAGGAAAAAAGGAAAAGATAAAGTGCTCAGGAGTTCGCTCCAGGATAGGCTAAACAGAAAACAACCATCAAGATGCAAACTGTTGTGCAACTGTTACGTAAAAGCTGCACGTGTGTGCATGTCAGACACTTTCTGCATAAGTATCCTCTGCTGGAAGCATGGGCGGCTGGGAGAAAGACACCTTTGGAATCAGGTACAGTGTGTCTTTATTGACCTATTTCAAGATAGTTCTAAGGGCTCTTCAAGCCCTTCAAAATAATGGAAACTTAAATAAAGGGAAAAGTGAAGTGCTGGGAGCGGCCCCTGGCACCCAATAAGGCCAAGAGCATTTTGTCCGATTCGGCACTTGTCTGGGCCCCATAGCACCGTGGACACACTCCCTTCTCAGGTTTCATTCTTGTGCAACAATTGCCCTTTCAGCACCTTTCCATCCAACTGGACCAAACCTGACTCCCGGGCTGTGGCTTTCACCCTGGTCTCGGCCCCCAACACAGACACGGCACAGAGTGGATTGTCAACGGGAAGGAGGGGTTGCTAACGGGATGGGGTGGTGGTGGGGGGGTGCAGACAGGGAGCTGAAGGGGCAGCTCATTGCAAGCTCCTGGCCTCAAAATGGCATAAGTGGCACAAAGAACCATGCCAATCCCGCACAGGAAGGGAGACGCGTGCTGAAAGTAGACTAGAGACTGAACACAATGGCCACTCAATATCCCTATTGCAAACCACAACACTCAATTGGAAAGAGAGAGAGATCAAAAGGGAATACCCTGCCACAGAGGCAGGGTGGAGTTGGGGGGTGGGAGGGATACTGGGTTTATTGGTGGTGGAGAATGGGCACTGGTGGAGGGATGTGTTTGTGAACATTGTATGAGGGAAAAACAAGCTTGAAAAAGTGTGAATCTGTATTTGTACCCTCATGGTGACTCACTAGTTAAAGAATAAATAAATAAATAACATTTTAAAAAAAGAACCATGCCAGTGGGCTGGAGTGATAGCATAATGGGTAGGGCATTTGCCTGGCATGCAGCAGACCCGGATTTTATTCCCAGCATCCCATATAGTCCCCTGAGCACCACCAGGGGTAATTCCTGAGTGCATGAGCCAGGAGTAGCCCCTGTGCCTCACCAAGTGTGACCCAAAAAGCAAATAACAGAAAGCAAAACAAAACAAAGACCCATGCCAATGACAAGTCACCAGTGACGTGATCTTGTGCTCCTGGAGAGCTTCGGGGGCTGGGGGTGGTGGTGGTGGTGTCGGGGGAGGGGCAGGGAGAGGAAAAGATCCTGCAGATCCGAGAAAGAAGTGGAGACAATGTTTGGGCGTGCCAGGATCCCTTTCCAGCCAGATCCTGCACCATCACCTGCATCACTCTGGGACTCCACTGCTCTGGGCCGGTGTTCCGAGATGCTACAGGCTGCCAGTGTCGTCCCAGGCACATCCAAGGTCAAAGACCGGCTGGCTGCATCAACGACCATATTCAAAAAAATTTGAACCCGCTCAACTGAGAAGAAATGGATTGTGTTTGTTTGTTTGTTTGTTTAGGTAACAGGATGGTAATGATGTGAATGAGCTGAGCTCACTCATTGTCCCTCTGAGAAGCTCCGTCCTGGAGTCTGCTGGTGTCAGCCCTTCCTGTGCTGGTTCTAAAAGCTAGCCTCCCTGCTGGGGATGGTAATTAACTCGATTATTCATTCACTTACCAAACCTCACCATGTCAGGTCTTGAGGGCTGGGAGGAAGGTGTCACAAGACGCAGGGCTCCCCGCCAGCCTCTCGGGCAGAGGTGATTGTAATCTATCCAGCAGAACCAGCGGCTCCCAAGCTCCTCGGCTTTAAAGCAGCCGCTATTTGATTCTCTCTCCTGGTCCTGTGGGTTGACTGGGTTCAGGGGGCCAGTTCCTCTGCTCTTGCTTTTGGGGGGTCCTCTCCTGCAGCGGGGAGCAGGCTCACCTGTCCTCCTGCGAATGATTCCCCGGCCTTGATTAGACTAGAAAAATCAGGTCCCCTGTCTGAAGTTTTCCTGTTCAGTCGTGAAAGGAGGGCGATGGCTATAACAGATTTGAGAAGAACTCCTGGTGCGAAGCGCTACAAAATGTAGAAGGGAGTGGAGCTGTAACACAGTGGGGAGGGCCCTTTCCTTGCACAAGGCCGACCCGGGTTCTATCCCTGGCATCCCGTAGGATCCCCTGAGCACTGCCAGCACTCCTCAGCACAGCGTCAGGAGTAACTCCTGAGCATCACCGGATGTGGTCCCCAAACAAAACAAGACAAAGAAATACTCCCAGAAGGGAGAAGCAGAGTCCCGCCGCCATCAGTCTATCCTCTTAGACGGCACCCAGCCACTGTGGCACTTTTAAAATACATGTTATCATAATTTCGGTAACACTGTTTCAATTATGTTAAAGCTTATGGCTTTGATGTACAAAGTGACCGTGCCACACCACCACCAAAGCACCCGGACCCTCCGGCTCTACACCCGTGTCCCCTACGACTCCTCTCCACTCTCCCCACATCCATCCACCCCTCGACTGCTTAGTCATCTGAGGGTTGTAATCCAAAGCCTCTGCCTTTTTAGTTCTATGTGCTCTATGACACATATTCCTTGATTGTAACCCCCCAAAGCCTGATTCCACGGTTTACCCGTCCTCTCCTTCATAGCTCCCCAACTTCTTTCCAGCCCAGTTCAAATTCTCCTTGTCCAGGAAGCCTGCCCCGGTTGCCCCCTCACTGGTTCTGTGTGTTCCGATGACCTTTCTTCCCTTTTCAGGTTTGTCTAGAGTATCATTAAGGTTTGGGGGGGAGGGGAAGGAGGGGATTGTTTCTGGAACAGCAGGGGTCTGTCCAAGTGTCGTGGGAGTCTCTTGAGGGCAGCTGTGACGGGGTCTCCGCCCCGGGTGGGGGCGGCTGGTGTGTGCAGAGGGATGCTTACTCGGGAGGGCGGGAGGGCGGCCGTGGGTGCGGGCATGTGACAGAGCAGAGGTGAAGCACCTGCCTGGGTGTGTGGGAGAGGGCGAGGGAGCATGTGGGCAGAAAGACAGGCTCTGCGGGCAGCAGGCGAGCTTGGGGACAAGTCCCTGCAGGACGGCGCGGGCCTGGGAACCCAGCCTGAGTGTGGCAGAGGGCGGGGGCACGGCCGGCCGGTCCCCGCTGGAGCCCAGGGTTTGTTAGTGTTGTAGAAGTGACTGATTTGGAACCCAGGAGGAAGGGTCACCCTCCTCCCAGAGGCCCCAGAAGGGAGTGGACCAGGTGGCATGCAGGTTCTGTTTGGGGGGGGGTCCCTTCCCTCACCAGGTCATAACGCTCTGCCTCTGGGGACACTGTCCCTTCCCTTCTGTCTGTCTCGAGCACTCACGGCTGTCCCCACACTTACTCATACCTGCTCTGGGTTGGTCCCTCCAAGGCGCCTATAGCAGGGCGTTTTGTTTGTTTGTCTGGAGGTTAAGCTACACCCAGCTGTGCTCAGGGAACTGTACAGGGTGCTGAGACTCGAACCCGGGTCAGCTGCACCTAAGGCGAGCCCTTCCCCTGCTGTACTATCGCTCCAGTCTGAAACCTTTTGTTTGTTTTTGTTTGGGGGGGTCACACCCCGTGCTTTTTAGGGCTCCCTATGCGTCCTCCCCATGTGGCCGGGGCAGGAAGGATCCAGGATGCTATGGAGTCCCCAAGAGGTGACGACGCGCCTGTTATCAAGATGGGCAGGCCCAGCCTGGGGTGGGGACAGAAAGCAAAAGTGTGTTTGGTCTAGGTTCCTCTTGCGGTGCCTGGTTGCTGTCCAGAGGGAGACGGTGCTCGGGCAGGAGCCCCGGGCTCAGCAGAGAGCTCAGGGGCGAGTGGGAAGAGCCGGGTGTTGGCACAGGATGCCTCTCCTGTCTCCGTGACATCATCCGAGCAGAGCGTGTCTGGGGGACAGCAGGACGCCTGTGGCGAGGCCCTGACACGTGATACAGGGTGAAGCCAAAGGGTGGTCCTGGGCAGGGGAGAGTGAGGAGAGAGAAGACGCAGAGCCTCAGTGGGAGCATTCACTGAAGCCGAGAAAAGAAGATAATGTTAAAAAATATCTATATATTTTTTTTAATTTGGGGGAGTCCACACCAGGCTGTGCTCAGGGCTGACTTCTGACTCTGCACTCAGGGATCACTCCGGGTGGGACTTGGGGGACCCAAAGCAATACCAGGATCAAACTGGGGTCACTGCATGCCAGACAAGTCCCCTAGCCTCTGTACTAACTCTCCAAGCCTTGCATTTATTTTATTGGCGTGCACCGAGTTTATCACATGAAGTACCTCTGGATACACAGCTTCTTCAACACGGCAAGAAGTGTTGCCCGACCCATCACTCTTGGGTCTGCACGGACTGCAGCACCCGCTAAGCTGCCTTCAACACCATCCTCCCCACCCAGCCTGTTTCCATTTACCATGGATCCCTTTGACCAGATTTGCCAACCTCGCCCCTCTCTCCCCTCTGATCACCCACAGCTGCATTCTTAAAATCCAAGACTTTGGCGCATCCAGAAAATTTCCCATGAGGAGACAGAATCAATGGGCTCTTAAGTGAACAGAGAAGGGACCATTGGCTTCAGTACACAGTGGCCATAGGAGCCCTGGGCACGACCCCACGAGTGTGCTGGGGACACCGGGATCCCCAAGGGGTGGGAGCAGCAGGAGGGGGGGGGCTTCTTAGATGGGCAAGGGATGGACCAGAGCAGAATGTTGGAACAGTAGAGAGGAAGCGGCGTCTCGGAGAAGGTTTCTGTTTGCTTGGTTCTGATTTTTGCTCTGGAGAGATGGGAGTGCCCCGAGCAGGGATGTGTGCTGATGGAGAAGATTCTGTTGAGAGAAGAAACTTGTCATCAGGAGGACCATTAACAAGACAATGGCATGAGTCAAGGTCTTGGGAAGGCAGGGGGATGCAATCTGGAGTTCAAGTTAGAACTGACTTTTTTTGTTGTTGCTTTTTGGGGCCATGTGACCCCTGGCAATGCACAGGGGTTACTCCTGGTTCTGCACTCAGGAATCACCCCTGGCGGTGCTCAGGGGACCATATGGGATGCTGGGAATCGAACCCAGGTCAGCCACATGCAAGGCAAATGCCCTGCCCGCTGTGCTATTGCTCCAGCCCCTAGAATTGACTTTTGAGAGGAATTAGGATAAGTAGAGGGGACAGATGTCAATTACGTATAGATAAATGTATGATGGATGGATGTATGCTTTTTTGAATTTTATTTTTGTTATGGGGCCACACTCAGGGGTTACTCCTGGCTCTGCACTCAGGAATTACTTCTGGCGATGCTCAGGAGACCATATGGGATTCCGGGGATCAAACCTGGGTTGGTTTCATGCAAGGCAAATGTCCTACCTACTAAACTATTGCTCTGGCACCCCAGTGTTTTATATGTTTTATGGAACGGGAGACAGAATGATCGGCTAAGAGACAAGTGGCACAGGGGACAGAGAGGAAAGTCCAGCATGTAGGGTATGTCCATGGAGAATTCCGTTCGTGGAGGGAGATGGGTCTGCACGGGTGGCCACCTCCAGCCAGCTCGGGAAACACAGAACTTAAACCTCGGGCCTGGGCACCCCAGAACCCTGACACTCCTGTCGCTGCCCGCTGCCCAGAGCCTTACCAGCAGAGATGCCCACCCTGGGGCCACCAGCCTGGAAGCAGAGCCATCAGCCCTTCCGGGGCTGGCAGAGCCCCTCCCCCACCTGCCGATGGCATGGCAGCATGAGACAGGGCATGAGTGCCGCCCTCCTCCTGGCCCCCCTGCCAGCAGGACAGAGTCATCACACCCCTCGGAGGGACCCAGACACAGCCAGAGATAACGCAGCGGGGCTGCGTGTCGGCGCCACAGCCAAATCAGCTGCCTCCCGGGAATCTAGTCCCACCTCAACGAGCTTCTCGGGAGGAGTTTTATTGGGCTGCGAGTGTATCTCTCGCCTCCGTTTTCAGGCACCCACTTGCCTCTGGAGAAAGAGCTTCTTCTTCTCTCAGGTTAGTCATCCACCCCTGCGCCCACAGCCCGTCCTTCCCAGCCCTTCCCAGCCACAGGGAGGGCCTCGCTCAGAAAGGGTCTGTGGGAACTGCCGCTGAATGAATGAAGGGGACCCCTCCCAGAAGAACCCCCTGTCCAAGGCGGAGAGCCCACCTTCCACCTCAGCAGAGAGCAGCCCTGCTCCTGGCGAGTGGGCAGTGAGTCAGGAAGACGGAGGCCAGGTGACCAGGGACGGTTGTGGTTCCTCCTGAGAGGACAGGCAGGCGAGCGCTCAGGGCTGAGGGGGAGAGAGCAAGTCCTTTCCCTCCTGTGTCTAGCACAAAGGGGCCCGGGGTCTCTCCTCTTCCACCTTCTCTCAGGTTGGGACCTCTCGGTGGCCAGCGCAGCCTCTGAGGAGCCCCTGAGCAGAAGGGCCACTCGGAACGGCCCGGGGGAAAAGAAACTCTTGCTGGATTTCTGAAGAAGTCTGAGATCAACCTGACGGGGTTCTCAGTCTGGCTGGAAGCCGGGAGAAAGAGGAAGGTTCTCCGGACAGGGGGTCCAGGAGTGGTGCTCGTGAATGCATGCACACACACACACACACACACACACACACACACACACACACACACACACACACACACACACACACACACACACACACACACACTGGGCTTGGGGCTCCTGCCCAAAGTCCTTCTCAGTGAGACCAGGCCCCGAGGCCAGGCTGCTGAGCAGAGAGGCTCTGAGTGCCAGGGCTGCTTGAAGGGCGCAGGGGCCTGGCTGTGGCAGGCCTGGAAGGGGTCACCGTGGAGGAGCTGGCGAGGTCAGCCTCACCTGGCTGACAGGGAGTGGAGCGTGGCCAGCCAGCAGGACCGAGGCCCAAGCGAATGTCCCTAGGAGGAGGCCCGGAGTGGAGCTTCCTCGTCCTAGGTTCCAGCCCAGAAGCCCCAGGAGCGAGCCTGGTGACCCCTCCACGGCCAGACCAATGTCCTGGGGCTGTGGGAAAAGCACAGGCTGGGCGTTGACTGGCGGCCTCTCCCTTTCTCACAGCTCCTGAGGCAGGAAGTGCAAGTTCAGGGTGTCAGTGGAAAGGTACCTCCTCCTGACACGGCTCTCCTTGGCCTGCGCATGGCTGCTTCTCAGCGGGTCCTTCTACGGGACTCCTGGGGGTCATCCCTGATACAGGATGCCCTGAGGAACTAGGGTTGGGGGCTTCTACAACGAAGGGTGGGGGGCGTGCTTTAGTTCCTAACAGAGACAGAGAGGAAGTTATCCTGGTGGTGACAATTCAGATCACAGAACACTGATTGTTGACCCCCAACTGGAGTGTTGGGTTTGTGTGTTTTGTGCATGTGTGTGTGTGTGTGTGTGTGTGTGTGCTTGTATGTACTCATGTATAGACTGCTTTTTCACCCAATAGCTGCTTCCTTGCTTCACTAGAGTGAAGAATCAGAACTCGGTGGGTGAATAGGCCTTCCTGGTCCTGTTGATGGTCATGGAGAAAGCTGCCCCCAGGGTGAGGGGCCGTCCTAGGGTTCCCCGCAGGCTGCCCTGGCATCCTGGGCACCCAACAGCCCCTGCTTTCCAGCGCGATCACACGTGGGGATCTCACACAGTTCAGTGGCTCTGCCTTCGACGGGCCACCGCATTCCCCACCTGCGACAGGGAGAAAACTGAGGTGGCAGCCTGACCCCCCGGAGCTGACGTGACTCACAGGCCAGTAGGTCTTGGGGCTGACGCACTGTCTTATCTCCTGACTCACTCCCCTGTCAGGCTCTGACAGGCTCAGTGATTTGCTCAGGCTCTGACAGGCCCCTGCACCCAGAGGGCAGGGCTCTGCCGGGCCGGGCCCAGACGCCCCCGAGGTGCCTCGGGTTTGTGGGCACAGCCTCTGAGCAGCCCGGAACTGGCCACGTCCCCTGCCCCACCTTCACAGCCCCTGAACCTGCTCTTGGCGGGGGAGCTCGGGGGGAGAGGTTTTTCTCTCTCGTGCCAGAGAGCCCCATGTTTCCTGCTCCCTCAGCTCCTCAGCTGCCTTCTGTGGAGGACTGAAGAGGAGAGCAGAAGCAAAGGAGTCAAGGCAGGGTGTCGCGGGCAGTGGGGAGGCAGGAAGGACACCCCCCGGATTCTCCCAAAGGCCACGGAAGCTCTGCGTTGAGCTGGGAAGATTCCTGACAGCTTGAGGCTTGCTTGCATTTCCTGTGGGAACAGACCTGTGGGAATGGGCTGTCTCCACACTTCCGGTGCCGTCTTCATGGGAGGGCAGGTCCACCTGGCAGTGGTCGGGGAGGGGTCCCGGGGATCCTGTCACCTCCTGACAGACAAGCCTCCTCTGAGGGGCTGAGGGAGCTGGGTCCTAGAGTATCCTTGGCTGTAGCTGGGGTGTGTATGAGTAGGTGTTTCTGGTGCTGTGGGCGCTCTCGACATTGCTGCCTGCAGGAGCATCAAGTGAGGGCAACGGCAACACACGTGGCTCATGGCCGACCTCCGGGGCTCTGTAGGCTTGGTTTGTCTTGCACTGCTCTGCCAGGCCCTGAGCCAGCCACAGGCCACCAGAAAGGTGGGAGCCACTCACGCCGTTGAGTGAATAAAGGAACTCAGCTCCTGCCCCCCGACGCCCCTCTCCGTCCCCATCCCGCCAGGACTCATGGTCAAGGCCTCGAGATTCGGGTCAGGGATACGGCTCTGTTTTCACCCAGCCCCCCGGGGGGGGGGTAGCCTGAGTTGGGAAGAGCCCGAGGGCCGGCCCTGGGCCCATGGCTGCGGGGCTTTTCAGGAGAGAAAGAGGCATTGAGGGTGGGAACTCTCCCAGGTAATTGAAACGGGCTGATTCTCCTCAGACCCAAGCCTGAGGTGCTCTGCGCTCTGAGCTGGCGCTGCAGTGAAAGGCGCTGATTGGGGCCTGGCCAGGCTCCAGCGAGAGTGGCGTGGGAATGTGGCCTTCAGGCCTGCTGGGGGCCTGTGGGTGGGGGTGGAGGTGGGTGGGGGTGGGGGGCAGGGGGTGGACTGTTCAGGGTGTTCAGGGCCACACTCCAGGGCGGCCTCTGACGGGCACGTCTGGGTCCACCTGTCCTTCAGAAGGCACAGACAGTTCCGTGGAGCCCCTTCACTCCCGGCCCCCAGCCCCGGCCCGTCTGGACACAGTGGTCGGAAGGGGAGAGAGAGTCCTGGACAGACGGTCCGGGACCCTGGGAACCCACCACCCCGACCTGCCTTCTCTGCCTCACTTTGGGACAAGGAAGTTGCCGGGGTTTGCCTCGCCAGGGAGCGCGAGAGGGACCGAGGGGTCAGGGGGCGGCGACTCCAGTGGCTCTCTGAAGGGACCCATGCTCAGGGCGAGGTGGGCCTGCCCTGCCGGAAAGTCTGGGTCTAGCCTGGCCTCCGCAGAGCCCGAGGCCCGCGGGAAACCTGCCTTTCCTGTCCCCTCTCCTCAGGGCTTCTGGGCACCCCGGCGAGGGCAGGGCGCTCCCGCGGGTGCCCTTCTGGGTTGGGCTCCCAGCACACACCGCCTTGCCCCGTGACGGGCCCGGCTCAGTTTCCCCTCCTGCTGCTCTGCCTGGTGCCAACGGCCAAGCGGGAGACTAGCTCAGGCTCAGGTCCCGGCTCTGACCCTGCCTGCCCCAGGCCTGCAGCTCAGACCAGCGATTTTTTTCTGAGTCTGGTTTCACCTGTCAAGTAACTGGGCTGGGGGCTGGAGCGATAGCACAGCGGGTAGGGCATTTGCCTTGCACACAGCCAACCCGGGTTCGATTCCCAGCATCCCATATGGTCCCCTGAGCACCACCAGCGGTGATTCCTGAGTGCAGAGCCAGGAGTAACCCCTGTGCATTGCTGGGTGTGACCCCCCCCAAAAAAAAAACCCAAAGAATTTAATTTTCAAACATTAATATTATATCGTCACTGTCAAGAAAATCTGTTTGAGGCAAAACCCTGCGGGGGGGTGTGACTCCTAAGGGGGCTTCTCTCCTCCTTGGAGCTTCTCCCAGGCTCCAGAATCTTTCTTTGGGGGCTGCAGTGATATTGCAGCGGGTAGGGAATTTGCCTTGTACACAGCCAACCCCGGTTCGATTCCCAGCATCCCATATGGTCCCCTGAGCACTGCTAGGAGTAATTCCTGAGTGCAGAGCCAGGAGTGACCCCTGTGCATTGCCGGATGTGACCCAAAAGGAAAACAAAAACAAACAAGCAAACAAAAAACCCCCCAAAAACAGAAACTGGGATGGTGGTTGGGAGAACAGAAGCCAAAGCTCCCGGCTCATTCAGGCAGTCCCAGGGTATTCCCCTCCCTGTCCTGCCCCAGTCTTCAGGGCCCAAAGCCCTGAGGTCGCCTGGGCCACGACCTGCCCTGCTGATACTCCCCGTGCCCAGAGAGGGACCAGTGCTGGCCTGCGCTTCCCCAGCCAGCTGCTCTGTGACCATCTCAGGCTGCCCCGCCTGCTTCCCACCCCCCCAACCACCACCAACCGCAAACCCCCCTCGGTGCCCGTCCTTCCTCCTTCCCTTTCCTCCTCCTGGTTGCACCAACCCCCTCACCGCATCGTCACCCCCGCCTGCACCGGAAACAGCAGCTCCTCCACGCTCTACCTGGGCTTGCCTACCTGAGCGGGGGAATCCCCCCAGCGTTGCTCACACCCACCCAGGGGAAGCAGAGGCTCAGAGAGGTGATGACGTGCCGAGTTCACACAGCTACTCAGGGCCCACTGGGGAACGTGACCCTTTCCCCATTCCCGTGCGAAGGGGCCCGAGGACGGAAGGCAGGGAGCCCAGCTGAACCCTTGGTGGGGACCCGGCCTGCCAGGGGACGGACCCAGGCCAAGGCGGAAAGAGTTGCTTCCAATGAGGAGTTTGCGAGTAGACCTGGAGCCAGCGTTCCCTAGCAGGAGTCAAGGGGAACCTGGTTTCATGATTCCACGGCTCTGTAAAATGGGTTACTGACGGATTAAATCCTGGGAGCGAGGCGTTTGGTTCTGGCCTTGGCACAGGCTGGACGGGTGCTTAGGGAGTGGGGCGGGACTTCAACTCAGGCTCCCTGGGCCCTTCGGGAAAATTTCTGGATCTCACGGCTGCTCTGTTCTGAGAGTTCCCAGGTGGGAGCAGGGACCCCCATGAAATGAGGAAGGCCCACAGTGGCATGCAGAGGTGTGTAGGGCCGCATCCGAGCCGGCTGCAGTAGCTCCCCTGCGCCCCAGGTCTCCCTCCGGCCCCTCCCCTGCTGCCCCCCCATCAGTTGCTCTCTGTGGCCAAGGCCGTAGCAAGCAGGAAGGTGTCACCAAAATCCAAGTCGTGGGTCAGGGGAAGGAGCGTGTCACTCTGAAGCCTGTGCAGAAGGCCAGCCAGCCCTGCCCTGCTCAGGCCGGAAGCTGAAGGTTCCCAAATGACACCAGGCTGGCCTGCACGTGAGGGCCGAGGGCTCGGCGTGGGGAGTCTGGACTTCATGGAGGTGACGGGACCCGGGGGCTGGAGCTATAGTACAGCAGGAGTTTGCCTGGCCTGACCCAGATGCCATCGCTGGCATCCCATGTAGCTCCCCGAGCACTGCCAGGAGTGATCCCTGAGCACTGAGCCAGAAGTAAGCCCTGAACACTGCCGGGCGTGGCCCCCAAACCAAAGCAAACCACGGTACCAGGGAACCGTGGGGACGCAGATGGGACCCGCTAGATGAGAGAGACTTTCCCTGGCCCTGCAGCTGTGCGGCCCACCCCAGGAGTGCCCCCGGGGTGGTCAGACTGAACTTGGGCGGACACGGATCCCACCTGGAGGCTGCCCACAGGTCATCAGGATGTCAGGGCCCAGCGCCCCAGCAGGCAGGCTTTCGACTGGTCTGACTGGATTTCCAGAGTTCACAGGCTTGGAGCCGGGGCCTGGAGGCGAGGGGCCGGGGAAGAACCACATTTCCTGGGGCTCTGGCTGACCCGAGCACTTTGAAGACAAAAATCAGCTCCAGCTCTTATCTCGGCTTAAAAGGTTGCTCAAGGGTCAGCGGGAGGACAGGGGCGCTGATCTGGCCCTGGTGGCCCCTGACCACCCCTGAGGTGGCGTTGGTGGCTCCTGGCACTGGCGGGGACAGCGGGGGGGGGGGGGGCGGTCTGAGCAGCATGGCACTCTTGGACCCGGGTAGCATTGAAGCATCTGGCCTCACTGGGCAAGTGTCACTAGGAGTGGCCCCGGGGCCCCCTGAGCACTGCTGGGCAGGAGTTAGGAGAGCACTTAAGATCCACCTGGCAGTGCTCAGGGCCAAGGGCCTGTGAGATCTCCAGCGGCGACTGGGCATTGCCACTCACATGCCCCAGCAACGCTGCTGGTCACAGCATGGCTGCAAATTACATGTTATTAGAACAGTCCGGATGATGAAGTCACTAGCAGCCCTAATCCTATTTATTTCAATGACAGCTTTGGCACAACAGTAAACCTTGATGCCAACCATGCCTCTTGGGGCCGGTTCCCCGAAGGAGCCACAGTCAGACGTGACTGCAGGGAGGGGTTCTCGTCACAGCCTTCGCTTGCTGTTTACCCCTTTTTTTCCCCCAAAGGGGAAAGCTCTTCCAGGAAAAGCCAGCATGGAGCACGTTGTGCATGTGAAAAAGGCTCACGGTGCCCTTCACCCTTTGAACGTGGGTGCGACCTGATGAATCTCTTGAGTAAAATTCAGGGCAGAAGTGACACTTTGTGGCTCCCAAGATAGGTTGTAGGTTAGAAAGATGCTGGGCACTTTCACTCGATTTGCTTGGAACTCTTTTTTTCTCTCCTATTTGGATCTCAGGGGTTACTCCTGGCTCTGCACTCAGGAATCAATCACTCCTGGAGGTGCTCAGGGAACCATATGGAATGCTGGGAATCGAACCCAGGTTGGCCGTGTGCAAAACAAATGCCCTATCCACCGTGCTATTTCCCCAGCCCGTGCTTGGAACTCCTTTGCTTAGAACTCAGCGCCATGCTAGGAGGAAGCCCAAGGTACACGGAGAGGCCACCGGTAGATGGTCTGGCCCACAGATTCCCGTGGGATCCTGGCTATCCACATGCCATGGCCACCAGCCATGAGTGAGATGCTTTCACCACGTTGGCATCAAACTGCGACTATTTGAAGGACTCCTGGCAAGAACCACCTGGCTGAGTCTGGGCAACCCCCAGAGCAGTGAGAGGTAGTAATAAAAAGATGGTGAGCCACTAAGAGCTGAGGTGCTTGTTTATGTAACTTAATGAGTAACTCACTAGTAACCGGTAGCTGGTCAGTGAGTACAGGCCACTGAGATTTTGAGGTGATGGTAAACAAGAGGCGAAGTCTCAGAACAACAACAGAAGCCTTTGCCCCTCCGGCTTCCTTGTCTGGGAAACCGGAAGTGCTCAGAGCTGCTCCTCGGATTCTGACTGTGTGTAATCTCTGGGTGAGTCAATCCTCCAAGAAGCAGACGCTGGAAGCAGGAATTCCCATTTTGAAGAAACGGCTAGGCTGCTCTTACTTACTTTCCCAAGGAAGTTCTTCTCATGATCGTTCCTACTGAGAGAGCCAATGATGACGTGGCGGAGGAAACCGTGACTCAGATGGCAGGCTAAGCCCGTGTCTTGGTAGGTTCCAGATGATACAACAAAATGCCAGAGGAGCGAGCGGCTTCTCGGCAATAAACACTGATTTCTTACAGCTCTGGCGGCCCAGCAGTCCAGATGGGGTGTCTGGGGCAGGTGTGTCTTCCGGTTCCCAGGTGGCACTGCCCTCTAGTTGGAGTCTCACGAGATCCCACCTGGAATCATGGGCATCTCCTGCCCAAAGACCATGAGATTTCTGCCCTCGTGACCCAGGCCTTTCCCCCAGACCCAAGAGCCCACATGGCAGGGCACACAAATATTCAGATCACAACACCCAGGGACAAATTCCAAGTCTCCCTCTTCCTGGCACTCTGCACTGAGACCTATCCTTCAACTAGTCTGCGTTTCAGGACCCTCAGTGAAACAAGGGGAAACCCCTTCTCGCCGGTCTTACTGAACTGCAACACAATTTGAGGTGCTCCATAGCTCGTCTCATACTTGGAAAAGGATGGGGGACAGAGATGGCACATGGAAAATGCCCTGCGTTCACAGTAACGGCTAGTTACCCAATACTTACTAAATGACCAGGCCCCCTTTTTTTGAGTACTTGGCATTTCTGAACTTATTTGGCGATCACAGTAGCCCGGGGAGTTAACTACGGCTATGCTCTGCATTTTACAGAAGGAGAAACCAAGGTACAGAGAGATGAGGTAATTTTCCCAAGGCCGCACAGTGAGTCAGCTGTTGAGCCGGAATTGGGCCCCCGAGCCTTGAATTGCTCCCAAGTCTTGATGGCCATGTTAGCCCTGCTGGAAGAGGTTACTCTAGGTCAGGGGCACTGAGGGGAGGTCAGGGGTGGTGGTCAGCGGTGGCAAGCCTTATGCTGAGGGGTCCGACTGAGGAAGACACAGTAGGGGTGAAAGTCCCGCCCTGTAATCCCTGGCCGCTGTGGGTGGGGTGTTGACCCAGCAGCCAAGTAACAAACAACCCAGCAACCGGCTCTTGTGGAGCCTCGGGACGTCACTCAGCCATCCTGCAGAGGGCAGTGTGCCGCCAGAGCTGCAGGCCTTGTCAGGCGCACTTGACCTTGAGACTGGCCCTTCTCCTCAGACCCGGAGACCCTCTGCTCTCAGCTCTCTCTAGAGCCTCCGATGTGAACGCGGGGGCGGGTGAAAGGGAAGCTGCCCGCTCCACCTTCTAGTCTTTCCTTATTCGCTAAGCGTGTGTTCCCTTACACTCCCCCACATCAGTCTTGGGAGGGAAACAGAAATACTGAAGGTGCTTTCTCGGGTCCTTCAACAGTCTGGACACTTCTTCTGTGCCAACACCACTTCTTCTGAGCCTTGTGAGTCGGGCATCGACGGTTGAACCTCCATTTCCACAGGGAGGTGCAAATGACCAGGGGCTCAGTGAGCACTGCCTTGTCTAGTCTGAACAAGCGCCGATTCACAAGGCTCTGAGGGTTGTTCCTCTCCTGCTGGGGGGATTCACCGGCCAGACCCCAGCATCTGTGAGACCTGCTTGGAAAAGCAGGGGTTCCCGAGGACGCAGAGTGAGGGCTGCCCCTCAGGAGTCTGGGTGTGTGGGTTCTAGAATCCCTCGCGAGGTTCCTCGGAGACCCTTCGTGGATTCAGTCACCGTCTGCAGTAAGATGGGGTGAATAACTGCACTGAAAACCATTCTTTTCCACCTGGGACTAGTCACTGGATGTGACTCTGCAGTCACGAGCTCCTGCCTTATCCTTGATTTGCCCCATCCGACCTCTGACCCAGCTCCGAAAAGGGACTCGGGACCGGCATTTTCTAGAGGGTGCTCCGGGGGACGGCCGGGCAGGCAGAGCCAGGTCACCCCCTCTGGGAGTTCCTGTCTGGGCCAGTCGTGGGAACCATCACTGAGAGAAGGGGAGGCCGGGAGGCTGGTCCTGGCCAGGGGCCCAGTGTGTCAGGGCTGTGAGTGGGACGGGCAGGGGCCAGGCTGTGGGACAAAAGCTGCAGGGTCACACCGGAGGGACAGCTAAGACTGAGCCGAGCCCGGGGTCCCCCCAACGCTGGCTCGCTCAGAGCCCCTGAGAGAAACCGGGAGGGGGCAGGTTCTGCAGCCTGAGGTAACCCTTGGGGACGGTGGTGGACACTGTGGGGCTGCTTCCAGGAGACTTGGGGGGGGGGGGGACCAGGAGTCAGAGAGCAGGAGGCTCGGGGTGGGGAGCTACTTACAGGCCGCCGGAAGGGGGCTCCAGCCCAGGAAGAGCTGGGGCATGTATTCCAAGGGGACACCCCACTTCTCCGAGCCCCAGCTGCTGGTCACCCCAGTTCTGCAGCACTGGGCAGGGTTTCCAGCGAGATGTCCATGGGAAAGCCCTGATCCCGTCACCTTGAAATTGGTTCCGAGCGGTGTGAGATGGGACCCTGCACACACAGGCAGGGCGTTTTCTTCTTTTCAATTTTAGGAGGGGAGGGATGCAGATAGACCTTGCCCAGGGCAAGCTGGCGGGGCTCCTTCTCCCTGCTCCCAGACAGACAGACAGCCGCACACACAGGCAGTGGCCTGGCTAGATGGCTGAGCTGTCCCGGGCAGTGGGGTGGTACTCAGAGCCCACCAGGAAAGCTCTGGAAGGGTTTCCCGGGCTCCTTGGACTACGTTCCTTGACAGGCCCAGCCGCAGCCTGGTCGTGCCCCGACTTGGCCAGCTCCCGCCCGGCACCCCCACCCCACCTAGATCCCAGCCCCTGAGGTCTTAGGAGGCCACACACGAACCTCGCAGGGTGGAGGCCCCCGTGGGCTCGGGGGAGGGCGGGTGCGTGGGCAATGCTTGCTCCCGGGGCCGCACAGAGTGAGTGCGGGACCAGCGCCCATCCAACTGCGTCCATCCAGCCCGCCCTCCTGTGACCCCCGCGGGTAGCGCCCCAGCTTCTCTGGAGAGCCCCTCTCTACGGGGCCCAGAACGGTGCCGCCAATTCCCCTGGGCCACAAAGCGGCCACGTGGCAACGCGCAGAGTCAGGCTGGTGCAGGCTGCGGATGCCAGAGAGGCAGCGCGGCCGCGGGGCGGGCGGACGCGTCCGGGAGGGAGGCGCGCGCTGGCCGCGAGGCTCGGGGCACCCCGCCAGCCCCAGTCGGGTCCCGCCCCCCCACCCCACCCCCATCCCCGGGGCAGACCCCGGCTGCAGCCGCCCTCCCGGCTCTCCCGGGCACCGCGCAGGGACAATTGAGCGGCCGCCTGCGCGGGGTACCCGGGCACCCCACCTTGCGGCCGGAGCTGGAACTGCCGCGGGCAGCGGGGCGGCCAGCCCGTCGCGTCGCTGCCCCTTCTCTGCCCCTCCCCACTTCGCCCTGCCCTGCGTCCCAGGTGTCCTTCCCTCCCGGTGCCAATAGGAAGCAGAGCCGATGTCGGACAGAGGTGGGTGGGAGGGGTGGGGGGGTAGGGTTGGGGAACCTTCCCCGAGGGCTGGGAACCTTAAGTCTCCCAGGATAATTTAGGGCAGCAAGTCTGGAAGGTTCCACGCTAGCGCTGGAGGGTTCAGTGCACCTGGCCACATTTCTCATGCCCGCACCTCTAGGTTACTCCCTGAGCTGATGGGTGGGTGGGCACCCCTGCCAGGGTGGGGAACTGGTTCCCCTGTGCTATCTTCTGCCCCGGTAGATTTTTTTTAATCTAATTTTTTTGGGGGGGGAGTGTTGGGGGATGCACTTGATAGTGCTCAGGGCTCACTCCTGGCTCTGTGCTCAGTGTCACGCCTTGCAGTGCTCTGGGGGATCATATGCAGTTCATGCAAAGCAAGCACCCTAACCCCTATGCTATCTCTCCAAGCCCATACATCATTTTTAATGGTGATCTTTTAGGGGGCCAAGGGCAGAGCCTTCACACAGCACGGCGGGGGCGGGTAGTCTATCAAGGCTAGATTACAAAATCTAGCTTTTAAAATAGATTACAAAATCTAGACTTCAGGGGCTGGAGCGATAGCACAGCGGGTAGGGCGTTTTCTTGCATGCGGCCGACCCGGGTTCGATTCCCAGCATCCCATATGGTCCCCTGAGCACCGCCAGGAGTAATTCCTGAGTGCAAAGACAGGAGTAACCCCTGTGCATAGCCAGGTGTGACCCAAAAAGAAAAAAAAAAATCTAGACTTCAGGTGTACACAGGAAACTGGCCTTTTCCGTGCACTGTGATGGCTGTGGCTGCCGCTGTCCCCACGGAGGCACCGGGGAATCCCAATCCCTCTGCTCAGAGCCGCCGCTGTACAAATGCCAGGAAGTACCTGGAGGGGAAGTGTTCTGGGGAGGAAGCTGGGTGGTGTGTTCTAGGACGGACCATTTGGCTGCTTCCGAGCAGGAAGGGAAAGTCCAGGGAAGTCCCATGGCAGCGAAGGGGTGAGTTACCAGGAGTCCTGTTTGGACCCCTGAAATGGTCCGTAGGGACCTCCAAAGGGTTCCAGACCCCTCTGAGAATGAAGAACATGGTCCCCAAAGCGTCAGGCCAGGGGCAATATTCTAGTTCCCATCTTCTTATTAAGCAGCTGTCTTAGGGGTTCAGGTTCCCTCCTTGTCCTTGTTCAAAAGAGCCTTCACTCTTTTGAAGGGGCTTCTGCTCCCACCTTGTTCTGGATGCGGGAGCAGGAGATGGCAATGGAGCTTCATCTTGTTCACATTAAATTGGGTTTCAAACCCCTTTACGGGTCGGCTTCGTTCCCACTTGCTGTCATTTTCCAACATGGGTCAGAAGCAGAGTTATGGGACCTTAGTGATGAAGGACCCACATTCAAATTCAGCCCTTTCATTTTAGTTATTTATTTAATAAACAATTAAATATTAAAATTATTTATCAATATCAATCATTTAACAAACAATTATTCATTAAATTATCAATTATTTACTAACAATAAATAAATTATTATTTGTCTTTAATTATTATTTAATAGATAATTAAATAAAATGGGAAATAGTTAATAATAAATAAAGTATTTAATAAATAAATCACTGTCATCCTGTTGCTCATCGATTTGCTCAGCGGGCACCAGTAACGTCTCCATTGTAAGACTAGTTGTTACTGTTTTTTGGCATATCGAATACCCCATGGGCAAGATACTCTTGGTAGCTTGCTGAGCTCTCTGAGAGGGGTGAAGGAATTGAACCCAGGTCGGCTTCCTGCAAGGCAAATGCCCTACCTATTGTGCTATTGCTCCAGCCCAATAAATAAATAAACAAATAAATATAGCAGCACGTCCATGCACAAGGTGTGTGGTGTATTTGTCAGTGTGCAGATTGTTACAACATGCCACCAGCATGGCAGAGCCTGGCAAGCTATTGATGGCATATTCAATATGCCAAAAATCAGTAACAACAAGTCTCACAATGGAGATGTTACTGGAGCCCGCTCGAGCAAATCGATGAACAGCAGGACGACAGTGCTACAGTGCTACAGTGCTACAGTGGGTTAGAGCATGAGCAGTCTTGTGGCCCCAAATGTGGCCACATGCTCCAGGAATTCTGAAATTTAGAATATGATTATAGAGCAGATTTACTGGTGAATAGGCCTATGTTGCTCTCTTCTTGGCCATTGATGAGATTATATGGCGCCAGGGGCAGTTTGTGGGTGTGACTGACAAGCTACCGGAAAACTTGGGAGCTGGGGGGAGGAGGCCCAGCACCCCTCCAAATGAGCTTGGAGATTTGTCATGGGTCACGCATACCTGGGTTTTTCTGCAGGTTTTCTTATGAGTGAGGCTCATTCGAGCCTCCGGAGAGCGGGCTTGAGCATCAGCCCTCTTGTGTTAAAGATGGAGACTTTATGGCCCAGATGATCTGGAGAATCCCGTCTGACCCACACTGATCATCTTCACTGGGGCAAGTAAGGTCAGCAGCAGATATGCGGTGTGATTTTTAGATAGGGTGTCCAGGGGAAGTCTCTCTGGAAGGTGACTTTAGGGGCAAGGGTTCCAGACTGAGAAAGCAGCACATGCATAGGTCCTGAGCCAGGATCAGGAAGATGGTCAAAATGACTGAGAGGAGGTTTTAGATGCAGGTTCCCTGGCTTACTCTTCAGAACTACATGGCACCTCAACATCTTTGGGTGTGACCCAAAAGCAAAAACAAAAGTTCTGAAGTCAGAGGCTGCCTGGAAGGTTGAAACAACAGTGTATCAGGGCATCTGAAGGGCCAGTGTAGGGGGTAGGAGAGCCCAGAGGGGAAGGGTAGATCCTGTAGGACACCGAGAGACACTGTCAGGACTGGTACTGAGAGAGATGGGAGGCCTCTGGCAGATTTAGAGCAGAATCACACGTGATCTGGCTGAAAAATTCATTCAGGTTTCTGTGCAGAGGGTTGGTTGGGCCAGAGTATGAGGGTGGAGAGAGTTAAGAGGCTACTTCTTCCAAAAGTACAGCAGAAATTGACATCTGCACCTGTATGTTCGTCGTAATACTGTTCACAATAGCCAGAATCTGGAAACAACCCAAGGGTCTGAAACAGACAACTGGTTAAAGAAACTTTGATATATCTATGCGATGGAATACTATGCAGCTGTTTGAAAAGATGAAATCATGAAATTTGCTTATAAGTGGATGGTCATGGAGAGTATCATGCTAAGTGAAATGAGTCAGAAAGAGAGGGACAGACATAGAAGGGCTGCACTCATTTGTGGAATATAAAATAACACAATATGAGACTGACACCCAAGGACAGTAGACACACGGGCCACGAATATTGGTCCATAGTTGGAAGCCTGCCTCATGAGCTGGGGGGAGAAGGCAGCTGGGGTAGAGAAGGGATCCCTAAGTCAACGATGGTTGGAGGGATCGTTCGGGATGGAAGATGTGTGCTGAAAGTAGATAAAGGACCAAGTGTGATAACCTCTCAGTATTTGTATTGCAAACCATAATGCCCAAAAGTAGAGAGAGAGCGTAAGAGGGAAATTGTCTGCCATAGAGGCAGGGGGAGGGCTGGGGTGAGGGGGGAATACTGGGGACACTGGTGGTGGAAAGCACGCACTGGTAGAGGAGTGGGTGTTCCATCATTGCATGACTGAAATTTAAACATGAAAGCTTTGTAACTGTATCTCATGGAGATTCAATAAAAAAGAAAGAAAGAAAGAAAGAAAGAAAGAAAGAAAGAAAGAAAGAAAGAAAGAAAGAAAGAAAGAAAGAAAGAAAGAAAGAAAGAAAGAAAGAAAGAAAGAAAGAAAGAAGAAGTAAAATGCTCCCGCTTCACGCAGACAAAGGTGACAGTGGCTAAGGTGGGGTCAGATCTGAGAAGGGTCAGTCTGGAAACAGTTGGAAGATTTTTTTTTTCTTTTTTGATGCCGGTTCTCCCCAGGTCACACCATTAGGCGATGAGGAGGCTAGGCTGAGCCTGCTGACCACAGCCCACTCCGGACCCTCTCTGTATGGACAGCACTTTTGCATCAACTTCCTGCAGGCTCTGAGAGTGGTTTTGTGGATGAAGAAGCAGCATGAAGAAGGCTTCGGGGCTTTGCCAAGGTCACACAGCTAGAAAGCGACTCAGACCAGCCAGCAGACACCAAAACCCTATCTGCCTACCGAGCCCGCCTTCCTGACCACCTCACTTGACACCCCCCGAATCTCCTGCCTGAAAATGACCATCCGGTGGCAGCTCTACTTGCCCCAAGTCCCCGTCACCTGAAGTTTCTCTAAGGAGTGAGGCAGCGCAGACCGTTATCGATGACAAGAAAAGGGAGATCCCTCAGATTCTGGAGAGGCTTCAGGCCAGAGGGGGGTGGCTAGGCAGGTCGGGGGAGCAGGAAACAGCCCTGACACAGCCCTCTGAGCTGGGTGGCATGGCGGGGGGGTGTTTCACTCAGGGGCGGGTCTGTTTCTTCAGTCAGATAACCTTTGTGCACTTTCCTGTTTAGGGAAAGGAACAGCTGCTCAAACTAAAAGAAAAGAAAGGGAAAAAAAATCTAGCTGTTATCCAAGAGATTAAAAACAAAAAAACAAAACAAAACAAAAAAACCCTTGTGTAAAGGTACAACAAAGCTGCCCCTGTGAGTCATTTATTTACAGTCCGGTTACTTTTCATTAAGATGCATTAATGTGTTATTTCTATTTTAAGTGAATTGGCACTTTATTGTTTTGTTTGTTTTGTTTCTGTTTTGGGGACCACACCTGGAGATGCTCAGGGGTTATACCAGACTCTACACTCAGGAATTACTCCTGGCGTGCTCAGCGGTAA
Organism: Sorex araneus; assembly: GCF_027595985.1. NCBI lineage: Eukaryota > Metazoa > Chordata > Mammalia > Eulipotyphla > Soricidae > Sorex > Sorex araneus. Next base: position 354,959,091 of record NC_073313.1, on the reverse strand, counting down.
CTCATAGGGGATGCCAAGGCTCCAGCCCAGGTCTACAGCATGAAAGCCCGGCCACTCTATTCTCTCTCCTGTCACTGAATTGATACTCTTCTTTTTTTTTTCTTTTTGGGTCACACCCAGCGGTGCTCAGGGGTTACTCCTGGCTTTGCACTCAGGAATTACTCCTGGCAGTGCTTGGGGGACCATATGGGATGCCGGGGATCGAACCCGGGTCGGCCGCTTGCAGGGCAAACGCCCTACCCGCTGTGCTATCGCTCCGGCCCCCTGAGTTGATACTCTTGAAAAAAAAAAAGTTGTAATACAGGATGACTCAGTAGCTACATAAACATACCAGGGCCCTCAGAGCCGTCTATCTGGCTGGAGAGATTCACAAAACTCAGAAGTTGGGCACCCATGGGTGCTTACACCCATGGCTACCAACAAGTCTAGAAGCCTCCGTCTCCCTCGAGCACCGGAAAGGGCATCACGGGCCAAAGGGCAGGAGTCAGTGGGAGGGCGGGGCCGAACGGAGGGAGGCGCCAAGTACTGGAGACGGTCCAGGGGCTGGGAGCTGTGCTGCCTCCGCCCCGTCTAAGTTGACGTTACACCGCACAGACACACGAGGGCGCTCTTACCAACCAGCTGATTTTATGATGAACTGGGAGCATCCATGCACCCGACACAGAGCTGAGTGATGTCATAGCTGTGTAATTTAGGTTTTGTCTCTGTCCCATCCCGGTGGCCACTCAGCACTGAGACTGGGAACCACCCATTACTGACACTGGGAGGACCATCTAGGGGTCGGGGTCTTCCAACACACAAGCCTTTTTTTAAAAAAATTTTTTTGGTTTTTGGGTCACACCTGGCGATGCACAGGGGTTACTCCTGGCTCTTCACTCAGGAATTACCCCTGGCGGTGCTCAGGGGACCATATGGAATGCTGGGATTAGAACCCGGGTTGGCCGCGTGCAAGGCAAACGCCCTACCCGCTGTGCTATTGCTCCAGCCCCCACACAAGTCTTTTTGAGTAGCCCAGGCCAGCCAAGGTCCTTGAGGTCCTGCCCTTTCAAAAGGCTCTCCTGCCTCCTAGTACAGCCCCTCACTAGCACAATGAGTGATGAACCCTGACTACCGAACAACACCAACACACGGGCACAGTGGCTTCCTCTCTGCGCCTCCCCTCCTGTGGTGTCTGGTAGGGAAAGGACCATCTTATTGGTGCCTTAGAGTTCTCTGGTAGCTGGGAAAGAGCATCTTTGCAGCATCCACAGGCTGGGGAACTGAGTTAGGATAGCAGGAGTTTGAGCGACCAGGGGAGACGTGCCAGAAGCTGTCCCGGGGATGTGATAAGAGTGGGGGAGGGGGAACAGCCTCCCCAGAAGCCAGAGGCAGCCTATGAACACATTGGATGTGTGGGTGCAGGATGGGGCTAAAATAGAAAAGGCTGGAGTGATCCCAGGGTGCCTGGAGGTCAAGGGGGACCATCGTGGAGTTGGAGGCTACTTTGTCACGGATGCCAGCCCTGGGTTGGTTCTGTCCATGAAGGAAGAGCTGGCTCTGTGGCTGTGATGGTTTTGGGGTGGGGTGACACAGCAGATGGAGGGTACGCCTATGAGCACTGTGAAGTAATAGTACAGTGGGTAGGACCTTGCATGCGACCCACCTGGGTCCAATCTGTGGCGTCCCATCTGGTCTCTGAAGCACGACCAGGAGTAATTCCTGAGCATCGCCAGGTGTGGCCCTCAAACAAAAACAAACAAAAATTCAATAAGTACTATCAACCTTTACAGATAGGAGATCTTGCTCTCATTTTCAAGTCCTTTCCAGCACCCGGACAGGGCATTTGCATAGATGTGGGACATGAGAGATAGTAAAATTCAGACAACTATAGTTCTTCCCCACGTTCCTTTGAAAGGTGTGGAGAAGCTGGCCTGGGAGGTAGCTCAGTCACAGAGCACGTGCCTCAAAAGTGTGATCGCTGGTATCACAAGTACACTCGAGCATGTGTGTATGTTTGGTGTGTGTGTGTGTCTGTTTACACACATATAACAAGAGAAAATTGTAGCCTAAAGAACTTAACCCAGTTCAACAAACAGGGAGTGCATATAAGGTAGAATCCATTAGAGTTAGATGTCAGGGTCACATACGTGGGTGGCCTATGGTCTAACTGTTTTTGTCACCCCACCCAAGTTCGTACCTTGAAGTCCTAACTCCCAAGCTTCGTGGCATTTAGAACATGAGGCCTTGGGGGAGGCCATCAGGTCATGAGGATGGAGTGCTTATGAATGGGACCATTGTTCTTCCCAGAGGACCTCAGACATAGAGCTGCCCCTCCCGCCTGTGAAGATTCAGGGGAAGGCCAGAGTCCACTATCCTGGAAGAGGCCCCAGTGGGACCCCACACCAGGACCAAGACTTTTATTTTATTTTATTTTATTTTATTATTTTTTTCTTTTTGGGTCATGCCCGGCGATGCACAGGGGTTACTCCTGTCTCTGCATTCAGGAATTACTCCTGGTGGTGCTTGGAGGACCATATGGGATGCTGGGAATCAAACCCAGGTCGGTTGCGTGCACAGAAAATGCCCTACCCACTGTGCTATCACTCCAGCCCCCAGTGCCATGACTTTTAGCCTTAGAACTTTGAGAAATGAGTGTCAGTTGTCGATGTCTTTGTAGCCCAAAGTGACAAAGACAGGGAGCCCGACTGACAAGGTGTCTTCCCAATAGGGTGAGCTCCTGCACTGTCCTGATCTTAAAGAATCTCAGGGATGGCTGAAAGAGACCACCAACACCCCTCCTCAAGTACGTATATCCCTCAGTTCCAGGACCCGATGGACTTGACTGAGTCACCCCACTCATTTTCCTGCCATAACCCACATCTCTGCTTACATTCTAGAAGGCATGGCATTTGTATCTGTATTCAGAGGGTGGATGAAATACCTCCTGTCAGAGGCATTGTGAATGCAATCTTTCCAGAACATTACCCAGACCTGAGGGAGCAGTTTCCACACTCAGAGGGACCATTAGCACACACATGTGGGATGAAAGGGACCCATCGCAAGACCAGTCACAGAAGAATTTCAAAACACTGGAGACAAAATGAAAAGACAAACTTTTTTTTTTGTAAAAGGAAGTGAAAAATCAAAGTAGGTTTTTGTTTCACAAGAGCACCCCCCTTTAGAGCAGAGAAGCAGTATTTTCAAAATTCCTCAAGGAAACAAAAGATCTCCAGGGTAGAATTCTGTATGTAGTTGAACTCTCAACAATCCAGAAGGCTAGAATCAAGACTTTCAGACACTCAGGCACAAAGAATTGACTTCTAGGGGCTGGAGCAATAGTACAGTGGGTAGGGCGTTTGCCTTGCATATGGCCGACCCGGGTTCGATTCCCAGCATCCCATATGGTCCTCTGAGCATCGCCAGGGGTGATTCCTGAGTGCAGAGCCAGGAGTAACCCCTGTGCATTGCCAGGTGTGACCCAAAAAGCAAAAAAAAAAAAATTGATTTCTAAAATGTCTTTTCCCAGGAACTAACTGGGGAATATGTGCCTCCAAAAGATAGGGTGGGATAGGAGGAACTCAGGGGACTCTAAATCAGGAGGGATCAAGGGGATATCCCCAAGGCCACTCAATGAAGGCCTATGGGAATTTAGCCAGCTTGGGCAAGGGCTACAAGAGGGACTTGTCCAGAGAGACACAATTGGTAGGACTCCATGGGCTTGTGGATATGATTGAAGTGTGATTCCTAGAGCTAAGGAGATTGTGATGAGTAGAGCCTACACAAAACAAAAGACTATAATTAATTTCCAGAAAAGCCCCAAATAAGCATGCATCGAACTCATCATTGTGTGTTAGTTCATTCCATTGAGACTGTTATGGCACAGGACTCATTGGCGTTTCAGCCTTGATTACAGAAGAAGGTCAAGGCAAAGTACTTATCTAACTAAAATCGTAGTGGGATGACATTTCAAGAAACCCAACCATGTTTCTGTCTCATGGGAAGGCTGGAATCATCTTCTGTAGTGAAAATTTAGCAGGTGATAGTCATAATGGGAAAACCCTTGGAGGATACAGGGCGTAGGGTGTCAACATCACCACAGCAGTTGAGAATCTTTGTGTAACTTTTTGGATTCACAAGGATTCACAATCTTGAATTCAATTCAATATTGAATACGCCACGGGTAGCTTGGTAAGTTGACTGACCCAACTTACCCAGTATCTTCTTGGTATGAGAGGTTTGTTTTAGACCTTTCCCTGCCTCCACCCTGTTTGTAAGCAACCCCAAGATTGGGTACTCACCACTTGAAGCTCAACTACTTGAGAGACAGAGTTTCTGGAAAAAAACAGAGTACCCAAAAACAGATGACTGCTTAAAAAAACTTTGATACATCTACACAATGGAATACTATGCAGCTGTTAGAAAAGATGAAGTCATGAAATTTGCATATAAGTGGATCAACATGGAAAGTATCATGTTAAGTGAAATGAGTCAGAAAGAGAGACAGACATAGAAAGATTGCACTCATCTGTGGAATATAAAATAACAGAGTGGGAGACTAACACCCAAGAGTTGTAGAGATAAGGACCAGGAGGTCTGCCTTACAGCTTGGAAACTGGACTCACATGCTCGGGTAAAAAGCAGCTCAGATAGAGAAGGGAACACCAAGTAAAGGATGTTGGGAGGATCCATTGGGTTGGAAGATGCGAACTAAAAGTACACTATAGACCGAACATGAAGACCACTCAATACCTCTGTTGCAAACTACAACACCCAAAAGGAGAGAGAACAAAAGGGAATGCCCTGCCACAGAGGCAGAGTGGGGTGGTGGGGGATGGGGTGGGGGTGGTGAGAGGGATACTGGGATCATTGGTGGAGGTGAATGGGCACTGGTAGAGGGATGGGTAAACGGTTACTGTATGAGTGAAATGCAAACACAAAAGTTCATAAGTTTGTAACTGCAAATCACAGTGATTCTCTGATAAAAAATTTTCAAAAAGAGAGACAGGGTTAATGTGAAAAAAGTTTATTGAGGTGCAGCAACCTGAGAAGATGTACTCAGTACCCTCAGTATTCTCAGTACCCTCCCCATTAACCCCCGCCCCCAATATCTAGAGCTGGATATATAGAACAGATAAGGCACCATATGGAGGCCCCCTGAGCATCCAGCACTGCTGGATGCAGCCGCGGAGTCCCTTGGGTACCACTGGGTGTGGCCTCCCCAATCCCACTTGACCCAACAACACCTTGTCTTTTGCATGGAGCTGAGATTCACAAGGAAAGGCCCCCCCGCCCCCCTCCCCTGGCCAAATGAGCACTACTTGGGATATTAAAAAAATAAAGGTCTCCTCTTACTGTCAAATTTAGGCTAGGCAGTTAGGGCTGGTTGGGAAAGTAAGAAGAAATTCCTGAGAACTGAGCTTCCATGGGAGGTAGGGGGGGATGCTCAGGGACCACCATATGGTGCTTTGTCTGTACTATATATCCAGCCCTAGATTTTTTTTTGCGGGGGGAGCTTGATGGGGAGGGTATTGAGAACACAAAGCTCACCCTCTTCTGATGGAGGGAGGGCTCTCTGGTGCTGAGTGGGCTGTTGGAGTGATATATCCTTGAAAAGTATGAATAACAATATTGTAAACCCCAGTATTAAATAAAAATCACCGTCACTGTCATCCCATTGCTCATCGATTTGCTCGAGTGGGCACCAGTAACGTCTCCATTGTGAGACTTGTTGTTACTGTTTTGGGCATATCGAATACACCACGGGTAGTTTTTGAAATTTAAAAGTATCTTTTTTTTTTTTTTAAGAAGAAGATGACATTTATGGCTGTGGCCAGAACAGAAGGGAACTCTGTCTCCAGGCTGTCTGCGGTGCTGTTGGCGGTTAATGGATCTTGGGAGGATTACAGCCTGATCCTTGTGACATGAGCAAATAAACATCTTTCTCCGGGGGCTGCCCGATAACCTTAAGAGCCTTTCCAGAGGGCCTGTGTTGACTCTTCTCCAGCCAGAGAGGAGTCCTGAGGTCTGTTAGGCCCCAGGAGGGTTCCCAGAGGGCCAGATGCTTGCTCTGCCCCCTCCATCTGTGACCAGACCTGGCTCAAACACACAGAGCAGGAGAACATCGATTAGGATGGAGGAGCTACAGACCAAAGAGCAAGAGGATCAAAGGTTATAAGAAGTGGGTCTGTGCAAAGCCAGATGAAATCTCTCATGCACATGCTCATCCCATATCAAAATCTGAAGAATCCCAGGTTCCTTATCCCCAGATATACGTGACTCGAGGTGGGCGGGGAATCATAACGAAGTGGACCTGGGCGGTCCAAACCTGTGTTTTTTCGGTGTCAACTGTAGCAGGCATCAGCCAAAGGCTTGGGGAGGAGAAGAAAGTGAGCAGCGGGGGACTCGGGTAAGAGGAAAGCTAAGCGCCCCGCCCCCACGGTTAGCCTTCTTTGTGACCCACCCCAGGTGTGGACTTTGCACTGCCAATACAATGTAACTTAGCCACATCCCCATGAGTTGAGTATAGCTTGGTCTGGAAGTTGTCAGCCCGCTAGTATGTGGCCTCCTGTGGGCCTCAGAGCAAAAGTCAGTTCACACACAACCTCATCCCACAACTTTGCTAGGATCCCAGGGACCCTCTACCCCCTCCTAAGCAGGGATCAGCTTTCCCATTGCTGTAGATGGGAGTGTGTGTGTGTGTGTGTGTGTGTGTGTGTGTGTGTGTCTTCCTCGGTCCCTCTCGGAGAGCCTGGCAAGCTGCCCATGGCATATTCAATATGCCAAAAGCAGTAACAACAGGTCTCACAGTGGAGATGTTACTGGTGCCCGCTCGAGCAAATCGATGAACAACGGGAAGACAGTGCTACAGTGGTACAGTTCTGTCACTAGCTCTAAAGTAGCTCAAAAAGGCTTTAGCACCAGCCGAGGCTTAGAGAAGACTGGAGCCGTCCTGAGAGAAGCTCCAGGAGGAACCGAAGACTGATAAGAACATGAAGGAGGATTGTGAACGGTTCCAAGTTCTTGACAATGCCATAGCAACGGGCTCTTTATCTCCATCAAAACCCATGTGGAGGCAGTTGAGGGAAAGATCACAAGGCCAATTCTGCAAAGTGAGTGGAGTGCATCCCTATTCTGGGGGCCGCCCACCTCACCTGAGCTGGGTACTCTCTTGGTTTCCCCTCTGGAGAAGCCTGTGTTCTCTCGTGAATGAATTACTCTCTTTCTTCACAATCTCATCACTGTCACTGTCACTGTCATCCCGTTGTTCATCGATTTTCTCAAGCAGGCACCAGTAACGTCTCCATTGTGAGACTTGTTGTTACTGTTTTGGGCATATTGAATACACCACGGGTAGCTTGCCAGGCTCTGCTGTGTGGGCGAGATACTCTTGGTAGCTTGCCAGGCTCTCCGAGAGGGAAGGAGGAATCGAACCTGGGTCAGCCATGTGCAAGGCAAATGCCCTACCCACGGTGCTATCGTTCCAGCCCCAACAAGTGGGTTTCAGGTGCGTGTTGAGGTCCATTCCTGGGGCTGGTGAGACGTGAGGCCTTTACAGCACAGGTGTTCACTGCATTCTCCTCAGCCCAAACTTCCAGATACTTCCCCAGGTGACCAGGGTGGGGAGAGAGCAGGTGGTGACATCCCTCTTGAGACTGTCCCTCACTCCTCCCCACAGCAAGTTTCCAGGGAATGAACTTTTCACACATTCCGACCCACCCATCAGGCTCGGAGACTGAGCCCATAACGGTTCACGGTTATGACTCACTGCTCCGGCTTCCCCTCAACCCCTGTGGGGGGTCCTGAGAGACCCTGGTGGCTGTCCATCTTTCCCACAGACCCCCCACCCCAGACTCCCCGTGTCTCAACTCCAGGTGTCTAGGTCAACCCTGCACACACCGCAGTGACCCCTGGAGTGCCTGTGACCCAAATTCCCTGCCCTCAAGATCAAGGGGTTCTTCTTTGCCCCCCTTGAACTGACCAACTCCCCCACCCTCCGAGCTCCCCTCTCCGTTCCACCCCGACACTCGCCTCCCGGTGGGCTCTAGACTCCACTTGGGGTCCCAAGCAGGAGAAGTTAGTACGAAAGGAGGTGTAAATAAGAGACAGGGAGGTTTCTCTGAGGCATGAGGATGTCTTGACATGGTCTTCTCCTGTTTGAAGCAGACGCTGAGCCTGGCCTTAGCTGAGGAAACTATTACTGGGAGGTGGGGGTGGTATCAGGGCTACACTGGGTGGTGCTCAGGGCCAATTACTGGCTCTGCATTCAGGAGCGACTCCTGGCAGTGCCTAAACAGAGCGGACCGCACACACCTTAACCAGTACCATCTCTTCAGCGCTTAGAGTTTTGCAAAGGTGCCCGAGGCGTCTCTAGCCGATGCCCAGAGGGTCTGCGCTGGGCCCTGCAGGGGGCACTTGGGGGGCAGCTTGAGGAGGGACTTTGTTCCTGCTCAGCCGAAGCACCCAGCCCTGGGAAGGTTGTGTAGACACAAGCAGCTGGTGTGCCTGCTGGGTCTGGTGTGTCCAGGGGTGACGTAGGCCCTCTGTGAGGGAGGTGAAGGGAGCACCTCCACTTCCACAGGGTGGAGCGTAAAAGTTGGTTGCGAGCAATGAGAGGACCCAGGGGTGCCTCCGGGCTGCCGGGAGCTCGCCCACGGGCCGGTGTGTGACAGAGATGGTCTCCCGAGGTGGCCAGGCCTGAGCGGAGACCGGGCGCCACTGCTGAGGGGAGCACAGGTCCGGTTTCATCTGCTGGGAAGGTCATGGCTGCCGGGGACGGGAAGGGGGCAGAGGCTGGGCGGGGGAGCACAGTGTGTGCTCACCGCCATGGTTCACTGAACCAAGTCCCTGCTTCGCGGGGGAAAGGAAGGAAACTTTCTGGGTTGAAGTTTGCGTTGAGATCTGCTCGGAGAAAGACGCCAGCCCCAAGTTCGGCTGAGGCGGGGGTCCAACGGCCACCGAGGGGCGGGCTATTCTCCCGGGAGGAAAGTGTCCCTCCAAGTCCTCACGTAAGCTAACAAGGCCCTGGCCTTTGTCGGGGACTGGAGCGTGTGGCGGGTCCTAAGATCGGCCCAAGGAGAAAAGGAACGTTCTGAATTGAGGGGGATCTCGAACCTTACAGGCAGAGGCCAATCTGGGTGCCAGGAAGTGGTGACCAAGAGGCAACAGCACACCCCCAAAAGATGCTTCTCTGGTAGGGGTTCCGGGACGGCCTGCACAGCTGCTGCAGGCTGCGTCCTCGCAGCGGGGACTGGAATGCAGGAGGAGGGGTTTGGGCTGCGGGTCTCTGGGAGCCGAAGGGCCTGTTTCTTTCCTCCAATGCTGGCGGCCTCTGACAGCCCACCCCTCCCTCCCCCCAGCCCCACCCCCACATGCCCTGGAGAATCCCTGCCGACGGCTGAGCGCTGCCTTTGTATCCGAAAGGGAGGGAGGCAGGAAGGACCAACTGCTCCCTCTGAGGGTTGCTAACTACAGCTCAGGACCGTCCCTGTGCCCGTAGGTTCATACGTATGCGTGTGTATGTAGGTACTTAAGTGTATCTAGGTGTGTGTGTATGAGGGTACGTGCATGTGTAAGTGTGGCTGCATATCTACATAAGTGTGTATATATAAGTGGATATATGTGTACATATATGTGTATTTATGTGTATATAAGTGTGTATGTTTCTGTGTGTATGTGTCTCTAAGTGTATGTATTTGTCTGTGTGTATGCATATGTGTATAAGTGTGTAAATGTGTATATAAGTGTGTGTGTGTATATAAGTGTGTTACTATGTGTATTTATGTGTATATAAGTGTGTATATGTGTATGTGTATACAAGTATGTGCCTATGTGTATTTGTATTTATAGAAGTGTATATGTGTATATAAGTGTGTGCCTATTGTGTATTCATGTGTATATGTGTGTATATGTATGTGTCTTAAATATGTGTGTCTGTGTATACATATGTACATATAAGTGTGTATGTGTATATAAGTGTCTATGCATGTATCTATGCGTATTTATGTGTGTATAAGTATGTATGTGTAAGTGTGTATATTACATGTACCTATGTGTGGGAGCATGTGCACATATCTGCCTGGGGATGGCTGGGGATGGTGGGGATGGTGGGGATGGCTGGCAGACATCTGCCTGGGGCCCCATAGAAAACTAAGAAAATATTCGAACCTGAGGCAAGTTTTCCCCAGAGGACAGCCCGAAAGCAACAAGTCAGAGATCCCGAGACTCCCTCGGCCCTCGTGACTCACCGGTGGTCAGTAGGGTGGGTGCCACTCAGCCTATTTTCACCCCTGACACTCTCACCCTCAGCAATTCCTTCATCCCGCTGGACTTAACATTGACAGAATGACTCCACTCCATCTCTGGCCTTGGAAACCAGGTGGCAACATGTGGCACTTCTTTTTTGCTTCTCTTTTAGGGTGACACCCAGCGATGCTCAGTAATGACTCCTGTTGGTGCTCAGGGGACCACATGGGACGCCGGGGATCTAACCTGGGTCACCCGCCTACAAGGCAGATGTTCTCTCCTCTGGACTCTGGCCCCAAATGTGGCACTTCTGCTCCCATCACGTGGTTGGGGATCAGGGAGCTGTGCGTGTCAGAGCCCACACATTGTCTGGTGCCGCTGCTCTCCTGTGCTTCCGGGGATCAGCCCCGAACACGGACTGGCTGAGCTGAAGGGGGTCACTCCTGGCCAGCAGCCACCAGGGAGGCGAGTCTGACAAGCTTCAGCACAAACGTCCGAGAGGAAATGGGGGCTGGATTAAAGTGGGGTCAAGCGGGGTTGATGCAGTCATCTCTACACATTCAGGCCATTTCCGGGAAAAGTCGTGTTCTGAGGGGAACAGTACACACGCACAGCTCAGCAACACGCAATGAACACATGATCATATACTGTGTGCCCAGAATATGGTGCAGAGAAATGCCTTCGGGGCTGTGCTCTTGAGCGGATGGAGAGGAGAAAGGTGACGGGTTGTGGGGGAGGGCTCCACTGCCGTCTTCATGGCCAGTGCTGTGGGTCAGGGCCGGTTCCTTCAGAAGGACTGTGCTGGCCCCATCAGAAACAAATGAACAGAGCAAGGGGCCACCCCCAGGGAGGCCTCGTCAGCACTGAAGCCTCAGGTGCAGCTTTTCATGCTTTTCCTAACCCACGGCTTCCTTCAAAGGTCTTGGGGGAGGGGGCATGAGGGGCCCAGAGTGGCAATTATTTTTGATTTATAATTTTTTAATATTTCATTAATTTTTTTATTATTTATTAAATTTAAAATAGTTATTATTTATTTATTAGAACACCGTGATTAAAAAGTTCCTCATAGTTGGGTTTTAGACCTACCATGCTCTGCACCAGGCCCCCTGCAGTGTCGTCCCCGTCCCACACCCCCATCCTCAACCTGCCACCTTAGCAAACACGTTTCAAATCTTGGTTGTTGACATTTGGGTCTCTTATTTTCAGTGTTTCTGGCTCTGGCTTTGTGGTTTGAATATTTAGCTATACCATTCCTTTCCTTTCTTTTCTTCCCTCCTTCTCCTCCTCCTTCTCCTCCTCCTCCTCATCCTCCTCTTCTTCCTCCTCCTCTTCTTCCTCCTCCTCTTCTTCCTCCTCCTCTTCCTCCTCCTTTTATTCAATTACACCAGCAACTGGGGATGCCTGACGGACAGCCCATCCCAAGCAGTTTCTGTGTCTGAATCGAGTTCCTTTGTCTACACTCGCTCCTCAGGAACTGTGTTCCTTGCCCCCCAACATACGGGGCACCTTTATGCCCTGGGACCCTGGACATCAGTGGGACACCCCCGAGACCACACAAGTAGAAAAGAGATTGGGGGCAGGACCTCAAAGGCTGAGAGTGTTTGTGGCACACTGGGTGGTGCGAGGGGCTGACTTCTGGTTCTGTGCTCAGGGGTCCCTCCTGGTGGGCTTGAGGGACCCTCGGGGACTGCTGGGGATCGAACTGGGTGAGCCTTGAGCAAGACAAGTGCCCTCTCCGCCGTATATCTCTCTTTCCTGAGAGCCCAATATTGAAAACTTCCAAGTGTGATACAGAAGTGAAAGAGCATCAAAACGACCCTTGGTCTCAAGTACTTGATGCGGGACTTTCCAGCCTGTGTGCTTTAGAGAAGGAACGCCCGTGCAGGGTGTCTGGAAGCTGACGCATATTGGGTCCCCAGCACCAGCGACGGTCCCCTGAGCACTGCCAGGAGCGATCCCTTTGTGCAGAGCCAGGAGTAAGCTCTGAGCACTGCTGGGTGTGGGCCCTCCCCCTCCCCATCTCCCCCGTCCCCACAAAAAAGAGGAAGGAAAGAATTTCATGCTCTTTCCCTGGCAGTGCGGGGTTGGAGCAGACCCCTGGAGGGGCTCTCTCTGCAGCCTGGGACTATCTGCGGGGCTCCTGGAGACCCTAAAAAAAAATCCCTCCTGCTCCCGCCACCAGCCGTGGGTTCCTGTCATTTCGAACATTTGTGAAGCGTCTTCTCTTGGCCCCTGCCTCTCCCCCGGAGAGAACAGGCGCTGGGTGTAAGAGCAAACGCGAGGCCCTTCGGAGGCCGCCGGGGACGGGGACAGCTGCTCTAATTCCCCCTGCAGCTGCCCCGGCGCCACCGGGACCTGCTGACTGTGCGGCCCGCCCAGACTCGGACTGGGCCTGGTCCCGGTCCTGCAGAGGCCTGGCTCGCCTGGAGCGCGCTGGGAGCAAGGAAAGCGGCCCGGAGCTCTGGGAAGGAGGCAGAGGTTCCCAGGAGGCGAGAAAGGGCAGAGGATCTCGGGGAGCCAGGGCAGGGAGAAAAGAGAACAAAAACCTCAGGCACAGAATTTCAACGCAAGCCAGCTCGCGGCACACGCGGGGACTCGCACCCGGGTTGCGCCCAGGCGGAAGGATTCCAGCACGTCCGCAGGGAGGAAGGGGTTGCAAAGGGCTGTCAATCTTAGGGGTGACAGCTTCTGTCACTTAGGGGCAACACTTAGGGGAAACCCTCCCCCCCAACCCCCTACAACTTCCCTACCTCCCTTCCCACCAGCCTTCTTCTTCTTCTTTTTTTGTTTCTTTTTGGGTCACATCCGGTGATGCACAGGGGTTACTCCTGGCTCATGCATTCAGGAATGACTTCTGGCGGTGCTCAGGGGACCGTATGGGATGTTGGGAATCGAACCCGGGTCGGCTACATGCAAGGCAAAAGCCCTACCCGCTGTGCTATAGCTCCAGTCCCTGCCTTCTTTTCCTATGCAGAAAAAGGGCCTCTTGAATCCACAAATATAACTGTCAGTCTTGGGGGAACCTTCTATGAATATGCAAGAGGAGAGCGTGTGTATGTGTCTGAACAGATGTCCCCAAAATCAGGTGGGACAGACGATAATACTGTGTCTGAATTGTCCCTCTTTCCGGGAAATTGGTGTTTACACAGAGAGGTAATGCGGGCCTCCTGTGCCAGATGTTCTGATTCTTTAAAAAGCTTGCTTCTCGGCCCATGAATATTCACAAACCCAGCAGACATGTGCACAGACAGTTACATAATACTGTTTTGAAGTGAAACAACTGTTTCTAAAAGATATCATAGGGGTTGAGTGATAGTGCCTTGGGTAAGGTTATTTGCCTTTCACGAGGCTGACACAGGTTCGATCCCTGGCATCCCAAATAGTCCCCTGAGCACCACCAGGAGTAATTCATGACTGCAAAGCCAGGAATAACCTCTGAGCATTGCTGAGAGTGTAACCCCCCCAAATATAAATAAATAAAAGATAAAAACTATTATAAAAAATGGCTCCATTCACCAGTATAACTTCCCAGGGTCGTGTGTAAGTTACATTGTCGATTTACTACTCCTGGTACCCAAGTTTTGGTGCTCTGGCGTGTCTATGGTAGCTTCTGGGACCACTATGTGGAAAAGGGTTTTTGAAAGGGTTCTAGAGAAACAGAGACAGGAGCCAATGGGTTGCGTGGAGGCACAAACAAAACCATTCCTCGACTACTGAAAAGAAGTCACAGGTTGCTTAAAACACATTCAGGTCCCCTATGTTCAGATCAACCAAAAATTTGCTCTATTGTAATCATCAACATCATCATCATCATCCCGTTGATCGTCGAATTTCTTGAGCGGTCTCAGTAACATCTCCATTCGTCCTAACCCTGAGATTTTAGAAGTCTCTCTCTACTCGGCCTTCCCAACAATGCCACATTGGAGGCTCTTTCAGGGTCAGGGGAATGAGACCCAGCTGGTTACTGGCTTTGGCATATAGATACACCATGGGAAGCTTTCGAGGCTCTCCCATGTGGGCAGGAAACTCTCAGTAGCTTGCCAGTTTCTCCCAGAGGGAGAAGTAGCTCTATTGGAATAAGTACCCAAAATGACCTTTGTTTGTTGTGTCTGTTTGGGAGAGGGGGACACACCTGGCAGTGCTCGGGGGCTGCCGCTGGGTCCTCCTGGTTCCCAGCGACTGAAGTGAAGTCGCCTGCCTGCAGTCACGTGCTCCAGCCTGCTGCTCTCTCTGGCCCCACCACACGGCATTAGAATGAAGCCCCTGTAAGACTGCACTCGTTTGTGGAATGTGAAGTAACATAATATGAGACTGACACCTAAGGTTAGCAGAGATAAGGGTCAGGAGGATCGCTCCACGGCTTGGAAGTGGTCCTCATATGCCGGGGGAAAAGGCAGCTGGGGTAGAGAAGGGAGCACTAAGTAAACGATGGTTGGAGGCTCTCTTGGGGTGGTAGATAAGCGCTGAAAGTAGACTATGGACCAAATGTGATGGCTGCTTAGTACCTGCATTGCAAACCGTAACACCCAAAAGGAGAGAGAGAGAGTAAGAAGGTGCCTGCCACCGAGGCGGGGGATGGGAAGGGGTGGGGGTGGATCGAGGGATACTGGGAAAATTGGCGGTGGAGAATGGGCACTGATAGAGGTATGGGTACTTGAATATAGTTTGACTGAAACACAATCATGAAAGTTTGTAAGTCTGTAACTGTATCTCACGGTAATCTTTTTTTTTTTTTTTTTTTTTTTGCTTTTTGGGTCACACCTGGCGATGCACAGGGGTCATTCCTGGCTCATGCACTCAGGAAATACCCCTGGCAGTGCTCAGGGGACCATATGGGATGCTGGGATTAGAACCCGGGTCGGCCGCGTGCCAAGGCAAACGCCCTACCCACTGTGCTATCACTCCAGCCCCTCTCACGGTAATCATTTTCTTTTTCTTTTTTTTTTTAATTTTTATTAATGAATCACCGTGAGGTACAGTTACAAACTTATGAACTTTCATTTTGCATTTCATTTACTTACCTGGCAGGGGAGACACCATGATCACGGTGATTCACTAACATAAAAAAATAAAATTAAAAAAAATTAGGCATGAACAGAAAAAAAGAACAACAACAACAACAACAAATCTGAAAAGAGATATCGATTAATCCTGATTTCAATTTTTATTTTCCTTTCGATTCTTTTGGGCCACACCCAGCGATGCTCAGGGGTGACTCCTGCCTCTGTGCTCAGGAGTTACTCCTAGTGGTGCTCGGGGGTCCACGTGGGGTTGTGGGGATTGAACCGACGGGTGGGCCGCATGCAAGGGAAACAGCCTACACGCTGTCCTATCGCTCGGGCCCTTGATTTGTATTTTTAAAACTGAGCTTGACATCTTGCAGACTGAGTCTCTTCCCAGCGCTACTGTGAGTGCTCGGGGGAGATGGCATGAGAAGGGCAGAAAGGCCCCGCCCCCCAGGAGAGGAGATGGGGTTCCCAGCCTGGATGACACTTCCAGAGGCGTGAGAATTTCTCTCATCAGAGGGAACTTGACTACGATTTCCTTTGAGGGGAAAAAAAATAAATAAATAAGCAAGTCCAGGTTATCTGACTCCAAGGCATCTGCCTGCGTTTCCCTTTATACCACAAGTACCAAATTAGGCAGCTCTTTCGTTCCTTAATAACTGTGATTACGTTGTTGAACTCTCATCAAAGGATGTAATTTTCAAAGAAAAGCCTTGCATTCCCGTTCCCAGCGCCTTGCCAAGGAAAGGGGGGATGGGGGGGACCAGGGGAGGGGTTTCTGCTGGGGTCTGTGGTCAGTAGGTGGCTGATAAGGAGGGATGAACTTGGGAGGTCCCAGGGTCCCCTGGGACAGGCCTGCCACAGACCACCACCAGGCCCCGGGAGGCTGGAGAGAAGCCGCTTTAACATAAATAGCTTTTCCTTCTCAGGGGCCGGCCCTGAAGTTTTCAATCTGGCCCAAGAAAGGTGAGAGCAGATTTCCGGGAAGAGGGGTGGGGTGGCATGGGGGCGGGGGAGGGGGGAGGCTTGTCAGCTTCAACTTCCATCAGCCGGGCACTGAGGCGAGAGCATGAGCAAGGCTGCGTCACACCCAGGTCCTGCCCGCTCAGAGCAGGGCCGACACTACCAGGTCTGGGGAGAGGAATGGGTCCTGGTGGTGCCACTGTGGGCCCCTTGGGATGCGGGAGGAGGGGCGAGAACCATGCTCCATCCACGAGGAGGAGGAGAGGAGAGCACTGTCTGAGGGCCGCCTTGGATAACTTCTGCCCAGAAAGGCCCTTCCTTCCTTCCTTCCTTCCTTCCTTCCTTCCTTCCTTCCTTCCTTCCTTTCTTTCTCTTTCTTTCTTTCTTTCTTTCTTTCTTTCTTTCTTTCTTTCTTTCTTTCTTTCTTTCTTTCTCTCTCTTTCTTTCTTTCTCTCTTTTTCTTCTTTCTTTTTCTTTCTTCTCTCTCTTTCTTTCTCTGTCTGTTTCTCTCTCTTTTTCTCTCTCTCTTTCTTTCTTTCTTTCTTTCTTTCTTTCTTTCTTTCTTTCTTTCTTTCTTTCTTTCTTTCTTTCTTCTCTCTCTCTCTCTTTCTTTCTGTTTCTCTCTCTTTTTCTCTTTCTTTCTTTCTTTCTTTCTTTCTTTCTTTCTTTCTTTCTTTCTTTCTTTCTTTCTTTCTTTCTTTCTCTCTCTCTCTCTTTCTTTCTGTTTCTCTCTCTTTTTCTCTTTCTTTCTTTCTTTCTTTCTTTCTTTCTTTCTTTCTTTCTTTCTTTCTTTCTTTCTTTCTTTCTTTCTTTCTTTCTTTCTTTCTTTTTCTCTCTCTTTCTTTCTGTTTCTCTCTCTTTTTCTCTCCCTTTCTTTCTTTCTTTCATCCTCCCTCCCACCCTCCCTCCCTCCTTTCTTTCTTTCTTTCTTTCTTTCTTTCTTTCTTTCTTTCTTTCTTTCTTTCTTTCTTTCTTTCTCTCTCTCTCTCTTTCTTTCTTTCTTTCTTTCTCTCTCTCTCTCTTTCTTTCTTTCTTTCTTTCTTTCTTTCTTTCTTTCTTTCTTTCTCTCTTTCTTTCTTTCCTTCTAAAATTATTACTGAATCATCGTGAGATACAGTTACAAGCTTTCATGTTTAAGTTTCAGCCATCCCTCCACCAGAGCACATTCTCCACCACCAATGTCCCCAGTATCCCCCCTCCCCCAGAAGGGACCTTTCTTCTCGCCCTGCACTGCATGAGGACCCCTGAGCACTGCAGCATGAGGGACCTCTTCCCCTCGCTGAAGGGAAAGCCAGAGAGAACCATGTGGGAGGGCGCCAGGGTCCTTGGGAGAGTCCTTCACCGGCGCCCTCACCTGCTGTCACTGGTCCTTGAGTCTCCTGAGAAAATAAATAGAGGTCAGGGTTTCCGGAGACAGCTCAGAGGGTTGGCATGAGACTGGCATCACAGTGCCCAGAGACAGATCCCCGGCAGCACATGGCCCCTTGAACACCACTGGGTGGAGCTCTGGTGGTCCCCAGGACTCTTGGTCCCCTTGGCAGTGCTTCATTGCTGCCCTGGCTAGCCAGGTATTTCTGGGAATGGTCCCCAGCACCCTCTGAGCACTGCTGGGGAGTGTCCTTTCCCCTGACCCCTAACCCGGGCCAAATATGGGCATTTTCCCAGTGAGGTTTACATTCAGAAAAGTAAACAATACAACTTTACCTTAAACATGACCCAAAGAGCATAGCCGTAAGCAGTGCCTCGGACACCTGAGCAAGGAGCAAACAGCGCTGGAGAGAGGAAACCCTGCTTTTTCTGCACGTGAGACTTGCAGCTACAGAAAGGGTCAGACCATGAATGCAGTTCAAAGACACCTCTATAGGCTAAACATGGTTCTTTTGTTGATTTTTGCTTTGTTTTCTTTGGGGAACCAAAGCTGACTCTACACTCAGGAACTGCTCCTGGCAGTGCTCAAGGGACCACAGGGGATGCTAGGGATTGAACCCAGGTCAGTCACATGCAAGACAAGCATCCTACCTAATGCACTGTCGCTCCTGCCCCACAGGCTAGATACAGTTCTAAGGGAAATGTTTTTATACAGTGGTTGCTAACATATGCAATAACTGGCACAATCAGTGATAAATACCATTTGTTTTAAATTCCATATAGACATTTACTAATCGCTTCTGTGGCCTCGTTCCAAGCCACCTGACCAGCCTTGCTCCCTTGCTGTCTTCTTGTCATAACTGTGGGATTTACGACCCACTCGTCAAAAAAAAACCCTTTAATGGCTCAGTCATAGACCTTGCTTCTGACTGTCCTGTTTATGCCTCTAATTTTCCAGCTTCAGGATAATTTTTTTAAAAAATTCATGTTGATATGACATTTCAACCTAATTTCGGGGCCTCTGGATCCTGTTTCACATGGGACTTCTGCCACTCTGAGCCGTAGTGCTGCCCCAGGGGCAGAGGGACACCCCCAGTTCCTCTTTGAAGCCACAACCAAATGTGGGCTCCCTTTATAGCAACAGGAATATGACGGGAAAGGAAACTTTTTTTTCCTTTTCTTTTTGGGTCATATTCGGAGATGCACAGGGATTACTCCTGGCTCTGCACTCAGGAATCACTACTGGCAATGCTCGGGGGACCATATAAAATGCTAGGGATCGAACCCGGGTCAGCTGCTTGCAAGGTAAACGCCTTACCCGCTGTGCTATCGCTCCAGCCCTGGGAAGGAAAATTAAAAAAAAAAAAAAAAAGCAACTCCCCCACGGTCTGGAGAGATAGTACCATTAGAAGGATACTTGCCTCGCACACGGCTGGACCAGCATCCCATATGGTGCCTGAGCACAGAACCAGGAATAACCCCTGAACATTGCCAGGTACAGAGACAAAACTAAAAGCAAAAAAGCCCATTTGGGGGCTGGAGAGCGCACATGGGCTGACCCTCCCCCCTCTCCCCCCCGCCCCCCTCATATCTCTTAGGGCCAACAGGAGCAACAACCTCCACCTTCATCCCACTTTCTCCTCCTCTTTCTCTTCTTGAACCCTTAGCCACCCCTTAGCACTACAGTGTGTCAACCCTAAAGTACTCACCCCTCCAACGAACAAACAGCCCCAAATCAATCAATACATTTAACTTGGGTCCTGCATTGTTATTTGCTAAATCCGGGGACCTACTTTTGATCCCCCTAACTGGAATAGTACCTGCATTGAACTTTTGGAGGTGTGTGTGTGTGTGTGTGTGTGTGTGTGTGTGTGTGTGTGTGTGTGTGTGTATGTGTTCGGTGTCTTGTGACCGACCACACACAGCCCGCCCCATCCAGGATTCTGGGGCCACTCTGGCAGCAGGGTCTGGTCATCCTCAAGGGCAGGTCTGACCCAGGTACCTCCATGAGCAGGGACTTCCTGTGGATGAGAAGCCCAGTTATCCCTGGGGACTCTCCTTGGCAGCCGGACCTGAGGAGGAAGCAGGGCAGATCTCGCTCCCTCGGGGCCTGTGCGGCTGCGAGGAGGCTGTGCTGACGGTTGAGCAGGGCGGAGACAGGGCAGCTGACCCCAGCCATCACTGACCAACGTCCTGGAGCTTTGGTTTCTGGTGCATCATTTAGGGAAATTCTCCTTGCCCAGCGCTCCCAGGAATACTAGAGAAACACGGGTGTGGAGTTGATTTCACCCTAGAGAGATGTAGATAGTACAGTGGGTAAGGTGTCGGCTTTTTGTGCGGCCCATCTGAGTTTGATCCCCACCCCTCCAGGAGTGATCCCAGAGCACAGAACCAGGAAGAAGCCCTGAGCACAGCATGGTGTGCCCCTCCACATCAAAATTTAAAAATTGCGACCAAGAAGGCATTCCCCAAATAACGAAATAGCTCAGGGTTTCGGGACACAGGCCTGGCATGCACATAGATCTCAGGCTGTGGCCCTGAGGGGCCCCAAGCAGCATCAGGACAGAGTGGCACTTAGTCGTTGGGTCTGAACACTGAGTCCCCTAGCCTGGTTGGCTGAGTCTCATGGGCGGGACCTCCAGAGCCCCTGAGCATTGCTTGGGTGGCCCTTGCCAAGAGCCACGATTTCATTGGTGATTAGATGTGTCTGTCTCCCTGAGGGCGGAGCCACAGGCACAAGTAACTTTCTAACCCACTTCTCAGCAATTGGAGCAACTCAGAAAGGCAGAGATCTCTGTCTCTGTGCGTGTGTGTGTGCGTGCGTGCGTGCGTGCGTGTGTGTGTGTGTGTGTGTGTGTGTGTGTGTGTGACAGGATCAGTGACCATTCTTTGCAGCTCGCCACGTTCCCCTTTGTGTGCATGGGATCCACTTGGCTGATGACTTAGTAGAGACTTGGTTGTTTATCTCTTTATGGGGTGGCGCAGCACGGGGTGGTGGGGGTGGGACACAGCCCCTTAGAGGCTATGTCCAGGACCCCCACAGTCTTTGTGCCACTTCCGCCCCGCAGCATGCCAGGATTTCTCCCCAGACCACCGCCTGGCAGATCAGCCTGGGTCCAGCTGGTTTCTCCTGGGCCAGGAGCCTGCGGGGTTTTGAGGTGGCTGGTAGCAGGGAGAAGGGTGATCAAAGGGCCATTGAGGAGACGCAGCAGCCCAGCTTGGACACAGATGCTGGGTTAGGGCAGAGCAGGACTTCTGAAGACCTGGCCAGTCACCGGAGTCGCAGTCTCCCGGTTTGACCTGGGCGAGGTGCAAGCTCCCTCCCCACAGGCCGTCCACCCCAGGCCTCATCTAGGCTTTGCAGAATCCCTCACCCAGGCTTTGCAAAAATAAACAAAGCGATGGCCACACAGAGTTTCCTGCATCCAGATCGCCCAGATCCCCGCACCCCACCCCCACCTCTGAAATCCCATGCTTGGAACCAGGCCAGGCCAGAGAAGACTTAAAAATGGCCCCCCCTCCCACCCCCGCCAAAAATTGTCTGCCACAGAGGCAGGGAGAGAGCTGGTATGGCAGGGGAGGGACACTGGGGACACTGGTGGTGGAGAATGTGCACTGGTGGAGGGATGGGTGCTCGATCATTGTTGACTGAAACTCAAACATGAAAGCTTTGTCACTGTATCTCACGCTGATTCAATTAAAAAAAAACAAAACAAAACAAAAAGGAGCCCTACCCCCACCCAGCCCTGGGGACAAAGGTCATAAATCCACCTCTAGCCACGTGGTGGATGGTGCCGTGGAGAGACGCAGGGGCAGAGGGTGGGAAGCTGAGGGGAAATCATCTAAACTCCAGCTATTGTACCCAATAAGTATCAAAAAAGATTTGCCTTTCTTCTTGAAGGGGTCCATTCTAGTGAGGGGGGACCGGGAGGGGCCTGCAGGGCTGGGCGTTGAAGTCGCCTCCTGCCCTGCCCTTTGCATGAGCTCCGTTCGGTCCCCACTCCGCTCGGGGTGGCCGCTGGTGAGCTGGGCTCTTCCCAGCAGACATCTCCATGGCTGCTTTCTCTGCAGTTGGAACTGCGGCACCAGGACCCTGCAGGAGAAGAGACGCGTCTCCAAAGGCAGGAATGAAGGATGAGATGCACGGAAGTTTCTGGGGCTGCTGGTCAGCCGGGCAGGCTCTGGCCTCTGCTGTACAGTGGACAGGCGCCCGGCAGAGTGCTTCCTCGAGTTCCCCGCGGTGGGTCACGTGAACAGCAAGCTGGATCTCCGGCGCCTGTCAGGGGCAGGAGAACTCCGGCTGAGACTCCAGGTGGCACCTCGCTGAGGACAGAGCAGCGACAAGCCTGCTACGGGGCTAGAGCAGGGCTCACTGACCGCAGCAGCGATAGAACAGCCCCCCAAGCCCCCCATGATTCTCCCTGGGTAGGGTCTTTTTTTTTTTTTTTTTGCTTTTTGGGTCACACCTGGCTCATGCACTCAGGAATTACTCCTGGTGGTGCTCAGGGGACCATATGGGATACTGGGAATCAAATCCAGGTCGGCCGCATGCAAGGCAAACGCCCTACCCGCTGTGCTGTCACTCCAGCCCCCCTGGGTAGGGTCTTCCTGCACCCCTAGGCACCCAGCAGCATCGTTGGAGCCAGTCCGTTTATTGATTTAATTGCTCCAGAGTGGTGCTGAGACCAAACCCAGGGCTGCCCACAGACAAGGCACATGGTCTCCCCCCGAACCACATCCCTAGACCCCTGAAGACAAATTGCTTATTTTGTTTGTTTTCTGGGGGCAGGGGCACACTTTCAGCAGAACTTAGCAGCTACTCTAGGCTCAGTGCTCACGGTCCTCCCAGCCATGCTCAGGAGACCGCCTTTGGTGCTGGGTATGACACACACAGCCCTCCTGCACGCAAAGTATGTGCTTAGTGCATTGCATGGTTTCCTGGCACCCTGAAGACATATTCTAATCTAAAAGATGAATCACCGTGCTTTCATTAAAAAAAATAAACCTTAAAAAAATAGGTGAAACAGGGGGCTGGAGTGATAGCACAGCGGGTAGGGCATTTTCCTTGCACGTGGCTGACCCGGGTTCAATTCCCAGCATCCATATGGTCCCCCGAGCACCGCCAGGAGTGATTCCTGAATACCTGAGCCAAGAGTAACCCCTGTGCAATGCCGGGTGTGACTCAAAAGGCAAAAAAAAAAAAAAAAAAAAAGGTGAAACAAGGGTAAGAGCCTCAGGAGCTGATGTGGGGAAGGACAGAGAAAATTGTGTATTGTGTTTGCTCCTCCCAGGCCCTTCCCCAACCCGCCTTGCTTTGTTCTTTCCTTACAGGGGTGCTGGTTGTATCCCATTTGCTGCCCGCCTCTGCCCTGATCTGCACGGGAAAGCTAGCAGGGAAGACTGCTACTGGGAGGACTATCTACCATGCAGGAACCGGGCAGCCACCTGGGTTTGGTCAATAGAGAAAATGATGGCAGGAAAGGAGAGAAAGGACTGGGTATTTATCTCCAATAGTAGACAGACAGATGACAGACAGACAGATAGACAGAAGCATACACATACATACACACATACATACATGCAAACACATACTCCTTTATTGGTCCTAGAACTATTCACTTGTTCTTTTTTTGGTTTTGGACCACACCCAGCCATGCTCAGGGCTTCCTCTTGGCTCTGTGCTCAGAGATCACCCCTGGGGGCGCTCACGGGGTCACCTGCGGGGCCGGGGATAGAATCTGATCAAACCCCTTTACCTGCTGTGCTACCGCTCTGCTCCACGTCCCCTCTGCTCTTTGATCTGCCCACATCTCTGAGCATGGTCCAGTGCTGTGACTCTTCTCAGTGAATCTCGGGGGAATTCCTGCCAGGAAGACAGTTTCTGAGAACATGTGGGCTCAGCTAACACACCCTAAGGTCTCTAGGATGGCTCTGGAAGTGTCCCGGGCATCAGGACAGGGTTTCAGCTGTTGGGCCTTTTGCTGCCTGTTACCCTCCAGACCCTCACCTCACCCTGCACTTTCTGGAGAAGTCAGATGATCTGAAAGTTTCTGCTTTTGCTGCTTCTGAAAGTTGCTGCTTCTGTCTGTACCTGGCGACCGCCTTCCTTCAATTTCCAAATTTTCCATTTGTTTTGGTGACTCTTCCGGGAGCCCAGGCTACCCGACCTACATCCTGAGCTGGACCCCGGGAGGGGATCTGGTACCAGCTCAGCCCACGCCTTCCCCATTGCTACGACTCCAGACACAGGGCTGAGTAGCACAGGGGTCAGATTTGGGTCACGGGTGACAGAACTGGGCTGAACTGAGCTCTGGAACAACCCAGGGAACTTGACACCGTGAACACCTGCGCACTCGAAGCCCAGGGCTTGTTCACTTGGCACCTGCAAAATTGCTCTCGGCTTTCAGATGTAAGCTCCTGGCCGAGATCGCCTTCCCTCGGCAGAATTAATTATTAATGGCACCCCCTCGGTCTCTGGGAACATACTGCACCGTGTTGCTCCTCTGTGACTGACCTGTCCGTCTCCAAAACATCCAGCCGCCGCCACCCTCAGCAAGACTGGGAGGGACAGACATTCGGGGACAGACCTGTCTCCACCACTGTGCAGTAGCACTTGAATAAATGCGCATGGTGTAAAGACTTTCCACCTTGCCAGACTCCAGGAGCTAACTGCAGAGAGGTCGGCTCACACCAGTCGGTGTCTTCTAGATGTTCACTCAGTTTGCGACTCAAAACAGGCCCTAGTGTAATTCGCTCAGGATTAAGGCCAAGAAATTTATTCGGTTTCATTCACCTTTCTAAAAGACTGGCAGGAAGCAAGACAGGAGCGATAGCACAGTGGGTAGGGCATTTGCCTTGCATGCGGCCAACCTAAGTTCAATTCCTCTGTCCCTCTCAGAGAGCCCGGCAAGCTACTGAGAGTATCTCGCCTTCATGGCAGAGCCTGGCAAGCTACCCGTGATGTATTCGATATGCCAAAAACAGTAACAACAAGTCTCACAATGGAGACGTTACTGGTGCCCGCTCGAGCACATCAATGAACAACGGGACGGCGTGCTACAGTGCTACAGCAGGAAGCAGCAAGACCCTGGGAGTTCTCAGAGACTGGAATATCTTGCTCATTCCACAAGCATCTCTTCTGCTTGACCTTGAGTTGGGGAACTTGTCTGAAATGCCATCTCCGTGGCTTGGTGCTGGGTAACTCAGTCACTGACTTCAGCTCTTTGTGACTCAGTCTCCTCAACTGTTGCCACTGTAGGCGAGCACAGATAAAGACCTCTGGTGTGCGGGAGGGCAGTCGGGAGAGCAGCCCCGGCCAGAATCCAGCCCTGGGGTGCACGTCTGTAGCAGTCATGCTCATTTGCCGTGAGCACTGTGTGCCCGGCGTCCGGGAACGTGTTTGACGAAACCCTCGCCGGACTCTGCGGCTCAGCTTTGGGTGTGTGGATGAAGTGTCCAAGTGGCCCAAATGTGCTGGGGGTGGGAAGCAGAACACGGGAAGGTTTTGGTTCGAGAGGCCGCAAAAGGCGAAGAGGAAGGCAGAGAGAGGAAGAGGGAGGAGCGACTCTAGGGAGAAGAACACGTGTGGGTGGGTGGGGCGTGGGGGGGGAGGGTGTGGGCGTGGAGGAAGGGATAGATTTATGGTTGTTTTATGTTTATTCGGTGCTCAGGTCTGACTCTGCCTCCTGCTTAGGAGTCGCTCCTGGCGATGCTCAGAGCCCACCATAAGTGGTGCTGGGGATTGGATCCGGTTTAGCCACATATAAGGAAAAACCAGGAACCCCTGCGCTATCTCTCTGACCCATATATAGATTTATTGCTGGCTTTTCTCAGCAAGGGCGGAAAAACACTCGGCCTCTTCCTCAGAAAGTCTTCTGAAAGCTCTACCTTTCCCCACCAGCACCTTGGCTGTAAACACGAGACCTCAGGGTCGCCAAGGATATGGAGAGAGTGGCCCAAAGCAAGGATTTATGGTAAACACAGCAGTCTCCGGGGGGCCTAGTCGCACTGGACTGTGCAGGG
This sequence comes from Sorex araneus, assembly GCF_027595985.1. Lineage (NCBI taxonomy): Eukaryota > Metazoa > Chordata > Mammalia > Eulipotyphla > Soricidae > Sorex > Sorex araneus. The sequence continues at coordinate 354,933,511 of NC_073313.1, read as the reverse complement.
CTGGGCTGACTTGAGAAAGAGCATATTTGGCACAGAGCCATGGTGTAACATGCATCCAGAGCCTGTCTCCGCCACTTGTGCTCTCTGGAATGTGGTGACAAGTTTGGGGTTGGACCTTGAGTCTTCTTGTCCGCACCTAAGCTTTTGAACCCCAGGAGATTCTGCTCTTGGTCAGTTAGGAAACAGCTGTCAGACAGAGGACGGAGGCCTAGCACACATGCAGAGCTCCCTCTCTGAATGTTTCAGTAGTAGGAGTTCACTGTATCACTGTATCACTGTCACCCCGTTGGTCATCGACTTGCTCAGCTGGGCACCAGTAATGTCTCCATTCGTCCTAGCCCTGAGATTTTAGCAACCCCTCTTTACTTGTTCCTCCCAGCAGTGCCACATTGGAGACTCTTTCAGGGTAAGGGGAATGAGACCCATCATTGTTACTGTAGTTGGCATATTGAATACGCCACAGAGAGCTTGCCAGGCTCTGCCGTGTGGGCAGATGCTCTCGATACCTTGCCAGGTTCTCCGAGAGGGAGAACTAGGCTATAAGAGGTCACTTCCAAGAGTGTTGTTTTATAGTCTTTGGACCTTGGCTGTTGATGGGATTACAGGGCACTGGGGGCAGTTTGTGGGTGTGGCTGCCAAACTATTGGAAAATGGGGGGTCTGGGTGGAGGAGGCCCCGTCCTCATCACAGCAGGCTTGGAGATCTCAGCCCCGGGTCCCGCACACCTGAGTTCCTCTGCCGGTTCCTTTATGCAGAGTAGTAGTAGAAGTAGTAGAAGTTAGCCAGAAAAAAATATCAAAGCTATTGATAAGGTGCACGAAGCTCGTGGCATTCTAGGAGGAGGGAAGATGAAGAAAAGACACTGAGATGCGGCTCAGGTGGTGGAGCACGTGCCTGGCATGTGTGAGGCCTGGGTTTCCTTCCCAGTACTGCACAACCCCCTTGAGTAACTGCCGGGTGTAGCTCTGGGGGACCTCCCGAGGCATCATGGCCTCCACAACCACCAAATAAAACAGCAAGACAAAATTGCAGGTTCCCAAAAGGCCTGGAGTTGTTCCTGGTTTCATATATCAGGTTATTGCTGAGCTGAGCTCTAAGAGCTATTAAATATTTAACACCAATTTAATTTTCACGGGACTTTGGGAACATGTCTTGACATTTAAGTGTTCACATACAAAATCCACTTTCCTGGGAATGGTCTTCCCTCAAATCAAAGGAGGAAGCCACACATGTGGGGATAACCCAGAAGGGGTTGGGGCCCTTTAGACCACGGAAGGCTCCTGTGCTTAGATCTGCATAGGAGTATTGCCCAGACGACTAACTCCTGAGTATGATTTCTGCTTATTTTTCTACAGGGGAGAGCAGAGACCCTTTCAGAACCTGCATTTGCCAGGTGACAAGAGATGGTCTCTGTCTTCTTTGGTTTTATCTGGTTTTGGGGGCCACACTCAGGGGTGCTAAGGGTTTACTCCTGGCTCTGTGCTCAGGGATTCCTCCTGGCAATGCTTGGTGATGGTGAGGGTGGGGGGACCATATGGTGCCAGGAATAGAACCTGAGTCAGCTGCAGGCAATGCAGTTGCCTTAACCCTGGCACTACCTGGGAGACGGTGACAGCAGGGGCCATGGAGAGAAGAGAACAGTCAGAGCACATGTTTTGGAGCTAGAACCGCAGAGATTTCAGAGGGACTCGAGGATCATGTCTTAAGTGGTCCTGTTGGGTTGAGCACCTGGTGTCAACTTCTGTCTGCTTTATGGGCTCACACAGGGGCCAGGAGTAGCAGACATGGTTTCTGCTTGCGGGGAGGGCGGGGGAGAGGAGCTCAGGCATGCAGGGTGGACTGGGCTTGTCTGAGAGACAGCTGTGTCGTGTTGCCGAGGATGGCACAGGAGCCACATGAAGGAGTGGCCACTGGCCATGTTGCTTCTTGGAAGCTCTCAAAGGCCTTGGTTATATTTATCTTTTGGAATGTGGAACCGGACACCCATGATTCAAGATAGTAAAGATACAAGCTGTACTTCTCTTAAAACTTAATACCAAAACGTGCTTAAACCTCTTGAAAGAGTCTGGGAACGAAACATGATTTTCCTTTTATATTACAGTGTGTGTGTGTGTGTGTGTGTGTGTGTGTGTGTGTGTGTGTGTGTGTGTGTGCGCGGCAAGAGGGGGAGGAGGGGCCTTATATTTTTAAAGACAGCTAGACCAGGGGGCAGACTCCTTTTTCAAATTTGTTTTCCCTTTGATGTTGTTACTGAGAGTTGATTCCTCACGGGGTCCTAAGCCATAAAATTCTGGGTTTCTGGGAAGAAGTAAGGGAAAAGAAGAGGAGAAAAAAAATCTATTAAAGAATTCCCTCCCCCCACCTCCCAAAGGAAACTCCAACCAGTGGAACAAACGCCCCTAAAAAGGTCTGCTTTCAAATGTGTTCTTGGCTTGACTAAAGATGGGGTGAGTGCCTTGTGGGTTTGGTTCATTGTGGCAGCATGGGTGGAGTGGCTGGGGAGAGATGGGGGTGAGGGGATGGAGGGGAGCAGAGTGGTAGGAGCTGGGAAAGCAGGAAAGAGGAAAGAGGGCTGGAGGAATTTGGAATTGTAGCGTAAATGACGGCATGCTACTAAGTATTACCAGATGTGGGTCATGAATTTGTAACATATGCTTCATTTTGTTTTTTTATGGGATGCTCTCTCTCTCTCTTTCCCGTGTGTGTGTGTGTGTGTGTGTGTGTGTGTGTGTGTATACATTGGAGTTAGTGTGAGGCTGTACTTGCAGTGCAGGCCTCACCATGCACATCTGTCAGCTCAAACTGTCAAGACAGAGTCCCTTGAGTGATCAGAAAGAGATTTCCTTTGGGTGGGATTAAAGGCCCATGGGATCTATGTCCTATGCCAATATTTCCATCCTTGGATCAAGAAGGGGACAGACTAAGACTTTACAGCACAGCTGGGCCTTAGCTTGACTCTCCTGGAGCACCCCCACCCCCTACCAATCCCCACCCCCCAACCAACATACACACACACACACACACACACACACACACACACACACACACTAAGCTCTAGTCCTACCTTTCTAGTATCCTGGTCCAGCCACCCCACACAAAGACATAGATTGTTCCCGTGGATCCTATCTGTGCCATGCTGGGGGACACTCTGGGCTTTCCACCCCTACTTCCTGCCCATCACGTGAGCCTTATGCCTGCAGCCCCCAAGGGAGGAAGATTGGGATACATCTTCAACTGAGGGAGCTAGGATGTAAGTCAAGACTTCTGCAAGATCCAGAAAATCTCCCAAACAGAAGAACATAGACTGAAAGAAAAAATAAGTTCCAGGCCAAGAAGATAATTCAAAGGGCTGAGCATATGCAGAGGCCCTGAATTTGGTCCCTGGCATCACTTGGTCCCTGAGCACCGCTGGGAAATGACTCCCAAACATGAATATAGCTCTCTGAGCATTACTGGGTGTGATCCCCAAACCAAACCCGAACAGAAGTACTGTTCTTTATTCTCTATTTCCTGGCCACTCAATTTCTTTCTTTGGAAGCAACTGTTTCTGCACCATACCAGTGTTTTACATGACCTTTAAAACAGATGCCACATTATATGAGACTAACACCTAAGGACAGTAGAGACAAGGGCCAGGAGGATTGCTCCACAGTTTGGAAGCCTGCCCCATGAGCTGGGGGAGAAGGCAGTTGAGATGGAGAAGGGACCACTTAGTCAATGATGGAGGGATTGCTTAGGATGGGAGAGGTGTGCTGAAAGTGGACTAAGGACCCAACATAATGGTCTCTCAGTTTCTGTACTGCAAACCATGATGCCCAAGGGGAGCGAGAGAAAGAAGAAGATGCCTGCTGAAGAGGCAGGGGGTGGGATGGGATGGGGGTGGCAGGAGGGATACCGGGGACAGTGGTGGTGAAAAATGTGCACTGGTGGAGGGATGGGTGTTCGATCATTGTATGACTGAAACTCAATCAGTTTGAAAAGTTACTGAAAGCTTTGTAACTGTATCTCACAGTTATTTAAATTTTTTTCCTAAAAGAATGAGAAGTAATGCATTTTATTTCTAGAAGTACAAACATAACAATTTTTATTGTAAGTTGGTTATTAAAAACTTTTTTAAAATAAAAAAATAAAATAGATGCAATAGACCTGTATTACATTAAAAAAGTGTGTTCTGAAAAGTGAGTCCTTAGGCAATTTTGTAGTGAGAGCATCAGAGTATACTTAAACAATCAGAGTATACTTAAGCATCAGAGTATACTTAAACAAGTCACATATGTGCTTATTGACATATGCATCCATTGTTGACTGAAACTTGTGGAGCATGATCTTAGATATGTTCACAACCATAAACACATCATTACTAAAACCTGCATTTATACTGGTAGTCTATTTCACATACTATCTGTGTCTGGCTTTTTAACTTAATAATGCATCTCAGAGATATGTTTATTTCAGTACATATGGAGCCTTTGAATTGCCTTTTTAATAAATTCATAGTATTACCTTCACATTTGTAACGGTTAATTGTGTGTATCAACTTGACTAAGCCACATTTGACCAGATATTTGACCTAACACTATACTGATGCTTCTGTAAGGATATTTTGGGGTGAGATTTGCATTTAGATTGGTATAATTTGAGTAATCAGAGTGTTATGATGTGGGTGAACCTCATCTAATCAGTTGAAGGCCTGAACAGAGTGAAAAAGCTGAGCTGCCCAGCCTCAGAGAGCTCTGCCAGGACTCTGCTGTTGAATTTGAACTAGAACTTTTTCCCGAGTCTCCATTCTGGGGCCTCCCTCATCAGACTTTGGACTATAACCACGAGATTCGATTACTTAAGTAGCGAATATATATATATTTATATTATATATTCACTGTCACTGTCATCCCGTTGCTCATCGATTTATTCGAGCAGGCACCAGTAACGTCTCTCATTGAGAGACTTATTGTTACTGTTTTTGGCATATCCAATATGCACGGGTAGTTTGCCAGGCTCTGCCGCATGGGCTCGATAATCTCGGTAGCTTGCCGGGCTCTCCGAGAGGGGCGGAGGAATCGAACTCAGGTTGGCCGCGTGAAAGGCGAATGCCCAACCGCTGTGCGATCGCTCCACCCACCCCTATATAATTATATATTATATCTAGAATATATATATATATATATCTAGACCTACACTGCTCTATATTGACAGCATGACATATAGAGATTATAAGCCTATATTAATGCTTTCCTTTTTCATTACAATTATCCCTTCTGGAACAACCCAAATGTAAATGAATGTCCCAGGAACAACAGAATGTCACATACAAAAGCCAAAGAGAAAACCACGTCCTGCGTTCCTATCACTGGTAGGAAAGTCACTGTGTCACTGGACACTCACGATGCAAGTGTCCCCATCCCTCCCTCCCTGCTCATCAGCCTCATCTCCTGTCACAAGGGTTGATCCGTGACAATGAAGTAGTGAGGTGTTTCAGAAACGAAATGGATTTCTGCAGTAACAATAAAAAGTAGGGGCGCCAGAGTGATAGTACAGCAGGTAGGGTGTTTACCTTGCACACAGCCAACCCAGATTCTATCCCTGGCATCCCATATGGTCCCCCAAGCACTGCCAGAAGTAATTCCTGAGGATAGTTACTCCTGAGTCCAGGAGTAACCCCTGAACATTGCTGGGGGTGACCCAAAAAGCAAAATAAAACAAAAACCAAATAATTCCCCCCCTCAAAAAAAAAAAACCCAAAAAACTCAATAAAAAGCAGTTCAAAAGTGGTCTATTGGCAAAAATCATCGACTGCCCTAGCACAATGCAGAATCCCTGTTCTATAGACTGTGGAGGGCCTGTTGCAAGCCGGGAGTCTATGAGAGGGAAGAGGCCAGTGGAAGTCTCAGAGTCCTCATTTGCTGCTCGAGGCATCTCCTCATTGTCTGTTCTGTTGCTGGGGAGAAGAGCCTCTTCCTTCTTCCCTGGTAGAAGCAAGGCAAGTCTCTTCATGCCAAATGTTGCAGTGCAGGGCTGGTGGTGAGAACTCTCTTGTGGCCCCTCAGCTTCACTGAAACAAGCCTTCTGTCTGATTTTGCACACACCCAGGGCTGGTGAAGCTCAAGGGTACTGAACTTTCAAATCCTCCAGATGCACCAACTTGGGCTCGGAGCCTGTAGGACAGACAGAGTGGACGCCACCTGCAGAGTCCCTGGAGTGGGAGCCCCAGGATGTCCAGAAGGGACCGGCCCCTCCTTGCTGAGAGTTGAGCTCCCCTAGCCGCTTCCAGGCTGTGGGAGGAGAAATCTGAGTCCGTGCACAGTGCAGCCCGCAAAGTGCCAACTGAGGAACCAGGGCAGCCCTCACAGCCTGGCAGCCGGAGCAGCTGCCCTGGCAGGCCCTTGTACCAGGGATAGGCCTGGCTTCTGGATGAGCAATCTGAGCTCCAGAGACGTAAGAGCTAGTCCCTGTTGCAAGTTAGCACAGGCCTAAAGCAAGAAGAAAATGGGTGCACCGAATGAGGGGGGAGCTCCCCGCTGCAGTTTGGGGTGCAGAGGGTTCTTGAACCTGAGCTGTCCCAACCTCCTCCAGGGCTGCTTTCCTGAGAGCACCAGGGACGTCTCCAAAGCTTCATGTCTACAGTGGTCCAGGAATCTCTGTACCCCAAGCCATGGAATTGTTTGGAAGCAGAAGATTTCAGCATACTTGCTTGTCTTCTCTGTCATTTTCACTGGTGTTTATTCTCACCTACAACGGTCCCCTCACTCCCCATTCGAGTTATACCTCCCCCTCCCCCCATCCCTTTTAAATTTTTGTTGGGCTCGGTAAACTTTTCTTGGATATCTGAGGACAATACGATGCCCCCACTTCCCAACCCCACCTGTTTTTTTTTTTTTAGACTGTAAAACATAGTGTCCACTCTTATTTACTCAGCAGGGACAAATGTTTAAGGAATCAGTGTTGTTATTTAAAAATAATGGGAATATAGGTGTTTGGCAAATTTGTTTTAGGGTGGGTTCGAAAGGCTTGAAAGTGTAGATCTTGACCATGAAGAAAGGGCTCTGGGTTCATCGTCGCCACCTGCCCAATCTCCTTTCCTCCTCTCAAGGCTGTAGAGTCCCGGATTGCAAGGCTCTAAGCACAGGCCTTCCCTCTTCCCATCCCACCCCACCCCACACCTAGCCTTGCCCTGTCAGGGATTGGACCCGGGGCCTTACAAGGCAAAGCAGACGCTCTACCACAGAGCGACGGCCCAGCCTGGCACAGGGTCTGTGTTTCCTGGACACTCACGTACTCTCAGGCTTGTGCACAACTGCTTGTCTTCATTTCAGAGGTCCAGGAAGGGCTGCTCACTTGCATGGGGAGGTTGGCGAAATGACCCACTCAGTCAGGTGTTGATAAAGTAATGAATGCTACCAGCCGACGTTACACTGGGTAAAAGAACTGCTCGAAGAATCCTGAGATCAAGTCTTGTGAGATACTTAATAAATAAATTAATTAAAAATAACAACAAAGGCAACAAAACAACAACAACAACAACAAAAAGTATCAGGGCCCACACTTTAGTGTGTTCAGATATGGCAGGAGAACGGGACATTTTATTCTACCCAGGCAGGAAGTAGTCCTCACTCAGTAGCAAGGCCACAGAAGCCTTGAAGAGAAAAGTGGGGCGTAGAGGTGGGTGGGGGGTGGGGATCAATTTCATATTTTTTCTAAAATAATTTGGGGGGGCTGGAGCAATAGCACAGCAGGTAGGGTGTTTGCCTTGCACGCGGCCGACCCAGGTTCGATTCCCAGCATCCCTGAGCACCACCAGGGAGTGCATGAGCCAGGAGTAACCCATGTGCATCGCCAGGCGGGTGTGACCCAAAAAAATATATATAATTTGGGGACTTCAGGTCAGGCCAGAGGCAGCATAGAGTAGTTTATGGGTTCAAATGAATAAGAATTATAGATAGGTTTACTCCAAGGATCTGCTCCATGTGATTATGGGGACCAGCTGGGCAAATCTGAAATCAGTAGGAAAGGGCAGATGCCAGGGCAGGTGGCACAAAGCCCAGAGTGTGATTCCTGCGCACTCGTGGCCAGGTGGGGGAGGGGAGGTCTGAGATGGCTCCACCCAGGGCTATGGACCAGTCGGGTAGCTAATAGGAGAGAAGCGTTTCCAGCGGGGACAGAAGACTCCTGCTTCAGCAACACTGCCTGTGAGTGGGGGAGCCACGAGAGTGTGTCTAGCTGAGACTGTCGACCATGGGGTGCAGCAGGACTCATCCAGCGCCCCTCTGGCCTGTGGAGAGAGGCTGGAGAAATGCGCACTGATCACTGAGCATTCTTGGAAGAAAGACACTGTCAGGGGCAGTCTCGTCTCTGCACTGCTAGGAGACGCCCCGGATCGCCATAGGTCACAGCTCTTGAATGACTCATCTGCGCACCAGTTGACCAAGCTGGACCCTATCAGGTTTAGAGAACTCTTTTCTTTAAAAAAAATTTTAAAAAATTTTATTAAATCACCGTGAGATAGTTACAAGCTTACATGTTTGGGTTACAATCTCACAATGATCAAACACCCATCCCTCCACCAGTGCACATTCCCCACCATCAATATCCCGGGTATACAACCCCACTTTCCCAACCTCCCCCTGCCTCCATGGCAGATAATATTCCCCATACTCTCTCTCTACAGAGAACTCTAAAATAGAGGTTTTTCTTAGCAATGTCCACAGGAGACCCAGGCCCCCAGTCTCTGAAGCACTGTGAGAGTGCCCCTGTTAGAAATATGATAATAAAATATTCTGCCAAGATTAAATAGCTTGTTTAGCTGCAAATAAGTGTCCGTGGCCTTGCTTCTAGATTGCTCATCTATCAAAAAATACTTACTTAGGAGGGCTTAGTGCTAGGTAGTTTGGTAGATAAGTAATAATAGATTATTAATCATGTCCGGGCTGCTCAGGAACTGGCTAGCCTGAGGAGTAGGACAAACTCATACGCAGAGATGGAATAAAACCAACTCTGGAGTGCCCACAGATATCTGTGTAAGGGTGCCCTCTGGAGTTGTGCAGCTAAAGCAATGTGGCCACGCAGGAGAGTTCAGTGGAGGGGCAAGAGCCAGTGGCTGCCTGTCAGAGAAGACAACTGTTCAAGGCCCACAAGTCACCTTTTCCTTTCTCAGCTGGCAGCCAGGGTCCCAGCCTTCTGCTGTGACAGGGTTTGAGCCTGGCCACAGGCCACTGATGCACGGGGTAAAGAAGGACACCGGCAAGACAGGCGAGTTCCACTGGCCGGCCAATGTCCACGCCGATGCAGAGGAAGGTCCATCAGTCAGACAATGTCCGCACTCATGCAGATCGAGTCTGCAGGCTTGACACCCTTTCCCCCAGCTGATGTCCGCAGCCAGGTTTGTAGGGACCAGCCTTCCCCCGCTTTTACTGAGGCTCTTGCCTGTTCTCCAGCCGGTCACAGGAGGTAAATGATACAAGGAGGCCTTTGCCATCTTCAACCTCCTCCAATGCCTTTCTAGAGGGGAAGGTTGACCTCGAATCTTTACTCAAATGCAGCACAGTAGCCTAGCTCCAAAAAAGTCACGGACACTCGCCCCTCCTCCTGTTTGGAAACCCCCCTCAGGAGGAGGCGGTGCTTAATTCCCCATGACCTTGGCATGAGTTACCGTGCAGACTTCTCTTATGGGTAGAAATCGGGTGTTCAGAAAAGGCGGGCCCCTCCCTGTCAGCTCTGCCTGCCCTGAATCATCCCCGGGAGCCCACCCTCCGTGAGGCGGGGCCAATGCCCTGTGCCCCAGAGAGAGAAAACCAGGACAGGGCTGGGGTGGGGCCGTGACTTGAACTCTTAACCCCTAAGAATAGGCTGCAGGAAATGAATTTGATTTCGAATCATGTGAATTTATTTCCTGCTTTTTTAAAAAAGCACATTGGAAATTGTTTTCTTTTAGATTGTTGTTATAATGATAATGACGTAATGAACGGGACTGGGAGCAGCTCAGGCCTTTCCCAGGGCTGCAGACAAGGGGCGGCTGAGCAGCCAGAGGTGGGATTGGGGTCCCACAGAAGGAGTTGCAGGCGTGCACTGCCTCTGGCCATGGGGCAGGGGGTGGGGGTGGATGGAGGGAAGGGCACTGGTCTATCAGAAAACTGCTCTTGAAATGACTCTTTTCTCTTCTGGTTCTGCAGACAGGCTGGCGTCAGGCTGGTCTCTGTTCTCAGTTTCCTGTCTGTCGTAGCCCAGTCCCCACAACATGTGGACTCAGAGGGCACGACACAGTGATGTCACCTGGGTGCTGGTCTCTGAGAAGTCGTCTTGGACCTCCTGTGCTGGCGCCGGCTCTTATAGCTCCCAGGAGCCCAGTTCTGCTGGCATGATGCAAATTTTGTCCCAGAAACTTTTGTGAACAGGACATCTAGCTCTCACTGGATTGGGAGGCAGTCAGATCCTAGACAGTTGCTCGCTTTTCTTCTGCAGGAAAGTCTAGGGTCGGATGTGAGCAAATTCATTAAAGAAAGAAACTTTTTCAGCTTTGTGCATTTTTAAAATTTCTGATGAGGCAGCGATTCCTGTGGTTCAGCAATCAGAACCCTCGCAAAAGACTCTTTTGCCTGGGCAGGGATATCCGCAGGACAGGCAAGTGCCACACTCTTTGTATCACCAGGAAGCTCTGTAGCCACTGGTGAGATCAGAGTGGCATGATGAGCAGGCCAAGAAAAGGCACAGCCCCCAAAGCCATTGCTTCCGGATTCGCTTCTCCTCATTGAAGGGAGTTGTGCTGGGGAAAGGGGGTCATAAAACTATGCTCTGCCCACAGGAAGTATGCCCAAGTCCAACTGATGGAGAGTGGCAAGAAAAATCACAGCCTGGGTGCCTATATGGTGACTGCCTGGATTTTATTAAGGAAATAACGAAGTCAGAAGGCTGGATTTGCTTGCAAAGGCGGAGCTGTTGGTGACCATCTTGGAGTTTACTTTACCACTGCCCAGGCAGCCGATGTTTGTCTTGCGGCCTCATGCAAAGACAGGGAGGAAAGACCACACTCTGGAGTTTGATGGTGAAAGCACAGGAGGAATCACGAATATGTACCTTGTTCCCTTTGTTTACAAATTTGCTTAATGGGTCTACACTCCTTTTCCGCTTTCTTAGTTTTAGTTTCTGATTTCCTAAAGCCAAGACTTTAGAGGATCAAGGGTCAGAGCACATATAGCATATAGGACGTTTGGCTTGCACACAAGTTTGATCCCTGATACCCAGACGGTCCCCTGAGCTCACCAGGACTGATCCCTGAGCACAGAGCCCAAGAGAAACCCCAGAGTACTACCAGATGTGCCCCTCCCTCCAAAAAAAAAAAAGTTTGACCAAATTTGGTAGGGAGAAATTTCCAAGCTATTGAGTCAAAATTGGATGTCAGGGGCTGGAGATATAATACGAGGAGCAAGACACTTGCCTTGTAATGCAGTAGACATTACATCGCTTGTAATGTACCATATTTGGTATATAAAGTACCATATTTGGTTCCTTGAGCATCACCGGCAGTTGATCCTGGAAACAGAACCTCTGAACACTGCAGGGCGTTGCCCAATCCTCTTCACCTCCAAAACCTGCACTTCAGTTTAATGTCTTTGCAAACCTTAACTTCTGATATAATTTAAAACTGGCAAAGTTTTCAAGAATAAGCAAAGTCACCTCTATCTTCTTGGTTGATCTCCAATTTGCATTTTTGAAGGTCACACAGCTGATTTAAGGCATTCCCAACAAAGCCAAATTTCAGGTGTGCCCAGTGACTAGCCCAATGCAGAGGATTGGGAAAAATCACCAAGAGCAGCATCAAGACCCAAGTGGGATGTTTTACCATGTGGTGGCAAGGGTGGGGGGGTGATGCGCAACGGCCCCCCGCCCCCTCACCCCCCCACCCTGCCCCAGATCAGTGCTCAAACTGTGGCTAAGTGCAGAGACATATACTGGCAAGACTGGGTGACACTAAAACAACTTGTGTCCTTTGAACTTCCAAAAACGAGCCCATCTGAGATTGTTTCCAAAACAAAGTTCCATGTTAAAGAGAACGCTTGGGCATCACCCAAACACACTGAATGACGCAGGAGCAGAGGAAACAGAAGGTCAGTGGAGGAGGGAAGAGAAGCCTGCAGGAGCTCTGAGGCCACATTTCTCCTCACTGGATGAAAAAGAAGAGAGAAGCCAAAAGACTTCCTGGCAAATGTACAAAAAGATGCCTGTGAGAATCTTCATTGTGGCCCCATTGGAAACAGTATCAGACTAGAAGCAACATTAACAAAATCTACCTAGAAGAGACAGGCTGAACCACCCAATGCGTATCCCCACAGTGCAATGCAGCTTGAGTGCTTCCTGCCTCTGAGGGGCTTTGGGTGGAGATGTGACTCCTTCCAAATTCATGCGTCCAAGTCCTGACCCTCGGTGCCTCAGAATATGAGCTTATTTGAAAATAGGTCATTGCACATGCAATTAGCTAAAGTAAGATGAGTTCACTGAGGTGCGTCCTAATCCAAAGAGTATTGTGTCACGGTTAAAAGGGAACAATTGGGCGCGAACACACATACACATACACACAGGAGAAGACCATGGGAAAACGAAGGCACAGATGTGGGATGGGGGGATGCTTCTGTAAATTGAGCAATGCTAATCATCGCTTGCACACCCCTGGCATTTTGCGATGAGACAAAGAATAGTTTCTCACAGCCCTCAGAAGGACTACCCCATCCATCTCTGGATTGCAGTCTTCTAGAAGCATGAGAGAAGGACTTGTTTTTTTCTTTTTTTGGGTCACACCTGGTGATGCACAGGGGTCACTCCTGGCTCATGCACTCAGGAATTATTCCTGGCAGTGCTTGGGGGACCATATGGGATGCTGGGAATTGAACCTGGGTCGGCCGCGTGCAAGGCAAACGCCCTACCCACTGTGCTATCACTCCAGCTCCAGAGAAGGACTTTTGGTTGAATACACTACCCAGCATATGGAACTACTATCCGGCAGCCCAAACACACCAATGCCAGTGGCTTCTCTGCCACTCAAATAATTCACTGGTGAAAGGAGACTTGAGCTTTCCTTTGTAGGTGAGATTCTCACTGTCAGAAGCTCAGTTTATTGGACTCTGAAATTGCTGGGCTTACTTACTTCTTTCCCAACTGCTCAGTTATGGTTTCCATCTCATCTAAACTGCTCTTGGCAGCTCTGATTTCTATTTGAACCCTCTGGGGGAGAATGGCTCCAAAGGTTGTTGCATAGAGTCCCTGGGTTAGGCCATTCTCTCAGAGGTCTCTGTGTGACTGAAAAAACAAAGAGGCTCTTATGTTTTGTTTTGTTCTGCCTTTTTTTTATTTGCTGTGTTTTACTTTCCTATGCCAGTATTAATTAAAACACAAATTAAGTTTTTTTATCTTTATGTAATATCAAATTGTTCAAAGCATGCTGAACATAAATCATTGACTAATACTGAAGCGGGGAAATTAGAAGCAGAAGAAGGAAATTAAGAGGCAGAGGGCCAGAGCGATAGCACAGCGGGTAGGGCGTTTGCCTTGCACTCAGCTGACCTGGGTTCAATCCCCGGCATCTCATATGGTCCCCCAAGCACCGCCAGGAGTAATTCCTGAGTGCAAAACCAGGAGTAACCCCTGAGCATAGCTGGGTGTGACCCAAAAAGAAAAAAAAAAAAAAGAGGCAGAACCTGTGAATGACCCATTCTAGGATCTGGGCAAAGATGAATGGATTCTAAATCACAAAGTTATGACAAGAACAGAGCAAGGCAGCGAGTCTGATCAAGATGTTTGAACAAGAATGAGGTCCCAGGAATAATTAGGAATTGTCAATATGGAGCTTAAAACAAATGGTATTAACCACTGATTGTGCCCATTATTGTATACGTTAGCAAACGTTGTATATGTTAGATGAAAAGATGTTCCCTTAGAAGCATGACTACCCTATAGGAGCTCTTATGAACTGCATTTATGACTGGACCCTTTTTGGCAGTAGCCAGGTCAAGTCTGGGTGCGTAATCAAACTCGGTTGCCTCCCGCAGACTTGTCAGGTTTCAGTGTCATGGTCAAATTTCTGTAACAACACGATGTCTTTCACTATGAAACACAAGTGTTTTTTTTTAAAAGGCAATATAACAAGATTATTTGCAAAGGAACTTGGAATCTATAAGCCAATTGCAAAAATGAAAGGAGTTAAAAAAAATCTGCGGTGGAAGCAGACGATTCAGTCCTATTTTGGAGCAGGTCAATCATGCAACATTCAGTCAACTGAAGATGGAGCTCTTATGCTCTCGTCAGCTGCTTCTCTTCATCAGCTTTAGAAAGACATTAAGGGGCCGGAGCGATAGCACAGCAGGTAGGGCGCTTGCCTTGCACGAGGCTGACCCGGGTTCGATCCCCGGCATCCCATATGGTCCCCCAAGCACCGCCAGGAGTAATTCCTGAGTGCAGAGCCAGGAGTAACCCCTGAGCATCGCTGGGTGTGACCCAAAAAGCAAAAAAAAAAAAAAAAAAAGAAAGAAAGAAAGACATTAAGACCTACCTAGGTCACTCACTCACCCCCAAAATCCTCCAGGTTAAAATTATTTACTTTCAGGGCTGATACGGCTTTAGTCTTGGATGAGGCCAACCCTCATCCAAGGGACCATGCCATCTAGGTATGGTCCCTGGCCAAGGGTAATCCCCCGATCAATAAGCCAGAAGTAATCCCTGAGTACTGTTGGATATGTACCTAAAACTAAAATATAAAAATAATAAATAAATAAAACCTAATTCCACCAGCCCACGCCCTGATCAAGGGTATCCAAAGTAAGTTTTCCATGGTAATAATAACCATTTAGTTACTTAGTACTTTTCTTTTCATCTTTCATGTACATGGGCAATATTCACCATGACTCCTTTCAATACCCTAGAGCAATCTGAAAAGAGGAACCACATATTTAATTTGGCAAAAAAAAAAAAGATAATTATTACCAATATCAGCAGGCAAGAAATACCAGGGGAACTGGAGATGAATAATTAAATTGTGGCAGAATTACCTCAGGGCATGATGGCTTCTTGCTTTCATTATGAGACAGAAAAAAATCAGAGCTTCATTAGGGAGCAAACATGATTTCCATTTTATAGGTGAGGAGACAAACTTCTTGTCCAGACAAACCCTGATTAGCCAATGATGCAAACTGAGGTGAATATAAGAACTGTGTACATTCACGGCTGTGAGAATTTGGGAAATCTTAACTCTATTTTCTTTTTCTGTTAAAAAATACATTGGTGGCTGCTCCCAGAACCCCAAAGTCACTCTTATGATTGTAAGACTTTAGTGGTTCTCCAACTTAAAAAAAGCAACTACGACTTTTTAATCATTTTCCTCCCTTTCGCTTCCCCTTTTCTGTTGTTGTAATGACAAGAGGTCACAGATATTTGGTTGAGATGCTTGTACACTGCTCACTGTGACTCTGGCTGTAGAGCTTGCCAGGAGTTGCATATTAGGTTGTCAAGCTTCTATACACTAGTTCTAGTATGATAGTGATAACACACACTTGGTGATGGTGCTGGGGATTCCAAAGAGAAGGGCCATGTAGGTTATACTCAGTGCATAAGAGAAAACACCAAGTATCAAACTCTAGGCCTAATACTTACAAGGAAGGTCCTTTGCTCCTGATTTTTCCCTGGTTCTTATTCTCCAACATTTTTGATCTTTATATTCAATAGAATTATAAATGACACCAAAGAGCTTTTATTTATCTAGTTTGGACATTTACCCTACTGGAAATAAAAGTCAAGGAAAATTCAAAGAGGACATTTGCCTTGCATATGGCCAAGCTGTGTTAGATTCCTGGCATCCCAGAGGGTTCCCCCAAGCACCACTTGCAGTCATTCCTGAGTGCAGAGCCAGGAGTAACCCCTGAGCATTGCCAGGTGTGACTCAAAAAGAAAAAAAAACCTCACATATTGATAACTTCATATGTATGTAATAAAAATAAATCTATTTTATGGTAAAATAAATTATTTCCTTAAAACTAAGTATATTTTCTAAACTAAGAAAAAAGTAGTGAGAAGAGAGGCATTGTTTTATACTTTGAAAATCTCTTAAATGTTTGACTAAATAGAAAGTCACTGGATTCTCACATCTGTCTCTGCATTCAATCTGTTGTGATATGTTCTTTGGTTAAGAAATATAAAGAAAGTCACCTCACTGAAATACGTAGTTTGGAAAGGGAGGAGAATCTTCAGAGCCATTCTTTAATTCTACCTCAAAATTTAGTAAATGGAAATTGATGAAAGTTAGGTTACAATGTATAATGTAAAACCACATCAATGAACTTTTCATACTATTACATTTATAACCACTGGTTTGGGGAGAAAGCCCAATGGACCGGAGTGAAAGCTTTGCATGTAGGAGGCCCAGGTTCAATCCCTGGTGCCATATACTCCCCAGAGCACTGAATTGGCGATAGCCTTGACACAAGGCTGTAGGGAGCCATTTTACAGAGCTTGGCTCTTATCGTCTAGTCAAGCAGAGGCGGCTTGGGATTCCTGTGATCTTATCATTTTGCCAATTGTCTCTCACTAGCCAACGCCCATGCCTGATCAGCATTCTACTACTGTTCCTCTGGGGATCCAAGCATGCATACTATACCACACCCTCCAAGCAGAGAGATATAAGTATTGTAACTGCAGTAGAAAACTCTCTCTCTCTCTCTCTCTCTCTCTCTCTCTCTCTCTCTCTCTCTCTCTCTCTCTCTCTCTCTCTCTCTCTCTCTCTCTCTCTCTCTCTCTCTCTCTCTCTCTCTCCTCCTCCTCCTTCTGGCTCTGCATCTGTTCATTTGGTTGCATCCCCTCCTTAGCCCCACGAAGGGTCCTCCCTGCTGGACAGGACGGGACCCCACACAAGGCTATTGATACAAGGTATGACACAAAAACCAAATATACAAACAAAAGCAGTGGTTTACATTCTGTTTTGATATGTTCTTTGCATGAGTTTGTAGCAGTAGGCATGGGCCTGGAAATGTTCATTCTCTAAGTTGTCCAGGTACTCAAATGTCAATAATAATACGCAAATTTTCAAATCATTTTCACTTCACTCCAATCACACCAAAATAATCTTTAATTTTTACTATCTAACTTATGATGGTAAATATGTCTTTTCAAAATATACAAACAAAAGCATGTAAGATGTAAAATTTCCCCCTTTCCCTCTTGTGGCTGTTGTTTCAGTGACTGGGAGTCGCATGTATGCTTGTTTGCAGATGCTAGGGGGGTGCACACCTGTCCACGGTGCTCATGTACCTTAAGTTGTGAATTTCATACACAACCAACTTCAGTGTGTGCTGGAGATCACATACTCTGTTGCGTCATGGGTAGTCCCAAACAGCAGAGTAACTGGTGCCACACTTGGCAGATGTGGGCTGCAGTAGGGGTCAAACTTGTGGCGTCCTGCTTGCAAGATGGTCAGTTTTAAGCCCCTGATCTGTCTGTCTGTCTGTCTGTCTCTGTCTCTCTCTCCTTCCCTTCCTCTCTCTCTCCCTCCCAAGTAAATTCCCCTACATTGGACTTTATTGATCACATTAGCTTATTTTCCTCCCCCAAAGACCTACTATAGCCAAAGGAAGTGCACATGGCCCAAGATTTTACAGTCTTCATAGCAAAAGGGAAGTTCAGGGCTGCATTATCGCCTCCTAATTCAGAATGTTTGCCTCTCTTCATGGCCAGCGTGTTCTTAGATCTGTAAGCCTCAACAAAATATTCTTTGTAGTTTTAACCTTTTCCTGAAAAACTGGCTTAGTCTGACTTCCGTGTCTACTGTGCTTCCTGGTGCATACAGAGACTTTGCCACTCTTCAATCTTGTGACATCAAGGGGTGAGTGCCGACACAGTTCTTATCTTGAAGTCAGGCAGGTTTTAAGAACATGCACCGTGACCAGAAGAATGAGCTCTGTGAGGACAGGAAATGAATGTTTCTCTTTTTTAAAAAAAATTTTAATTTTTTTCATTTTAATGAATCATTGTGAGATACATTTATAGACTTACAGACCTTCATGATTGCGTTTCAGTCAATGTTCAAGTACCCGTCCCTCCACTAGTGCCCAATGGAAGTTTCTCTTGAGAGAGTCTATATTCTTTTCGTTTTGGCGATTCACCCTGCAATGCTCAGGGGCTACTCCTAGCTCGTTAATTTGTATGTGGGGGCATCCCTCCTGATGGTACTGGGGATCAAACCTTGGCCTCCTGTTTTATTGTTGTTGTTTTATTTTATTTTGTTTGCTTTTTGGGTCACACCAGGTTGTGCACAGGGGTTACTCCTGGCTCTGCACTCAGGAATTACTCCTGGAGGTGCTCAGGGAACCATATGGGATGCTGGGAATCGAACGGGGGTCGGCCGCATGCAAGGCAAATGCCCTACCCGATGTGCTGTCAGTCCAGCCCTAAACCCTGGTCTCCTGCATGCAAAGCTTGTGTTGCTGCCCATTTAGATTTCTCTCTGGCTGAGAGCTCTGATTTTATCAATGACAAATATTCCAGTTAGTACAGGCTCACTTTGTTCCTTTTCAAGAAAATGTCTGCCAAACGCCCATAACTTGATGACAATATTTGCTGATCTCTGTGTCAAGTAAGACCAGTACTCTGTGAGAAAAGCAGAGAGTTTCCTCCCCAAATAAAATAATTGCAGCTTCTTTCCATCTCAGAATGTGAAATCTTAAAAAAGATGTTTTAGTCAAGGACCAACATAATGAAACAAATACTTATTTGTTCAGTGAACATCCAAAACCATCCTAACATTTAAAACTCTTATGGGTAGCAAGAAAGTAGCATGTTTATTAATACAATGCAGTAGTGGTTCCTTACACAACAAAAACGTTCTTATACATAACTTCAGATTCCCCCCACGCCCTCACACTTTAAAATAATGGGCAGATATGCTGTGTTTTCATAAACTGACCTTTGATGTGACCCTTGGCTCCTATCAGGTTGGAGAGAACTGATTGCTCTCTCTCTCTTGTTACTTTCTTCCTTTCTCATAGACATATTTTGCTGTTTTTCAAAACCAGTATCCAGTGTTTGCTTGATTATCCCGTGTCATTAAGACCCACATCCGAACATGGTAGTATGCCCAGGTTTGGTTTCTTTTCCAACTTTCTGTTTTTCTGGAACTTGCATAATGGCCTCGGTTACTTGTGTGCTTCCGCTTCTTTGTCTTCTGAGTTGGCAAAGCAGGTCACACTTTCTCGGGGTATTTCATGCCAACTTGTCTGCCAGGTCTCACCCCTTTGGCAGTCTGTCAGTTCTGGTTTTTTTCTTTCTTTCTGACTTACCTTCTAGATCCTTCTTTCTCTACTCTGTGGCAGGTGCTCCTGACCGCCTGCACAGCCTCCCGAGGATTCTTGCCTTTGCACCTGTCCGTGACCTTCCCTCTACTTTTCTTCTAAGTTTGATTTCCTAATCTTGGGTTCTCATTTCTCCCCGTTCCTTGTTCTTTCTCTTCTTTATTTTGAAGGAGTGCATTTTCTCATATCCTCATCAGGATAGAAGCTTGCTACCAAGCTTGCTACTTAGTAGCTGAATAGGAAGACTGCCATTAACATTCTTCCTTTGATGCTCCCATGCTCCAAGTGCAGGTGGTTTAACCTCTCAGGCACAGATTTAGCCAGGAACAAATCGATGAACAATGGGACGACAGTGCTACAGTGCTCCCTTCAAAGCCTTTTGGCAACTTTATCTGCTTCTCACTAATGACGGCCCTTGTGATTTTTTTTTTTTTTTTGGGTCTCACCTCTTCCTCTTCAATTCAATTCATTTTGATGCAATCTATCCTTTAATGGTTTTCTGAGGGGGGAAAAATCTGCGGGAAGTAAAACTTTTTGAAACTTGTCTAAAAATATCCCTATTTTTGATCAGTGATTTGAGTGTGAGTATGAATCCATTAAAAATTGTGTCTTTCTCAGAGTGATGAAGGAAAGCACTATTGTGTTCTTATTCCAGGACTGAATTTTTGAAGGTCAAGGATTTTTGTTTTGGATTCTTTCTCTATGGAGTGTTTCCCTTCCATCTCTCTGGAAGCTATATAGACTCTTCTCTTAATTCTCAGTGCCCTGAAATTTCACTCAGATATGCTTTCTCATGTATCTAATTTACTCCAATGAAATATATTCATTTTTTAGGGAGCTTTTAGTACTATAAATTCATTCTTTTAGTTCTTGAAAATGTTATTAAAATGTTAAGTTCATTATTTCTGTTTTCTATTTCTTTCAAAAATTATAACTGCTTACATACATAATGACTATCTTAAATGATTCCTCCATTTCTTATTTCCTTTTCTTTTCTATTTCTTTTCTTTTCATTTTTTTTATAGCTCTCTATCTTTTACTCTGCCTTCTGGGAGATGTTTTTCAAACATTACTTCTTATCTTTTGAATTTTCCTTTCTGTGTTATGCTTTTAATACACAAGCATATTTTTTATCCTATGATTGTTCATGTTGCAACACCCTATTCTTGTTGATGAACACAGTTCTTCTCAGTTGTGATATTGTTTCTCCTTTCCTCCTTTTTTTTATGCCTCACCCCTATTTCATATTGATTGGCTTCTATGTTCCAGGTTAGGGGTTATCCTGAGAGTCTGGGATCCATCTGCTATCTGTTCTAAACTAAGAGAAGGGAAGCAAAAGACTGACTTCAGGCTCTGAACATATTGATTGGACTTGTCAGCCATGGGTTGTATTACTTGTTGCATATCAACCAATGGGTCATGTATTGAGAAACTGAAAAAAGCCATTATTCTAAGGTCTTTTAGGCTACTAAAAGGGGGTGGACTTGGGTTTTGTGTAGCTAGATACATTAAATAAATGAAGGCACTTTTCAAGAAAAAGAATTGAAAAATCTATTTTTAAATGTAATATAATTTTTTATTCAGATAAAATCATAGTAATTTACAAATTAAAAAGCTGATATCACAAAGAATCAACCCCATAATATTTAGATGATTTAAATGCTTGATATGAACCTAGAGATACCCTTTCACTTTCAGAATATAAACTACCCATTTGAAAGTGACTCAGTATGATGGGGGGGGATTTTAATTTTTCTTGTAGCTTATTTTTTAAAAAATCAACTCTACAACTTGTTGCTTATATGTCATGCAAATTCATAGAATTGTATGTGAAATTGGGAATACTCCATCAAGGAAGTAGAGGAAGGGACGGGAAAGATGGTGATATGAGTGAGTGGAAGTTCAGGGTAAAGGTTGGCTTGGGGTGTATGTGCTAAAGATGTTATAACACTGCAGTGACGGCAACACAACTTAGCACATATCTCGGTAAAAACATGGAATTGTGCATTTTTAATGGTGAATTGTGTAATACATGAATTATATCTGTTATGATAAATTAAAATGATCAGTATGCTACCCCTCCCTGGGAGTTTGGAGATATTCTCCATAGATTTGGTTTTGAGAATGTCTAGATTTGTTTCCTATCCCCCCTCTGTGGTACATCCTAGTCCAGTTGCTCCCCAAGGGTGCCCCCTCTGCCCACTCCAGATGAAACCCAGTGGCCATGAGCTTCCAGAAGCAAAAACCCAGGTACTCGGTTCAAGGACTAAAACTCCAGCCACATGGCAGCAGCAGAAATGGGCCGGCCCTTCTCGTCTCGTTGCCAGCTTGGGGTCCGGGCTGTCACACCCAAGATCTGCCTCCAGGCACCATCTCAGTGCATCAATGATCTTGATCCAGAGACCCCCAAATGACTCTCAAAATGGATTAGCTCCCTACAGAGATGTCTCTGGACCCCAACCATTTACAATTTTAGAATTCCAGAAGCGCACCACCTCTCATGAAAGTTATAATAAGCAATAAAAAACAAATTATCTAGCATCTGCCCCTGGCAGGCAGGCTTGAATAGTGGTGGGAAAATTCGAAATAATGGTAGCGGGAAGGTGGAATGGTGTTGAAATCACACTGTATCACTGTCATTCCATCACTCATCGATTTGCTCGAGCGGGCACCAGTAATGTCTCCATTGTGAGACTTGTTACTGTTGAAATATTGAATGCAACAAATTAATGTGAACAACCTTATGAAAATAAAATTTTAAAAAAACACATGCTTCCAATATAATGGGACTTGAGGTCTTGCCTTTCATAGCACCAGAGGATCGTCAGCACTGTGGAAAGAACGGTCCTGGAAACCATTCCTGCAGTAGTAAAATGCAGCAGGGGCAAATTAATTTTCACTCCATACCAAGGGAGGGGGGGAAAAACAATTTAAATTCTTCTTCCTTGAATGCCTTAACCCCCCATGGCCACTAGAATATAGTCTGATACAAAAGAAATTGTTAACTAAAGGGAAGCAGAAGTAGAAAGAGCCAATAGTCTGAGCCAATGAAGGTAAAAGTCTCTTTTTTTTTTTTTCAAGTTGAATTTGAATACACAGCGAGATGGTCTTCAAGGTTCAAATAAGAAAGGGGTCTTGAAACTAAAGCTGTGTTAGATCAAAATCTTAAAAGACTTGAGAATTAGTAAGTTCAGAGCACCTTAAAATCCTTAACTTAGAATCAGATTCCTAATTCTGAAATTAAAATTTGTTTGATTTAACTCACTAGCTTTGCATATGAGGCAAATAAAGCCTATCAAACTATTGACTCTATTGTCCAGGAAAGTAGCACGACATAAAAACCACATATTAACGGTAAGTCATCATTTTTTCCGGGGGGGGGGGCACAACCAGCGATGCACAGGGGTTACTCCTGGCTCATGCACTCAGGAATTATTCCTGGAGGTGCTCGGGGGACCCTATGGAATGCTGGGAATCAAAACCAGGTGGGCTGCGTGCAAGGCAAACTCCCTACCCACTGTGCTATCGCTCCAGTCCCAAGTCATAATTTTCAATCTAAGCATTTGATAGAATGCCTCAGAATACATATCGAGGTGGTGAGCCAGGACCAGAGAGATCAGAGTTTGGATTAGGAAAAATGTTGCTCCTACTATAAAAATAATCACAGCAACAAGCATGCCAACCACTAGCAGCCTTATCTATTTAGCTGTTGTAGAAAAAAAATGAAGCTAGATTTTATCAAAACTCATTACCTCTCTACTTCATACTACTTCCACAAATAAGTTTCCAGTCAATGTTAACTAATACTTGGTATTGACTATGTTGTAGATTTTATTGAAAGACTTCATGTAAATAAACACATTAATTTAATAAACATCTTCATTTTCCATTATGAAAAAACATCTCTAATTTACAGCTGGGATCTGTTCATGTATCCTACTAGTCTATCTTCCATGTTGTCATTGTCAACATCTGATCTCTTTATCTCTGTGTATCAAATTCTGGGCCAATTTATTAGTGCGATCTTCTAATCTGTCAATTTTTACTTTATAAGTGACTCAAGAACTTATCCAGCCCAGTGAGACTTTTGGCTTTGTTGACTTTTCCAGTTTTACATCTCTTAGTCATGTATGGGGTCATGTATGGTACTTACGGAGCCTCTTTTGTTAAAGATTGACTTTACTATCTCCTCTCCATAGGCAATCTCTTTTCCCTTGAACAGTTTATTGAGATAGAATCTACATGCTTCACAAGTCACATACCTAAAGAGTATAATGCAATGGCACTCAGTATAATAAAAAAATCATATCACCATTATCAAAATCTAATTTTAGAACGTTTTTGTCACTCTGGAGCGATAGGGCAGCAGGTAGAGTATTTGCCTTGCATGCGGCCGACCCGGGTTCGATTCCTCCGCCCCTCTCAGAGAACCCAGCAAGCTACCGAGAGTATCTTGCCTCCTAGGTAGAGCCTGGCAAGCTAAGCCGTGGTGTATTCGATATGCCAAAAACTGTAACAACAAGTCTCACAATGGAGACGTTACTGGTGCCCGCTTGAGCAAACCAATGAGCAACGGGATGACAGTGACAGTTTGTCACTCAAATATAAATTCCTTACAAGTGAGAAATTCTATGCACTTTTGCAGAATTTATTAACATTGCCTTTAAATTCTGGTATCACTCTCTCCAATTACTGTCCATCACTAATCTTTCTGTGTCTAGAGATTTGGCTATTCTGAGCATTTTTTTTCTTTTTGGGTCACACCTGGAGACGCACAGGGGTAACTCCTGGCCCTGCACTCAGGAACCACTCCTGGTGGTGCTCAGGGGACCATATGAGATGCTGGGAATTGAACCCAGGTCAGCTGCGTGCAAGGCGAATACCCTCCCTGCTGTGCTATTGCTCCAGCCCCCTATTCTGGGCATTTTACAGAGAATTTTTTTTTATAAGAGATGTGGTCTGTGACTGGTTTCTTCATTTTAGCATGTGCTTTTGAGATACATTTGTGTTGTAGTGTGTATCAATGTTTCACTCCTTTAAATTACTGAATGATATACCACTACACTTACTTACTACCTTTGCTTTTTCCACATATCATTTGATGGGCACTCTTGTTTATTTTGGGGCTTGGGGCCACACACAATAGTGCTCAGGGTTTACTCCTGGCTCTGTGCTAAGGAATCATTCCTGACAAATCTCGGGGACCATATAGGTTGCTGGGAATTGAACCTGGGTTAGCTACATGCCAGGCAAGTTTTCTATACCATGGTACTATCTCTGTAGCCTAGAAATGACATAGATTATGAATGTTTATGATGCTTTTTTGAATAAACATGTTTTCAATTCTCTTGGGTATATGTATACAAGAGGAATCTTACAACTTACGGCAGCTGCATGTTTAACTTTTCTCAGAACTGTCAAAATTTTTCACAGCAGAAGCAACATTTTACATTTCCACCAGCACCACACTGTCTTGAATATTTTAATATTATTGCTTTGTAGTAAATTCTGAAACATAGCAATTTATTGATCTTGCCTTTTATTTGTGAGACTGTTTTGGTCATCCTGAGTCCCTTCTCTTTCTATGAATTTTAGAATTTGATAGTTTCTTATGAAAATGATAATGAGATCTTGGCTGGGTTAGCATTGAACATATCGATAAAGTTGCTGTTGCTATCTAAACAATGTTGTTTTCCAGTTTATTAATAAAGATGTCTTTCCAAGTATAGGTATTTTGACTTTTCTATTTCTTGTCTAATTTGAGGTTTTCAGCTAAACACAACAGTGCTCTCCTCATTCCTCTCTCCTCTCTTCCTTCGGCCCTCTAAGTGTGGCAACGATACTCCTGGTAATGCTTGGGGGAGCATGTGGTGCTAGGAATTGAACCCAGAACCACTGCATGCAAAGTACGCATTCCAGCCCTTTGAACCATCACCCTGACCCATTCATCTTTATTTTTTAATGATAATATTCATTAACAACACTGATATGTTTTAGGAATATAGGCTCACACCTTTCCAAATGTATCATAGTACTGTAAACAGTCTTATCAGGGCTAAAGTTCTTATCCCTACTCTTCATGTATTGAGTTTTTAATGTTGCCACAGGAAAGTATTTCAGAGCCAAAGAAATAAAGCACATAAACAATGTATTAGAGCAAACTATATGCTCAAGAATTAGAATGCAGGCATGCTCTTAAGTAAGTAGCTTTTTCTAGGCAAACAGGGCTGTTTATTAAAAGTTAAGTTCATAATCAAAGGCCAGAAGGTGGGCATGCTTTAGAGTATGTAAGCCCTACTCAGAAAGAAGTGACCTCTCTACATGAATGTTTAGGTCATACAGGTATAAAAATGCAGCAAATTAATGAGGTGGAATATGCATAGGATATCTGAGAAGAGAGTGGGGTTGTCATTTCCTGGAGTCAAATAACCACCCAGATACCATCCAGGCACTTATATGCTGTTACAGGGAGAGGGTATGATTTTTATGATGCAAATGTATATTAATGAGTATATAATAAAGCTGGGATTACCTATGGGTCATTTGTCCCTTTGATCTGCTTTTAACTGGTCTTAGGCCTTATTGTTTTCACGCTTTGGTGCCCAGTGTTTATACCTCATTAACTCTACTGCCCAAAACATACTAGACTTCCAGGCTTTTTGTGTGGGTATGCAAGAACCTGATCAAAGATGGTAAAACTAACCAAAGGTGAAAAGGGTGTGTGACGAATGTTAACATTTTAAAGGACAGGATATAACCGTTGCTGATTTGCATATAAGCACATAGCTATTTGCTTAAGAGAATAACAGAATGTTTTTCCTACTGGTATCAAATTTGCTTCAGATTGGAATTATACAAGCTGCTGTAGAAAGACTTCCCTCCAAATTATGAGTTCATTCTGAGTCTTTTTCTTTTTCTCTTTACTTTTTGGGTCACACCCAGCTATGCTCAGGGCTTATTCCTGGCTCTACACTCAGAAATTACTTCTTGTGGTGCTCTGGGGACCATATGGAATGCCAGGGATGGAACCCCTAAGCCCTACTTGCTGTAATATTGCTCGCCCCATTCCCCCAGTTTATTTTTGTGTTCATAACCATCTGTTGACTGTTTATCGCTTTCCCCTATTTGGGATTTCAGCAGCATTTGGTGTCTGCCCCAGGGCCCCAAGTCTCTCTGCATTCAGTCACCAGAGAATGAAGGGAACAGAGAGCAAAGGCATCTTTCCATCACTGCTACCCCCTCCCTTCCTGTCCACCACATACACCCTTCCTGCACTCTTCTGTAAAGCCTGTTTTACAGAAGTTCAGTTGTGGAACTTGGTTGTTTACCCAGCGATGCTCAGAGGTTACTCCTGGCTCTGTGCTCAGGAATCACTCCTGGTGGTGCTTGGGGGACCACATGGGATGCTGGGGATAGAACCCAGGTCAACTGCATGCAAGGCAAACGCCCTCCCCGCCCTGCTATCACTTCGGCCCCAGTTGTGGCACTTGCTATTAGGCTCACATTCAACTGGAGATGACTATTCTTACAGGCTCACCTCCCCATAAGGGATGCTGAAGAAGGGTCACAGTGGAAATGTAGCCCCCAGCAGGTCAGTCACCATTGTGACCACACAAGCCCCGCCCCCTTCCCCGCCCCGCCCTTCCTCCCAACACTTAAAACCTGATTTCTTCTGCCTTTGCGCACAGAATCTGTTTCACCCTCCTTTCCTGCTTACTATCAGTTTAGGGATTATTTCCTATCCAGATAGCTTCAGCACTCCCATTGCACTCTTTATTACCCTGCGATAACGCTATCACTTTGCCATAATTGCTAATTATCTTGTCCTCGCTAAACTAGTAAGATGTCTGTCTTGAAGGCACGGAGGCCGCTAGGATTCCACGCCCAGCACGTTCTCACCACAGTGCGCAACCTGCCACACCACAACCAAATACGTGTGAACATCACAACGAAAGCTTAAGACCTTGATGAGCCCAGGAACCAGGCATCCCCCCTCCCCAGGACCACACCCAAAATATATACGTGACCCCCAACTGTGTGACAACTGAAAGAGTGGAGACACTAATCAAGTGTGTGACCACTCCCCCAGACCCACTACCACCCCTCTTGGTCGCAACAACAATAAAGGAAAGAGAGAAATGAAAAAAAAAATTTAAGTGTAAGAAAGGCAGGCAGTTTCGTTCACACTGCTTCTCCATCTCGTGTCTAACAAGCTGAATACAAAGGTGATCGTGTGGACACGACGAACCATTCTTCAAGAGAAAAGGTTCCATTCTACCTGGGGAAAGAGTGCAAACCCACGTTAATTTCTTTTGCTGTGTATCTTTTAAGGGAAGAAAATGCACCCTTCCCCTACAATTTTTTCCCCTACCAACATTTCTCAGTAAACACCCCGAGGAAGCAGTTCATCCTCTTCATCTTGTTTTTATTTATCTCAATTCCTTTCGCCTCGTAGTTGCCTTTGCTAGGGGAGCCTGGTAAAACTCTAGGTTCTCAAGGCACCCCCGTGGGAGCGCCCCCATTGGCCCGGGCATCCTGCAGCGGGACTAGCCCCGCCCCCGGCCACAGGCTCCGCCCCGGACAGCCCAATAATCGCACGCACAGAGGTCACGTGAGCAGGCACCGTCCCGTGACACCTCCCCAGCAGTACGTGGCAACTGAAAAACGTCAATTGGGAAAGTCCTTCCTGCCGGCTTTCCGCCACTCATTCCCTCCCGTCTCCCCTTCTTTCCACCCCATCGAGGGCCTCTCCCTGTTATGGTCACGGTGAGCAACCCGGCACTCCGCAGCCAGGACTGCCCGAGGCCCGGGAGAACCAGCTCTGGTCCTCACCGAAAGAGGCGGCCAGCTGCACTTCTGATTGGATTGGGACCCTTGTCCATCACCAGGGTTTATCCTATCAGGGGACGCGTTCACGTAGCTCCCCGCCCTCCCGTGGGTCCGCGGTGGGGCTAAGCGGAGGAATTGCTCACTTCAAGTCCCGCGAGAGCGGCGCTGGGTCGCGAGTGCGCAGGTGCGAGAGGAATTGGCAGCCGCTCCCGCCCCCTCCCCCCACAGTTCCCGGGCCGTGGGCGGGCTCGAGGACGCGTCGTCGGCTTTGGGAGACGGTGACAGAGCTCTCGCGCTCTCTCGAGTTCCACCGCTGGGCGGAAAGCTTTTGTCCGGGGCCGGCCAGGAACGTGGCCCTCCAGGATTCCCGATGGTGTCCATGACTTTCAAGCGGAGCCGCGGCGACCGCTTCTACAGCACCCGGTGCTGCGGCTGTTGCCATGTCCGCACCGGGACCATCATCCTGGGGACCTGGTACATGGTAAGGGCGCGGGGCCGGGGCCGGGGGGGGGGCGGGGGGCTCGGCGCCGGATCTGCGGGACTGGGAGTGGGCGGTGGGGTGCAGCGGGGAGGAGCGCCCCTTTGCTAAGGCGCCCCGACTTTGCAGGGCGGAGACCGAGAACCGTGCCCGAGAACCGGCGCGGGGGGTGGGCGCGGAGGTTGTGCCCCCCAGTGGCTGGGAACCTCGGGGTTGGCTGCAGCCGTGGTGGGTGGGAGGGATGAGGACGAGGGAGACTTGTAGGGATTTCTCAAAAATCACCCAGGTCCTGCCCTTTCGGTGCCTTAGTGATCAGGAGACTAGCCTGCCGTCCTTTGGAATCTTTCCCCCTCCTCCTCTAATCCTCGGACGCCTCTTCCCTCCCCCCCCCCCCCCATCTTCGGAGTTGGGCAATTTTCGTCTCTAGGGGAAAACGGAAAAGCCAGCTGTGAATCTATTGTCCCGGTCCTTGCATGTTGCTTGTTAACAATGCGTTTGCGATGCAGACTGGCCGGGAGTGGGAATCTAGAAATGCTCTCGCGTGCCAGGATTTTACTCGATCTGCTTTTTCCCTAGTGCAGTTTCCCCCTGCCCTTTTAGACGCCTTTTTTTTTTTTTTTTGGTATCACACAGTTCGGTTTTAAGAGACCTTTGTTGAGCGCCTACAGTACACAGTATTCGGGCTACGTATGCCAGCATATCCCGAGTACTAATATCTGTCTCATTCTTTCCTTTACCGAGTTGTTGATTCATTAGTAACACTTTGTGATTTCTTTCCACCACTTCCGTACACAAGGAAACTAATTTGTAACTTCAGAGATGTGGTTCTGTGGAGTGTAGGCGTTGCTGACTTGACAGAAACATTGACCAACCTTATGTTGTCTCCATGGCTCTTTTCAGTCATTGGCATTGCTTTTTTTTTTTTTTTAAACGTGGGTCGTTAGGACATTAAAGATAGCTTGCAGTTTCTAGTAACTTCTGTGAATTACCTCCGCTCCCTCACCCCCCAAAAGGGAAGCACTTTATCACAGACATCTTTTTTCCCTTGTTATTTTTACTTTCCAGCCCAGTGCCTTGAAGTCATTACCACTTGGACAAGCACCAGATGAGAATCATCTTGGGTTTGGCAGATACTGTTTCATGGCCCACCCCCAGGGGACTGCCTGACTTCATGTTATTCCTGACTGCCCTGTTATTTTTTTACAGCCTCGCCTTATTGTACATTAAACAAGAAGAAGAAAAAAAAAAGGCAGCAAAACTCGGGTGTGCAGGCTTATTTGCAGTTTTTAAGTATATTTTACTTCTGTACTTTATACTTGGCAACATCTTTTTTTTTGTATAATTACCTCCCACCCTCTTCTGTGTTTTATTGTTTTGTGATAATTAATGGCTATAGCAGCATTGTCTTTCTTGCTTTTGTTTCTCTCATTGCGAGAAGGGTTTGGACGCTTTATTTCTTTGATTTGCTTTTAGCTTTGTCTTCTATTTCCCTAAATGAATAATTGAAATCTTCATGGTTGTCATGCATTTCTCAACCCTCCTCCTTCTTATCGAGGAGATGACTTTCCTTTTTGACTGGAAAGGGAATCCATGAACTTTTGCCTCTAGATTTAATCTTTCTGTTTTCAGATCCTTCCCTCCATTCACAGAACAAAGGATTTCTAACTCCCTGAAGAGAAAACACCACCACCCCAACTTCAGTCATCTGCATGTAATTGGCTGTATTTCCTGCATTACTTTCCAGGGCTGATTTGTTGTTGTTGTTGTTTGGTTTTAATGCTGTGGGGGACGTACATGATCAGCTTATAAAAACGAAAGGGTTAGCAGGGGAAAGTTGGTTTTATAAACGACACAACTCAAAATGTAAAGAGAGGAAAAACTTTATTTAGTAAGGGCACTTATTGTCCCTAAATAGGATTTGAGGACTTTAGATGTGTTTTCCAGTGGAAGTGCTTGATGTGAAAGCGTTGCACATCTCTCCCTTTTCCCACACTTTAGTTTCACAATTGGAAAAAAGGAAGAAGCAGCCATAGCTGTTTCTTTTTCTTTTTTTTTTTTGCCTGTGTGTGTGTGTGTTTTTGCCACAAGGGCGTTGCTCAGGGGTTACTCATGGCTCTGCACTCAGGAATCTTTCTTAGTGGTGCTCGGGAACCATCCCCTGTCAGCTGCAGGCAAGGCAAGAGTCTTACCCGCTGTGCTTTCTCCATGCACCCTCCCAAAAGAAGCCAGAGCTGTTCTGACTTTGCATGGATTTCTCTGGCTAGTGGAGCGTTTAAGCTGCTTAAATCAGTCTCTCTTAATAAGGAAACTTACTGAATCGAAAAACTGAGAAACTTTGGTACCTGTATAAAAAGAGTAAGCCACAGGACCACGTGTTGTTCATCTTTTGTCTTCCGGTTGGTTAACCTTTCTGGATATTGGGGGTATTGAATATGACATCTGCCTTGAAGATAGTTTTGATCTTACAAAGAACTTCAGAGGACAAATACAAAAATGGGGGACGTACATGATCAGTTCTAATTAGATTGTAGATTTAGATTCTATATTTAGATCCTAGCTTTAGAATTTAGGATCTAAATCTAGAATCACTCAGATTCTGATTAGATTTAGGAGTGGAAAAAGACTTTTTTTGTTGATTTAGTATTACAGGTGACTTTTTAAAATGTAGTTTCAATATCCTAGTAATGTAATAACACAGTTCTGGGGCCAGATAAATAGTATAGCGGGTAGGGAACTTGCCTTGCATACAACCAACTCAGGTTCCATTCCCAGCACCCAATATGGTTTCCTACACCCACCAAGAGTGACCCCTGACTCCAGAGCCAGGAGTATGACCCTAGCACTGGTGGGGTGTGGCCCACTCAGCAAAAAATGTTCTAGCTGGGGAGACATGTAGTATTTTTTTTGTTTGTTTTTTGGCTCTTTTGGTCACACCCGGCGATGCACAGGGGTTACTCCTGGTTTTGCACTCAAGAATTTCTCCTGGCGGTGCTCGGGGGACCACATGGGATACCGGGAATCGAACCTGGGTCGGCCTTGTGCAAGGCACATACCCTACCTGCTGTACTATCACTCCAGCCCCTGAGACACGTAGTGCTTAGAAAACAAGACCACTTTAAGAAAAAAAGTATAAAGAGGCCTTATTCAAAGAGAGCCTTTTATTTCTAGAAGTTTTTAAAACTTGCTTCTTTACACGTTTTACCTCACCTTCATTGTGTAATATGGAAGTGAGGTAGAATGTTACTATTTCATCTCATCAACTGCCTTTGCAAAATATTTTCTCCAGGGAGAGAATACGGTACTCTGTAGATTGCTCTTTGGAGCCAGGGCCTGCAGCCCTTCCTCCTGCCAGGCCCAGGCCCGGGAGCAGTGGCTATATCTGATACGGTCCACTGACTTCTAGCAACTCTTCCTCCTGTATACAAAGGTATTACATGGTGCTGTCGAATATAAACATGCCAGAACCAGTTAGGATGTGCAGGTCCCCCCTCCCCTACTCCCCCACCCCTCCCGAAGTTACCTGTGGTGTGTTAGATTTGAGAGAATTAGGCCTGGCCATTATATCAGGTGAAGAACTGAAATTTCACAGTGAGCCTCAGTTTGAATTCTGGCATTCTTAAAATTGTTCTCTCCATCATCAGAGAATTTCGAAGATTTTAACATGACGTGAGCTTCAAATGTTTATTGAACAATTAAAAATGAGCTTATATCTGTTGTGAAAGGTTTTCTTTTTTATGGTTAAAAAAAAACATTCTAGGGGGCTGGAGAGATAGCACAGCGGGTAGGGCGTTTGCCTTGCACGCGGCCGACCCGGGTTCAAATCCCAGCATCCCATATGGTCCCCTGAGCACGGCCAGGGGTGATTCCTGAGTGCATAGCCAGGAGTAACCCCTGTGCATCGCCAGGTGTGACCCAAAAAGCAAAAAAAAAAAAAAAAAAAAAAAAAAAAAAAAACATTCTAGGGGCTGGAATGGAGCAATAGCACAGTGGGTAGGGTGTTTGCCTTGCACGCAGCTGACCCGGGTTCGATTCCCAGCATCCCATATGGTCCCCCAGCACCACCAGGAATAATTCCTGAGTGCAGAGCCAGGAATAACCCCTGTGCACTGTTGGGTGTGACCCCCCCCAAAAAAAAAACCCAAAAAAACAAAAACAAAAACATTCTGAACATTTGTGAGAAATATTAGGTCTTGGAAAAATGTGATATATGACTGATTTTTCTCGAGTCTCTCAACCATAAAGGCAAATATATGGTGGCTGGGAGGGCAATGAAGACAGGTTTCCATCCGCTGTATTCCTTTCCAGCCCTCACTGACCTTTAATAGGTATAGTTTGTTCTTCAAAGAACAAAACAAAACAGTGATAAGGAGAAAAATACAAGTGATGTAGAAGGGAATATGCAAGAATAGTGAACTACTATAAACTCTTCTGTTTATTGTTACCATTAACAACATTTTGCCAATCCCCGTTAATCTTTTAATGGCTTGCCCAAATGTTCAGTGAAGCTTCCCATGTTTCCCAGTCAGAGATTGGGCTTCCTCTCTGTGCTCCTGGAGACGTTTCTCCTTGGCCTCTTGTGTGTACTGATTACACCTCAGCTATCTCTTCCTTGCTTTTCTCACAGCAGGATGCCCTTCTAGAGGGAGCCGGTGATGTTTTGATCAAGTGTGTAGAGTAGCTTAGTTTTTTCATTTGAACACTGGAGGCGTTCCTTAGCTGTTTGATAAGTTGTCTCCTTTCCAAAAGAAAGAAGTTGGAATGACTGATTTGTAACTGCGTGTAATAGTAAACATCAGCATTAAATCCAAAAGCTAAAGATAGATGGATCCAACTCTGGTGAGGTTTCTTTGCTGACTTGAAATTGATTCCATCTTTTTCTCTTCCTCCCTCCCACCACCTTTCCCCTGCCCCACCCGCTCTCTTCCTCTCTTCTTCCTACTCCTTTCTTCTCCACTCTCCCTTCCGCCGGTCCTCCCCCCTTCCTTCAGCTGTAAGCCTCTTACCAGGATGCCCAGAGCAAACATACTTTTTTAATTACAGTCAAGCAGATCCTGGGTAGGGGCAAAATATGTTGTGGGAAAACTAACAAATGATGGATTTGAAAACAAAACAAACCATTCCCCCAGAGCATTTTCTGAAGTGGAGGGGGAAGAAGATAGGAACGCTGAGGAAGGCTGGAGAGACAGTCCCGCAGTCCAGTGGGCTGTGCCCTTGCCTGGCGCTGAGCCAAGCCAGGTTCTTCTATCCCAGCACCACACGGTCCCCTGAGCCCTTTCAGGAGGAGGAGCTGCATTCCTGAGAAGGAATGTTTCCAGGGATCTGATACTGGTCCTTGAGGACAAGTAAAACCGAAATACATTTGGTTGCTCTGCTCAGTTGAGGTGTGTAGAAAGCTCAACAGAACAATGTGAAACAGTTCATTGTTTGACCCACAGGACTGCGAGGATCCTCCCCCACACTGAGTGTCTGGCCTTTGCCTTTGCTGTTAGCAAGTTTCTGCTGCGTTCTCTACCTCTCCATATAACTGGGTTTAGAAGTTAAATCATGATTTTTATTTTTTTATTTTATTTATTTATTTATTTTTTTATTTTTGCTTTTGGGTCACACACAGCAGTGCACAGGGGTTACACCTAGCTCTGCACTCAGGAATCACCCCTGGCAGTGCTGGGGTGTTAATCGCGTTGTCGCAGTTTCCCTTTGCCAGCAAAGAGAGACGACACCGGTTGAGGGTCCTTCTGCAGCAGTTTATTGGAGATCTCCACACTTACACAAATGGGGGAGGAAGGCCCCGACCCTCAGAGCGATACCCTTTTTATAGAGAAGACCCCTCACTTCTTGACGTGTTGCTCGCCAGTTGGCTGCCTTCCAATCACCCCATGGGGGGCGATGCCGGGGCCCGCGCTCTGGAGGTTATTTATTACCTAGGGCAGCCGGAGTCGGCGCCATCTTTGCTTTGTTTTACCACCTAGGGCAGCCGGATGTCGGCGCCATCTTTGCTCCATGTGCTCTGGCTCCCTACAACTCCCCCTTATCTCTTTACTAAGGAGCCGGTCTCTGCGAGAAAGGGGGCGACGGACACCACTGCCTGTAAAAATATCAGGGACTGAGGTGGCCTCAACGGGTCCTCCCTGAGACCATTGCTGGTGCACCCAAACTCGTGCAATGGATCCACAGATCCCGAGTGTTCAGGGGCTACACTCAGCATAAAAAAAAGCACGGAGCAGCTTGATTTAAAGCGGCGATGCCTCCGGCGGGGGAACAGACCACCTAGGCTGAGCAAC
Source organism: Sorex araneus (assembly GCF_027595985.1). NCBI lineage: Eukaryota > Metazoa > Chordata > Mammalia > Eulipotyphla > Soricidae > Sorex > Sorex araneus. The sequence continues at coordinate 354,898,610 of NC_073313.1, read as the reverse complement.
CATTGGGACTAAACGATCTAAAAAGACTAGGCATCATCACCTACGCCAGCTTACACTCTGCCAAGATTCAGTCAAAAACAAGGCACGGTCTTATACGCAATCAAAAACAAGGCACGGTATTATACGCGATCAAAAACAAGGCACAGTATTATGCAGGATAGGCTATTGTACAAAATTCATGCAAACTCTTCTTCTGGATAGGCTTGTACCAGTCGGTGATAGTACACTTCCACCTTGCGTGAGGTCACGGCATTCACCTGATCTTTAATAAACTGAGTTAGGCGTTGGAATGCCCAAGGACCAAAAGAGATTCCGGGTCTTTTGTTTTCTTGAATCTGCACATCTTAAGAGCCTCCTTCCCAGAGACTCTGTTAAATCTCAATTTTCATTGCCAAGGGCCTTTTCCTATCTACCTGCCTACATCATATTCCCCCCTAGAGATTTCACCACCTTAAATCTTTAAGGGGAAAATGGTCGGTGATCCATCTTCTGAAGCTGCTTCATGCTGACAGATGGGCGCAGACTCTGCCTATGTAAGGGGTGAAACCTCATGCTACCTTAGTTTTAGTGGGCCCCAGGCAATGAACTGGTTGGGATCCTGAAGTTATCTGAAAGAAAAGATCAGATCAATTAGACTGAGGGATGGCACTTTGAAATGATTAGACCCTGGAGATGTGGAAGGTCCTTTCTGACCTAGTAAGGACAAAATAGTTTGCTGTCTTAGAAAACATAAGAGTTAAAGCAACAGAAATCAAAGCAACGTAATGCCATACCCATTTCTATTATAAATACAATGAAAAAGGAATAACTGCTTCACCCATGGTTTTGAAAACATTGTTCCAATGCCTATTGTCCTCTTTTGCAGAGTATCTTAGATGAGTATTCTCTGGATGGGGTATTAATCCCATGATGGAACGAGAATTAAGAGCTGTTAAAATTCTAGTTCTCTCCAAATGACTGTGTTCATAGAACTAAAAGTGAATACTTAGAACCAGTTTAAATGTCCACACTTGGCACTGTAGCCAATTGACAGGTTGGGGGAAAGCATTAATTCTGCACTTTGAGCTGAGGTTCCCCCCACTAAAGCTCTGGCTTCCAATACCCTGGTCAGACTAGTGACAGCATCTTCAACATTGAGTCCCAAAGACTAGGCTGCTTACTTTACAGTCAGCAAAACACATTATACCTGAATTACCCAAAAGGGATACCTTTTAGATCCAGATTAGAATACATTTACTAGATTACTCTGTAGAATTTGAATCTGATTCTTTAAAAAGCAAGTTACAGAAACATGGTTTTCTCTCCACCTTCATTTTAAAATTTGCCTGATGGCTTAACAAATCTGACTTGTTCTTTTGCATAAATACAGCAAGATTGGAGAACTCTCCATTTGGGGTACCCCATTATTTACTGAGAAGTCCTGGGGGTTGGCTAAAGACAGGAGGCACGCCAATAATGGCATTAATTCTATGTGGCACGTCAGAGTTACCCAGGCCTGGCCATAAATGTCCCACGATGAACTGGATGGTCTCGAGCCTTCAGGTTGAACTGGAGGTGGCCTTGAGCCTCATTTGCCATAGAGGCATCCTGGCAGAAAGGAGTCCCTCCCCTCCCTTCTTCAGGGCTGGGAGAGATCCTAGTTTCCAGGGTTTTTCTTCATGCTGAGAGTAGGCCAGGCCATGTCAGTCACATAGATTTCCGGATTCCTCATTCTCCATAGCAGTGATGATTTCCATTCTTTCCTTAAGCCAACTGGCCTCTAGGGTCTCCCTGAGGTTTGTAGGGTACTTGAAACAGTACCTGTTAAATACCTGCTCCTGTCATTTAGACCAATCCCTTGACTCTTTCCCTGAAAGAGGGCTTTGGGGTCTCATAACTGATTTTCCTGTCTGCATGAGGGGTAGACCCTATTACAGAGAGGAAAGACTTTTATCTGGATTTATGCAAACCAACATAGTGCCATGAAGCATCAAAACATACTGAAGGTACAAAAGAAGAGAAAAGCAAACATTTCACTTTACTCACAGTGAGATGCAACACACCCATTTGTTGTGGGTCCTAGTCAAAGAAGCTAAAATCTGTAGAGGAAAAGTGTACAATTTACATCATGTTTAACCCATTCAATTCCATGTTGAAAACCTTGACTTCCCATTAATAAGAGCACTGTACTGGGAGTCCAGAACAATTCCGCATGAGATTTAAAGAGTTTCTTAAAACAGTGATCAATTTCTTTCCTTCAAACACAACTTCAAACCTTCTACACATTCCTCTATATTTATTCTGTCCTGTAACTTTCCTTCAACTCATTTCAAAATCAACTTCACTTTAACAGGATTCCTTGCCTTTTTTCAACTGATGATATCTGCATCCATTATCTTTCTGACTTAAGACATACATCTATATTCCTTATAGTCATCCCATAAGTTTAAACTTTTATTTTACTGAACTTAGTACAACATAATCTCCCAATTTAGACAATAGTTACCAATCATTTCATTTAACATGACAAAACTACTTTCAGTGTTATTTCAAAAGCATTAGGTCAGTTCTATAGATATTCAACAACTTTAAAGATGCTCACAACTAAAGTTCTTACAACATATTCATTGGGCAAAGGTTCACTCCACATTAGAAATTAACCAGGAGACATCTTAGAATTCTGATTTCTAGGAAAACACAAATAAAAAGATTAAAACACTCATAGATTACCGTAAAACATTAAGGATCTCACACTTGCATACAAAGTTCTCTAGGTTCAGGATAAGGTTGGTACCGTAAAACCCAGACTAAGTCCTCAGGCCAATTCGGCCTGTTCTTTCTTCCTCAGATTTCCTTGTGACTTCCAGCTGAGGTCTGTTTGAGGTGGTTTGGGGTCTTTATCAGGAAAATGAAGTTTACTCCAGATGAAGCCAAGCCATAGCAGGACCCAGAGTACATAGTAGGTGTTATCTGTTAAAATATAAGCATAGACTTTTCCTCCTACAAGGGGTTTCACACTATTTCTTTTTTGTGTGTTTGTCAGATTTTAATGCGAACATAAGAATCAATTGTTTTCCCAGACCCTTTCTCATTCACAAAGTTGCAAGAACCAGATACCTGGAAGAGTTAAGAAACCCGATTAGCAAGTCTTATTTTCTGGGCAAACCTGTAATTAGAATTCATTGTTGAGGGAGGGTCTGCATATCCAGTCCGACTGAGGCAGAGCCTGCTGAGCTGGAAAAGCAGGGGGATGGGTAGACCCAGGGAAAATCTTTAAAAAAAAATCTCTCAAACTGACATCTAAGATTAACCCTTCATTACCCTGAGCTAAGTAGCTTTAAAAAGTTTTGTTACCGGAAATCTCAGAGATCTAATAAAACACAGGTACGATAAGTTTTTCAACCAATATTGCAACTCTAGAAAATAATATTTTAAACCTAAGCATTACTTTTTGAGCCTGTTTTCATATATCAGTTATTTCAACTCACAAGATTCTCTAGGTCAAATAATTCTAATCCAGTGCAGATACAAACATATACATTGGTATTCTAGCATAAGACCTCTGGACCATCAATTTTTGTGAAACACAGTAAAACCTTCTTTGACTTAAGTTCAATAGTTCTCGTACCTTAGTTAGTTCAAACCATGAGCTTTCTAACTTTAAACAAGTCCACCATACAGACATCCTTTCAAATACAGAGAGAGAGCCTCCACCCCCCCTTTATTTATTTATTTATTTATTTATTTTTTAAACCAACCTTTGATTTTAGCACAGAAAGAAAGAAAAAAAAAAAAAAAAACTCAGACCATCAATGTTTATGGAAACATAAGAAAACTTTGTCTATTTTGGTGGTTTCTATACCTCTGTTGCTTTAAAAACAGCTAAATTTTTCATTAAAATTAGCTGAGGCTTGTAAGATAAAGCCTTGCATCCTCTGAATTGTTATTTCACTTTTTAGTTTTCTGGCTCTAGTTCTGTAGCTTTTTCTAGATAGTACAGATACTGGAATTCAAAAGAATTTCAACTGTTAATAACTATTATGTTCTTCCAATAAGAAATTTAGACTAAAAATTTCAATTTCGTTGTAGGCGCCACATTCTAATTAGAAATCTTTGTTTAACCTGATCTAACAAGTTCCAAAGATACCTAAATCTTTTAAATTGCTGGACTACATATCACCCTGACTCCCTTGATTTTGTTTGCTCAGTTCTAAGAATTAATGACTTCAAACTAGCTCTAACACTCGAGTGTTCCACAGACAGACAGACAGACAGACAGACAGACAGACAGACAGTCAGACAGACAGACAGACAATGAACTGACTAAAAAACACCACTACACATGCACACATTTGCAGTTGATCGATCAATCTGACCCTTCAAAAACGGCAGGGAGAAAAACTGATAGACAGAGAAAGGAAAGAGCAGTCCCCAGGGCAAATTGAGCCCTGTCGGCCGATTGGGAACATTGCTCCCCGTTTCTCTGTCTGACCAGCCAGTTTCCTGCTTGTTAAAAACGGGTCAAGAAAGCGCTTTTGTTGATATAAGCCGGCAAAACAATCCATGGCAAAGTTGTTGAAACCTAAGTTGTCAGATGTTACAATTTTAAGATCAAGACTACTTCTGAGGTGGATAGGCCACCTTAGTGACACTCTTTTTCATTCCTGATATTATTAAACACTCAACCACATGATCTTGCATTTTCCTGACTTCTCTGCTGATAATAATAAGCATAACTAAGAGAAATATAATGAGACAAATATACACACACACTAAAGGCACTCGCGCAAATCACACTCCTGCACTCATTCGGACCGGTCCTCTTTCATTCCGGTGCGCACCCAACGCAGTACATTCACACAGAAATTCTTAAACCTGCCCTACGGGAGTCCACATTACCTTTGGTCTTGTCCCCCTGACAATGGGGTTGCTACAATGTACATCCGGCTCTTTCTAATAAGAAGCTAGCAATCTAGAGGCAAAAAGGGGGGGGGGTCATCCTATCCCGGGCCAGTCTTTCAAGTAGGGAAATGGTATAATTGGCATTTGCCCCATATTTTCTGACCACTTCTGCCAACTCTTTAATCTGATTGAATTCTACCTGAGCATGAACTCTTCCATTCCCATCTCCCTCAAAGACAGGAAAGGCTAGTCTCATCTGCTTATACAGGTCAGCAGAAAGTAACGATGTTTGGGATGCATGGGCTCCTTCCGTCCCCCGTGCGTACGGCGGGGGTGGGGGAGCCGAGGGTACGGGGCGCGGTAAGTGCGCTCTGCTGCTTCGGTTTCGATTACAGAGGTCAGGGGGGCGATAGCGTGCCGCTTCGTAGCGGTGTGCCGCTTTGTAGCATGCCGCTTCCTGGTCTAGAATTTGCTCTTCTTCAGAACTCGAAAGGGAGTCTTCTGAAGAGCTCTGTTTGGGTTTCAGGCTGGCTGCAGCCATATCCCCCCAAGGATAGATTTTCCTTGGCCCACCCGGCCTAGAGCAAGTTGTGTAAACTGTGGGGGGAGGTGTGGCCTCCTCCTCTCCCGCCTCATTCTCGCCCTCTCCGGGCGGTCTTTTTTCCTTTGTTGCAAGTACGCAAACTGTGGGGGGAGGTGTGGCCTCCTCCTCTCCCGTCTCATTCTCGCCCCCTCCGGGCGGTCCTTTTTCCTTTGTTACAAATGCGAGGGGTGAGGACTTTCCCCTCCCCCTTCCCTCGCCCTTGCCTCTATCATCGGGCAATTTTTTTCTCTTAATCCCGGGTACCCTTTCATGCGCGCTTAATCTTTCCGACCGCTCGGTTTCTGACAGACTATCCTGGACCTTTTCTAAAATTTGCCGAGTCTCACTGACGACCAGGGAACAAGCCTCATCCTCTAAACAGTTTTTGACCATCTTCCATATAGCCTTAGTGCCATTTCTTAACGTGCCCTTCTTATGTTCTGCATCTAGGTCCTTCCCTAGCTTGTTCCAACAACGGAGGGTAAGGGACCCGGAGACCGCATACCATGGAGCAACACGGTCTACTTCCTTAACAAAACTGTGCAGTGTCCGGCGGGCAATACGAATGTCCCTCTGACGGAGGAGATCGTTAAGCGTCTCCTGCACAGATTGCACGGTCCCCATGATGGTTGGGACCGTATTCCCGAGCCCTCAGTCCGCCAAGCACGGCTGCTTATCTACGTCAGGCTGACGTGCGGCGGCAACGTCCCAACAGCAGAAGCAGAACAAAAGCACAATACTCAGAAAGAGGACAAGGAATGCTGCCACCCCCTAGGTCTCAGGCATACCTCTGGCAACGAAATCAGGCCGTAGTCTGCCTCTCCGAGCCACCCCTCGGTTTCTGACAGACTTATAGTCTGCCTCTCCGAGTCACCCCTCGGTTTCTGACAGACTTGTAGTCTGCCTCTCCGAGTCACCCCTCGGTTTCTGACAGACTTATAGTCTGCCTCTCCGAGTCACCCCTCGGTTTCTGACAGACTTGTAGTCTGCCTCTCCGAGTCACCCCTCGGTTTCTGACAGACTTATAGTCTGCCTCTCCGAGGCACCCCTCGGTTTCTGACAGACTTATAGTCTGCCTCTCCGAGGCACCCCTCGGTTTCTGACAGACTTATAGTCTGCCTCTCCGAGGCATCCCGTGCTGCAGTTCTGAACCCTCCCTTCGGAACGAAGGGGCCTTCCCCAAGGTGCGAATGAAACTTACCCGGCGTCCCGGGTTTCGGCACCAGTTGTTAATCGCGTTGTCGCAGTTTCCCTTTGCCAGCAAAGAGAGACGACACCGGTTGAGGGTCCTTCTGCAGCAGTTTATTGGAGATCTCCACACTTACACAAATGGGGGAGGAAGGCCCCGACCCTCAGAGCGATACCCTTTTTATAGAGAAGACCCCTCACTTCTTGACGTGTTGCTCGCCAGTTGGCTGCCTTCCAATCACCCCATGGGGGGCGATGCCGGGGCCCGCGCTCTGGAGGTTATTTATTACCTAGGGCAGCCGGAGTCGGCGCCATCTTTGCTTTGTTTTACCACCTAGGGCAGCCGGATGTCGGCGCCATCTTTGCTCCATGTGCTCTGGCTCCCTACACTGGGGGACCATATGGGATGCTGGGAATCGAACCTGGGTCGGCCACGTGCAAGGCAAACGCCCTACCCGCTGTGCTATTGCTCCAGCCCCCTAAATCATGATTTTTATTACGATTTTTGTTTACCTTGACATAATTTAGGAAAAATAAATTAAGGAATAAGTGGCTTGTAATTGTTGGTAGTAATGACTAATTTCAGAGAATTTTTATGATGTAAGACTATAAAGCTGTATATGTTTTTGAAACAGGTACTTAGAAATATCATTCATAATCAAAAGTAAATGGTGAAGCTGGAGATAGCATGGCGGATACAGCACTTGCCTTGTGTATGGCCAACCTGGGTTCAATGCCTGTCTCCCAATGTGGTCCCCCGAGCCCTGTCAGTAAGCTCTGAGCACTGCTAGGTGGCCCAAACAAACAAAAGAGGTAAAAAACTCAGTTTCATAGTTGCCCAGTGATGTCTACAGGTCATAGGAATGGATTTTCCAGATGAATAATTAGAGTTAATTTTTAAAGAAATAATAGTGACCTAATAGAATATAATGAAATAAAAAAATTGAGCTTGTAATGGAGTAGTTGCTAAAATCTATTTTACTTCTTGGTCCTTTCAGCTGATTGATGATTTATGTTTCATATTTGGGGGTATGATGCAGTGACGTTAGATTTGAAGTGTCATTAAAACTAGAAGTATGGATGAGTGTGATTTACTATGGAAGAGAATAAGGCATTTAAAAAAGCTTATGTGATAAACTTAAGAAAGAACATACATATAATTTCAGCTCTAAATGCTTGTGCTATATCATTTCCTTCAATTATTGAGTTGTTTGCTTTTCTGTATTGCTCAGAGCATTTTAATTACGTGAGCATATTAGAGACCAATATGCTGAATTGATTTCGAACTGAATTCATACACAGAATGTTTAGTGTTTCAGTGGATATATTTGTTTGTTCACTTATTAATTCACCTAATTGTATTAATTTATGTACATATCCTTAACTACCTAACATTTACTAACTTGTACACTTAAACCCATTGCATTAAAAATGGACTGTAAATCAACAGCCACAGAGCTGGGGACACAGTTCAAAGCATTGCTTGCAAGGACCTGAATTTGATCCCTGGCACCAGATATCCTCCCTCCCACCCACTCCCAGTCACTGCCAAGTATAGCCGTGGTGGCCTCTGGTGCCACCAGCACCATCACCCAGCTGTCGAGGCTCATAAGGCTCGGTCACGTATCTGGTGTGACTCTGGGTCCCCGGCTCTTCCCCTACTCTTCAGCCATCAGCTAGGGAGCCACCTACCAAATGGATTGTCTCTAGTAAAACCTTTCAAGAGCTGAAAGTGCCCCGCCTTCCAGCAATGCAAGGAAAAGGCATGTTACTGAACATTTTTGTTTGGAGTAAAGTATAAACATTTTATAACTATAGATAAAAATTGTTTCTTTTGGAAAGACCACAAAATAAGAGTTGCTTAGGGATGGTTACATGTAATCCCGTGGCGCTGAGCTAGATGCCACAAAAAGAACCAGATTTGTAGCTGTCTGGCTGTATTCTCTCTCAGTTCCAAAAAAATTAACACATTATTTACTTCCTGACACTTAGTTTCTCTAACTGTGAATGGGCTTTGGTAATATTACTTAATAAAAGTATAAGGAGTAGGAAAATTTTATAGACACACAAACATCCATATTAAAGTTATATATAATGCCCTTGGTGTAAATCAATTTTGTGTTTATTACTGTGGCTCTGGTTTTAGATCATCTAAGCCCATTTAAAGTTAAAATATTGGTCTGCCTTTTTTGTTTTGGGGGTACACCGGCTGTGCTTAATCCTGGCTGTGTTCAGGGGTCACTCCTGGCTGGCTTAGGAGACCATGGTGATGCTGGGATCTAACCCAAGACAAGCAGCCTACCCGCTGTGCTGTCTCCAGCCTGGGGTTTGCTTGTCTTAAAAATGCAAATTGCTTTCAACTGATTAACTTAACCTTTCAGAAACTGTACCAGAGAGCTGCACAATCAATGCAGCTATTGACCCATTGAAAGTGATTTTTCACCACAGGGAGAAGATTGTGTGAATTTTAGATAGGGACACATGGGTGAGATTTCTATACAGAAACATTCCTGGGTCTGATTTTGAGCATATAAATAGTGATGTGTCAATTAGGATACCACCAGCAGTCACTAACCGCCAGAGGCTCATCAGATAAGTCTAATTTTCCTTTCAAATTTCCTTTACAAGTAGTTAATAACACTAGTAAGTTAGCCAGGCTCACCTGATACTATGATGGGATGTCAGTAGGATGTTTCAAGTCTCAAGATGTTCCTTTAGACCAGGTAAAGAAGGTTTCTTAAAGGTTGTTGATTGGGGCTGGAGTGATAGCACAGCGGGTGGGGCGTTTGCCTTGCACGCGGCCGACCCGGGTTCAAATCCCAGCATCCCATATGGTCCCCTGAGCACCGCCAGGGCTAATTCCTGAGTGCATGAGCCAGGAATGACCCCTGTGCATTGCCGGGTGTGACCCAAAAAGCAAAAAAAAAAAAAAAAAAAAAAGGTTGTTGATTAATGGGAGTCGGTCAACCTCTGGCAGCTTGGTCCTCAGCCCAGTTTTTTTTTTTTTTTTTTTTTTTTTGCTAATGGTTTAGATGGGGATACTGATCGCAGTGCTGATCTTGTTTTCCAGAGTGGGAAGCTGATAGAGAAAATAAATCTGTAAAATGTCAGAATCTTGACTCAGGCAGACTGTGATAAGGTGATATGGTAAAATTCAATTGCCTTTACAAGGGCATATATCCAAATTCTGTCTGAATCCAACTACATGTACAGAGCATAGCTATGCAGGATCAAATGTGGAAAAGCATTGGAAGTTTCAGGGAGTAGTTACTCCAAGTGATAGAAACATGCATGAAGCCAGTACAACCCCAGGTTTTTCTGCCTGAAGTGTTAGCTCAGAGGTGGGAACTGCAGGCTTGCTGTGCTCTGACCAGGTTGCTCTTAACTTTTAATAGTATATGATACAGACAAGCTTGTGTGTGAACAGTGCAGTGAGGATACAGCTGGAAAATAAGCCAGTTAGAAAAATGGCTTAAATGTCTAAATATTTATTTCAGAATAGACAATATTTGGAGACACCAGATAACTGCCTTCGGATGTAAGGAGAACAACTTCAGAAAAGGAAGCAGATCATCTTAAGACCAGTAGATGAAAGTTTAATAACAAAAGCTAAATCTTGGGAAGTCTTTTGAGCCTTTTAGTTTAGTTTAAGAGGAAATAGTTCTCTTGATACTGGATAGAAACTTTGGAGGGTGTTTTCAAGGCTTTTCTGATGAGTCAATATATTTATCTGTTGGATAGTTACACTGATGAACTCAAGCTTTTTCTTACTCAAATTTGGAATTAACATCAATAAAGATGTGCCTGAGCATTTGGTAATGATCCCTTATTTTTAATTGTACTGTTTTATTCTGTTAAATTAATACTGTTGGCACAGAATCAGTAAAAATCTCTTTGAAATGATTAACATTGTTTATAAATAATGAAATAATATGTATCTTTTACAATATGTCTTTAATGTATCTTTATCTGTGTATTTTTTTTGTCTTTTACTTCATTTCTTTATTACTTCAAGTAAAACTATTTTAAGAGAAGACAGTTAAGATTGTGCGGAGGACCCGAGCCCTTACTTATAGTTAAAATAAATGACGAAATGTTACCTTTCTCAGGTGGTGAACCTGTTGATGGCAATCTTGCTGACTGTGGAAGTAACTCATCCAAACTCCATGCCCGCTGTCAACATTCAGTATGAAGTCATTGGTAATTACTACTCCTCTGAGAGAATGGCTGGTATGTTCTAGTCTAAAACATCTTGTACTAATTATACACGTACACACTTGCTATGTAGAGGAGGGTTGATTGAATTATGTTTAAGTTACTATATTTGTTAAGACAGAAAAGCGTTCTTGTAGATTTTCAAAGATATGCGGGGAGCATTATAAGGGACTAATTTTTAGCCAGAGAATGTAATGTACTAGCGAGAGGGTTTTGAGAAAAAATATTATGTCTGGGTGCCTTGACTCCTTTTAGGTACTGTACAGAATAGAGGCAAGGAAGAACTTAACAAAAATACCTTTGAGCTAAAGGTGTAGATGAGTGATTTGCTCATGGACTAAATATTAGTCTTGAAGTAACATATAAAGTATGAGTCATTTGACTATTAGGCAATTTCTTTGTTCAGTCATTCTGAATATATTTTTATTGTTTGGATGAAGAAAGATAAATTTGAACTAAAAATAATTTTTTGGTTGGACTAAAAAATCCCTAGAACATTAATGCAAATTTTCTTTTAAAAACATTTATTTCCCAATAGAACTATTTTTATTAACTTTGTCTAAAAATATACAGAAAGTTCTGACTAGGATTTATGTTATTATAGATTATGTTATAAATTTATTGTTTGAACAGAAAATGTCTAAACTTTTCAGTGTAAAATTCTACATAATTGAGTTTTTAAAAATTTCATCTTAAAAATATTTCCAATTCACATGTGTCTGTTTATAATTCACTGTCTTAAACATATTTATAGTATAGGCTTATTACCTTTAACATAAAACTTATGAGCTTCATTACACATATGACCTCCTTTGACCCATTTAGGTTTTATTGTTTTTAAATTTTGCTTGTAAATTCAAATTAATTATTATTCACAGTGCTAATTTCAATTTTTAGGAGTCACATAGAACTTTGTGACTGTCAGTGTGTCACATGTTATACAAAAACAAGTGATAGTTTACTTGTTTAGACTGTCATTTTAAAGTGCATTTTAAAAATGAGTCTCCTTATTATCTTTCTCAGATACAGTATAATTCATTAATTTTTTTTGTCAGATATGACAGAAAAAATACCAATAACATACCGTAAGGATCTCTCTGTAATTTTCTTTTTTTCAAAATAGTTTTCCTGTTTTAAAAATCTAGCTTTCAATGTCTGTTTTTGTATTTACAAGATTTCATTTGAGCTTGTAAATTTTAGAGAACTTACTAGTGTCAGCATTTTTTCTTGTATGCGTCTCTCCAAGTAAAGTATAAGGAAACGTGTGGCTGTTGAGATTCTTACTCTGCTGTTCTATTATTGGCTCCCTTGGCTAGAGCTGCGGGGTTGAAGTCACAGTTAATTGCAAACTGCACCAGGATTGTGACTCCTGTAGAGAGAAGCATTCCTTATTATATTTTTGTGCAAGCCCTGTTCTGAAGAAATATAAATAGATAGTTCAGGGCTCAGGGGATAGCTCCGTGACCCCAGTTTGAACTCTGGCACTGCTTGCCCCCCGGGGCGCGCTGCTGGATGCAGTCATTGAGGCCCCCAAGTACCACCAAGAGTAGCCCCAATTGTCCCTAGAAACTCAGGGATCTGAAGTACAGAGCAGCTCCACCTCTTCAAGCACTGGCACTGAACTGCCTGCCCTGCCCAGTCCTCCCACCCCTAAATACATAGTACTTAGGGGGCCAGAGTGATAGTACAGCAGGTAGGGGGTTTGCCTTGCACACGGTCAATGTGGGTTCCATCCCTAGCACCCCTTGTGGTCCCCTGCCGCCTCCCAGGAGTGATCCCTGAGCACTGAGCAAGGAGTAAGCCATGAGCACTGCCAAATGTGGCCCAGAAACAAAACAAAAAATAGCTCTTGCTAGGGCTGGAGTGATAGCACAGCGGGTAGGGCATTTGCCTTGCTCGTGGCTGACCCGGGTTCCATTCCCAGCATTCCATATGGTCCCCAGAGCATTGCTAGGAGTAATTACTGAGTGCATTACCAGGTGTGACCCAAAAAGAAAAAAAAAATTAGCTGTCGGTATTGCAGTTAGTTTGAGTTCTTTGAAAGTTGGAATATGACTTGCCTGCAGGCCCAATGTAATACTAACGTTAATGTCTGATTGTTGGCCTGATGACCAGCTTCATGTTTATTATTTAAAATGGCCTGTTTATTATTTAAAATGGCACAAGAAGTGTTAAAAGAGCTCCTTCAAAGGACATGAGAAATTTTCCATCATGTAGTATTGGATATGGTACTCACTAATATTATATATGGTTGTCTAGAGTAAGAAACTACAAGATTAAGAAAGGTTGTATAGCAATTAATCATCACAAATTGATTTTTATTGATTTATGTGCTAATCTATTTTTGGACCAAGTAATATGAAATTATTTTTTTACATGGTTGCCAAGGAAGCAAAAAACAAACCCCAAAGAAGCCTCATTTATCTCAGGAAAGATGGTGGTCACCTCAATAAGTGATCATCTTAAGTACAAGATAAAGATAATAAAATAAGTAAAAAAATGAAAATGAAGATCAGCTAAAGTACAAAATAAAATTAAATGCAATATATTTTGCACTCAGGTTTTTTTTTTTTTTTTTTTTTTTTTTTGCTTTTTGGGTCACACCCAGCGATGCTCAGGGGTTACTCCTGGCTTTGCACTCAAGAATTGCTCCTGGCAGTGCTTGGGGAACCATATGGGATGCCGGGGATCGAACCCGGGTCGGCCGTGTGCAAGGCATATGCCCTACCCACTGTGCTATCGCTCCGGCCCCCATAAATGCAATATATTTTGGATGCTAGAGTTGAAAACTTAGTTACATAAATGAGACTAGGAAGTAGACTATATTAAATGATTTGAATTTCCTTATTTACCTAGGTTAAGATCATTTAACAGTTAATCATTACAGATTGACCTGTTGATTTTTCTTCTGATAATTCCATGCCATTTCTTTTAAGTTTTGTTGGAGCAAGCAATTTGAAATAACTTTATTATATGCCCATCCAGGGGACAGGCTGGGGGATGGCAGGGACCCTTGGGACACTGGTGGTGGGACTGGTGTTGCAACAATCGTATTATGAACAGCTTTGTAAATGGGGGGGAATGCTGTATATTCAGTACTTCTGAGATATATCTATATATCTATAGATATCTATTCATTGAATTTTTGTAAATTTAACCGTAATTAATGGTCACTTGACATGGGTAAGTGCACAGGGGCTCCATAGAGACGCTTCTGGATGTGATGAAGGGTGGAAACCTGAGGGGCAGATGAGGTATTGCGCCCTTGGAATCTGTTTACCATATTGACTTGCAAATACGGAAGTTTCTTTTTTTCTGGGTATTCTATGTTTTTTTTTTTCCTTTTTGGGTCACACCCAGCGATGCTCAGGGGGCTACTCCTGGCTTTGCACTCAGGAATTACTCCTGGCAGTGCTTGGGGGACCATATGGGATGCCGGGGATCGAACCCGGGCCGGCCGCGTGCAAGGTCTGGGTATTCTATGTATTTTTTACCTGTCACCTTTTGTTTCCCCTTGCATTGTTATTATTTCAGTAGAACACCTTGGACTACTTCACTTTAAAACGTCAGTACTTCTAAGACATTGAAAAGTAACATGTATTCTTGCATAACAAAGGTCTGTTGTGTCTATGTTCTGGAAATCAAACCCAGGTCCTCACACATGCAAGCAAGTTTTCCAGTCACTGCAAAACAGATTCTTAAAGGACGTAATTGAAATAATTGATTAAATGACATCTTTTACTCTCAAGTTTGACAGTACCTGTTTAATTTTACATCTGCATTCTTTCCTCTAAAAGGATTTCTGCATGCTGCTGTGGGAATTTCCTTGATAACTTTACCATTTGCCTATCCTGTCTTCCCTAGGCAAATTTTAAGTGTGCTTTTACTTAATTCAGTTCCGGATACTGATGTTTACACTGCTGAGTGATAGTCAAGTTTGCTCGATAATGTGAATTTTCTGAAATAATCACCATCAGTGTCCTTCATTTTCTTAATCTTAAGTCACTAATTAAATTCAGAGCTTATCTAAAAACACTGTCAAGTATGATTTCGAGTTGTTGAGAGTAATTGATGTGAGAAATTTAGTGAGCATGCGTATTGTAAAGAGAAGAAAACCGGCCAGTGTCTGCCAGGGTCAGTGAGGACTGCAGTGGACAGCGGTGACTGTGAGTGTTACCGCTCGTGTAGGGAGAGGGGGGTTCATGGACAGCTCCGAATTTCAAACTGTGTCTTTTATCGAAGACAAAGAGGGGCTGTATATTACATCCTGCCCTTACTACAAATCTGTCTTGAAGTTAAAAAAACAACAGAAAAATTGCCTACCCCTCCAGTCATCTCACAAGACCCACTCATGGCATTGTTTATTCCCCCCCCCCAGGTTCCCTTTCAGAAGTAAAGATTGCTTAGTGCCCCCCCACACCCCCTTGGAAACTGACCTCCTGCAAGCCCGCCTGCAGAAGGTGGGGGTGGGCCGTGTCGCCCGCCCTCGGGAAAAGCCCAGTTCCTGTTTCTTACCATAGCACGGTGCGGGGCGACTGGACTGACGTCTGCTTCGCGCGGCTCTTCAGCTACGGGCAGAGACCTGCCCCCTGGCTCTGCGCTCAGTGCGGGCACGTGCCCTTCTAAACGGGGGCAAAAGCAAGGCGGTGGGCGAAGAGGGCCCGGCAGGGCGCCGCGGTGGGCGCGGGGGACGTGGGCACGGGGCTGCGTGGGTGGGTGCGGAGACGTGGACGGGGGAGAGTGCGGGGGCCTGCGCGGGTGGGATTGGGGGGACGTGGGCACAGGGCTGCGTGGGCGGGGACGTGGGCACGGGCTGAGCGTGCGGCGGCGTGGGTGGAGGGAAGGTGCCGGAGGCTGCGCAGGTGGGGGTTGGGAGGACATGGACACAGGGCTGCGCGGGCGGGGACGTGGCCGCTAGGTCGGCGTGGTGCGTGGGTGGGGGCGTGGGCCGTGCGGCTGCGTGGCCGTGGGCGCGGTGAGTCATTGGTCGGCGACAGCCGTCGCGCTTCCGGCGCCTCCCCCCTCCGGCGCGGAGCCGCGGCAGCACCGCACCGCCAGGACCGGTACCCCGCAGCCAGCACCCTCCGGGCCTCTTCGCGCTCCCGGACCCTCCCCCGCGCTTAGGTGGACAACATGAGGGGTAGGAACGACGAGCAGTGACGAGTCTGATGAGCGGTGACGAATGCAGAAATTGTGCAGAGATTCCGCGGCTGGTGTTCCCCACGAAAGCTCCCCTAGCTAGAGCATACGTTAGGGGGCCGCAGGCTGCAGAGACCCCTAACGAGCGGGACCCGGACGGGAGGGCCTGGTTCCTCTGCATCACTGAGGATGTCATTGCTACCCATCGGGCCCATTACGGCTTCCCTAACGATGGCGCGTCGAGTTCTGTTGCAGATAGAGAGATGGGAGTGCCAGGGGGCTGCAGAGGGACCCCCGCAGAGGAAAAGCCCGGGACCCGGTGACCCTAGCAGGAAGGGAGACAAGAGAAAGACTGAATCCGGGTGGTTTCATGTTGAGGAAGCCAGAAATACAAGTGTGTATGTGTCTGGTTTACCTCCAGACTTTACAGTAAATGAATTTAATCAGCTCATGTTCTGGTTTGGCATTATCATGCGAGATCCTCAAACAGGAATTGAAGGTCATGCATTGCAGAGATAACCAAGGGGATCTAAAGGAGACGGGCTCTGTTGTTACTGGAAGAGGAAGTCTGTGGAGCTTGCGTCGAAACTTGGATGAAGAGGAAATTAGAGGCTACAAATTACATGTTGAAGTAGCCAAGTTTGAACTGAAAGAGGAATATGACGCCATGAAGAAGAGAAAGAAGCGCCAAGACTACAAGAAGAAATTGCCTCTGCAACAAAAGCAGTTGGATTGGAGACCTGAGAAGAGCTGGGCCATCCTGTTTGTCCATGAGCGAGTTGTGATCATCAAAAATCTGTTTTATCCTATAGATTTTGAGGACAATCCTCTAGTACTGAATGAGATCAGGGAAGATCTTTGAGTATTCAAAGTTGGGACAAATCAGGAAGCTCCTGCTCTTTGATAGACGCCCAGATGGCCTGGCCTCTGTCCTTTGGAGACCCAGGGGAAGCCAGGTACTGTATTCGAAAATGATGGGAGGTGGTTCGGTGGCTTTCAGATCACGGCTGAAGCATGGAATGGAAATACGGGTTAATAGGTGGAGGAGGCCTCAGGAGAAAGGGAGGAAAGGCTGAGAGGATGGAAGGCTCTCAGGAGAGACCCTCCATATGTAGAGTGCATGGGTATTGCCGAAAGGGCTGGCTCTTCTGGAGTAAGGCATTTTACCCAGCCTATGGGTGAGAGAGGTTTAAAAAACAGAACACAGAGGATTACTGAGAAAGAAGAAGGCCCCCACAAAGAGGTTGAAGAAGTTGCTCTCACGAAGAATTTGATGCAGTCTGCCAGGGGAGTGTTAGAAGAAAGTGAGAAGACTGCCCTGAAAGAGAATTTGGAGAAGAGGTGGCCCAAAACTTGTTTGAAGAGAGTATCCCTGAAAAAGAGCATCCCTGAAAGTGAACCTAAAAAGATACTCAAGAATGATCCTGAAGAGAAGAATCTTGATGGGGGGCGGGGGTGGGGGATGGAGAAGAGAGTGGCAACAAGGAGTCTGGAGAAGACCCCGTCAAGGTGTCTGGGGAAGATGACTCCAGAGGCTGTGAAGATTGCTCTGAAAAGCAGTTTCAGGATGGCACTAAAGAATTCAAAGAGGATAGTCTCCCAGAAGCTTTGGCTGAGGATGACTGCGGCAGGGAATTGGGTGAACATGTTTGTAAGGAAGAGGTAGAGGAAAAGGACCCTGAAAGGTTACAGTTAGGTGATAATAATTCTGAAAAAGGGGCTGGAGCGATAGCCCAGTGGTTAGGCCGTTTGTCTTGAACAAGGCCGACCCGGGTTCGATTCCTCTGCCCCTTGGAGAGCCCGGCAAGCTACCAAGAGTATTCTCGCCCGCACGGCAGAGCTGGCAAGCTACCCGTGGCTTATTCGATATGCTAAAAGCAGTAACAACACGTCTCACAATGGAGACGTTACTGGTGCCTGCTCGAGCAAATCGATGAGCAATGGGATGACAGTGATACAGAATTCTTAAAAAGCATAGATACGCTAGCCTTTGTTTGATGGACAGAAGAGGGAGAGATACATGAAAAATTGATGAGGCCAAAAGAGATAACAGTAGGATAGGTAGAAGAAGATGCAGACAAAAAGGAAAAGAATATGTACGCATTGGAATATTAAGGAAAGGTGTTGTTCAGAGATTACTAAGTTGTTGGATGCCTGGAATTCCATTGAGAAGTTAGCAGATTCCCCCAGGAGAGCGGGGGACTATGGCGGTAGGAAGAGGAGCATTCAGGAAGAGGAGCCCTGCCCTCAGGCAGCGGCATTCCTTAATGATGAGTCTGCTTCTGACGCGTTTAATTTCTTAAGTTTGAATTTTAGAGAAAGGGTTCCTCCCTCTACTCTGCTTACTGTTAGGGTAGTTTCCCGTAGAGTTACTGCATGAACATACACCTAATTGTAATATGCACTCAGATTAGTGTATCGATGCTTTCACTCTTACCAGTGCTTAATGATTTCGGATATATGTTGCTGGATACCGAGTTAAATGTTGCAGCATAATAGTGCAAATACAGTACAAATACTGCAGTACAATAAACATGTAAATAAACGGGATACTTGTTCTTTGTCATATTTGTTAAATGCCCACAGAGTAATATTTGCAAAGTGTTCTGATTGGCATTAATGACGCGCAGAAATCGAAGTGAGTTAATAAGTAGAAAATGAACATTGTACTTGAGTTAAATTGCATTTTAAATTGTTGCTGTTGCTTTATTCATCGAGTAAAATTTGGAATTTTGAAAAATTCCCTTGGAATCTTCTTGCTTCCAGATTGTTGCCACTTATGTCCCCTTTTCCCCCTTTCTAAACCAGAAGAACATCTTACTAACGTTATAAAGTATAGATTGGAGAGGTTGGGTCTTAAGGGTCTTCCCTTGCATTCCTCCTACCCCAGTTTGATCCCCAGCACCTCATATCGTCCCATGATTTACTGCCAGAAGAGATGTTTGAGCACAGAGCCAGCAGAAGGCTCTGAGTGCTGTTTGGACATGGCCCCAAAACCAAAAATATAATATTACTTCAGAGTTTCCCCCTGCCAGATCCTAGCAAGTTCTTTTAATTTTCTGTCTGTCTTCTATGAAAATTGCCCCTTAGATGTGCAAAAATGAGCTCGTTCTCCAATACTGAAAATATGGAAGAGATTCTGATTAAACTGGGAACTGTTCTTTTTCTAAAGTTAGAATTACCGTGCTCCAGAAAAGCGTATGAATATACTAGCCAACATTGTCTACACAGTATATGGGTTCCGCTGAGTTTTAGAACTGCCTCTCTCCTGCATACTTAAAGGTTTTCAGTGTTTGGTTTTAAAATGTGTCTGGTATTGTTTTTGCTGTGTAGTTCCAGTAAAATTTGGGGTTTATCCTGGTTTTGCTTTGTAAATTCAGTATTGATGCATTAATGAACTGATGAGATTTTGTTGTTAAAATGTTATTCTCATAAAGAAGTTATTCTTGGGGCTGGAGCAATAGCACAGCGGGTAGGGTGTTTGCCTTGCACGCGGCCGGCCCGGGTTCGATTCCCAGCATCCCATATGGTCCCCTGAGCACCGCCAGGGGTGATTCCTGAGTGCAGAGCCAGGAGTAACACCTCTGTGCGTTGCTGGGTGTGACCCGAAAAGCAAAAAAAAAAAAAAGAAGTTATTCTCATGATGTAAAAAGCAATAAACTTTTATGCTTTTTGTCGGAAAAAATGTGAATTTCTCAAGCTATACTACTTAATGTTGAGACTTTTTAAAAAATAAAGCTTCTTTGGCTTAGATTTTTTTTTTTAATAGCCAATCTTGAAAATACTCAGATATTTTAAAACTAAACTAAAAAGATTTTCCTGTCTTTTAATAGTATCTTGTCTGTTATGTAAGTAAATCAATGAGATTTCTTTTTTCTTGTTTTCCTAGATAATGCCTGTGTTTTATTTGCTGTCTCTGTCCTAATGTTTATAATCAGTTCAATGATGGTATATGGAGCAATTTCGGTGAGTATTGTTTATTTTTATGTTGTAGAGTTTGACCATTATTGAGTGTTATTTTGTTAATTCATATATATGATACCATGGTTCTTTTTTTTTCCCCCTCAGTATCAAGTGGGCTGGCTGATTCCATTCTTTTGTTACCGGCTTTTTGACTTCGTTCTCAGTTGCCTGGTTGCTATCAGTTCTTTCACTTACTTGCCGAGAATCAAGGAATATCTGGATCAGTTAGTAAGTGTATATACTAATTTAACTTACTAAAAAATAAAAAGTTTTCAGCAAAGTTCTTAAAGAAGAAACCTCAGGTAGTATTTTGATTTTATCTTCTTATTTTTTAAAAGTGCTTTAAAATAATTGTTATTGCTACTCTGAACTACCATGTTGAAACCAATTAGCATGAGAGTGAAATACTATTTACCGTACCATTTCCAGTACCCCTAAAGATGAAAGCAGGGAGTTGTTGATTTTAGTTTTCAAGAATACTGCACTGTTAATAATTTGACCTTATTTGGCACTCATGAAAATACCGACGTGTGTCCTTGCAGTCATCCATGGTGAATATTTGAGTGCCCACTCGGTCCTATTCTTAGGCGAACAGTTGGTGAAGAGGGGAGTTCTAAAGATAACTTATTTTATTCAGGGAGCAAACCGCAGATTAGAGAGTCAAGACATGAAGGTGTCATCTGTGAGACTGGACTTGAGCTGTCACAGGCATCAGGAAAGGAGTTTAGAGTACTGCCACATAGAGGAGGGTCATGAAACAGTCCAGGCTGAAGTACGAGGGTCCGGAAGGAGCTACGGTTGACCAGGCACACGAGAGTCAAGCTTGCAGGAGTTTCCTCACTTCCAGATTTCCTACCTAGCCCTTTGCATACCACTGACTTTATGGTTCATTTATTCAGAAGCCATTTGCTGGTTGCTTCTGTGTAAGGCACTCTGCTTGGCCCTCGGGAAGCATCCAGCAAACTTACTAGGGCTTATTTTCTTGTGGATTGAGTTACTGAAATCCAAGTCCTGCAATTTCAGTTGAGTTCCTGAAAAAAGCTGTGAAGGAAACGTAGGCCTCTATGCAGGTGCCTGTCACACGGGCAGCAGATCACGAGTCTCACTAGGAATTAGGTTCTGAGAAGGAAAGCAGCAAATGTTCCGCGTGAAAGAGCGGGGACTAGCCCCCACAGTGAGGGTGGCCAGCAGTGGTCAGAGCCTTCCATGCCTGGTTTTCTATGGTCCTGTCCACTCCTGACTGAGAAGTTGTACACCCTATAAGTAAAGGCTTTGCCCCTTCAGAATTACTAGTATTTCCTGTGAGCTGATCTGCAGCAAGTTTTTGTCCTTTAATTATATAGTCAGGATAAAAGAAGAGTTTGGTCACAACAAGATACTTAGGTTGGATCTGAAGTTGGGGTGTGGCTTATTTTGAATATTTCTGTTTTGTTTTAATTTCTGGTTTGTGCTAATTTTATGAAGATATGACATGCTAATTTCATGTTGAATTTTTTATTAAAAGCATGGGCCAGAGAGCTAGTACAGGGGCATGCCTTGAATGTCCCTGACCTGCGTTCCGACCCTGGCACCTGCCAGCTTCCTGAGCATCGGCACTCCGCCTTCTCAGGCTGTGTCTGCTCACCTGCGTGGCCAAGTAGTGCCGCAAGGGGCCCCTGAGACCCCTAACATTTCTTGGGAGGCCAGGAAATAAGTTAAAAACCAAAGCATGAGTTTTTTGTTTGGGTGAGATTTCTAAGCCTTCTTAATTACAGTATGATATTGACGATACTGTTGATGAAACTTTTCATGCATACATTATTCCCATCCCACACCATTCAGCACACCGCCTTCTTTCCTCCTCAGCGTCCGAAGGGCACCTTCCTTCCCAACTCCTTTGTAAGCTCAGTTCTGTAGGCAGAATCTCTAGTTCTGATGACATGGGCCATTTGTTGTTCTCTTACTGTATTTCTTTATATCCCGCTATGGTTTTGTTTGTTTTTTTATTGTGGAGGTGGTGACACCTACACACACACACACACACACACACACACACACACACACACACATGATTGAAGCTAAACTCCTGACATTCCACACAACTGTAAGTAAACTGGAAAAAAGTTTTTTATTTCAAAAAACTTTCCCTTTTTGGAGGTATATAAATTTTAAAAGTTAGTAATATAAATAGTTCTGTGCTAGGAGACTTTAAAATTAAAATGAAGTAGACAAAACTTACAAATACACAATGTGCTAAGAGTGAGGAGAGAATTAAACTTTTAAGGGAAAATCTGAACAGGCCTATGAAAGTACAGGTGTGTTTTGTGTTAAAAAATAGATACTGGGGCTGGAGTGATAGCACAGCGGGTAGGGCATTTGCTTTGCATGCAGCCAACCCAGGTTCGATTCCCAACATCCCAAATGGTCCCTTGAGCACCGCCAGGAGTAATTCCTGAGTGCAGAGCCAGGAGTAACCCCTGTGCATTGCCAGGTGTGACCCAAAAAGCAAAAAAAAAAAAAAAAAAAGTAGATACTGCTTAAGTCTATGCATTAGTAAGTCAAAGGCTGTAATAAAAACCTTCATAGATGCAACAAAATCACCTGAATAGACGTAGAACATTCAATATAAATGAAACATTAATCCAATATTGAAGTAGTATAAAATTTCTTAGATGAGAACTTCAGAATGAAACTTGTACTACTGTATTTCACTGTATAATGTCAGTTTTTAACTAAAAGTGGGGGATGCAACTGTTCTGTGAACTTATGGGTTTTTAAAGATTATAAAAAAAAAGACACGATGTGTCATGACAATAATGTGATGAAATCCATAATCTTACCAACCCTGGGTTTTTTTTGGTTTTTTTTTTTCTTTATAAATCACTTATAAGACTTGGAGATTCTTGTAGACTTGAGGGCCCTTTTCAGCTTTTGAATCCTAAATATCTCTCGTCCTCTCATTCCCCCAAAACTCAAGCTCAGTGCTGTGGACACAGGAGATGCTCCGTGTGTATTGGCATGAGTGCAGTTGTTCGTCCTCATCAGACCATTAGTGTCTGTGCAGGAAGTCGAACAGTCTTTCTAGTCTGGTATATCACAGGTGGCAGGGCGTCTTGGAACCCCGTCCTCCAAAGAGTTGAGATAGATGTCTGGTTTTTAGAAAAAACATCACGTTGCCTGTGTCTGACTAAAATGGCCCACAAAACTTTTGTGCCTCCCACCTTAAGGACCTGGTGGTGAGAGATGGATCTGGGTTCAGTGTATGAGTTAGTGTTCTTCCAAGAGCCAGAAAACTGTAAAATAAAGAGTAAATTTACACTGTGGCTAATTTTCTAGTCAGTGTTTATTAGTCTTATTTATAAGCTCTTACTAGAATCTCTTCTAACTTTTGTACTCTTAGATGCCCTCTGGGTTATCATGAAGTGCAGATGCCATGGCCGAATTAAAGTGTGTAGATAATGTGGGAAATCAATAGATTTTTAGAGCAACTTCAAGCTTATAGCAAAATTGAGCAGATAGTAGTTTCTGTACCACCTGTTTTCCACCCCAGAAATACACTCGCGCACGAACACACACACACAAACACACACACACACACACACACACACGCAAATGCGCATACACACACACACAAGCACACAGTTCTTTCCCAGTGTCCAGAAGTGTTTTTCTTCCCATTGTTGAACAGCTGTTTACCCCAGTGCCATAGTTTACAGTGAGGGTTTGCTGTGGGTTCGGACCTTCTGTGGATTTGGGCAGACACATGAAGGCATGAATCCATCGTTGTAGTAGCAGATAGAATAGTTTCACTGTCACTGTCTTCTCCCTCTTACTTCGCCTTCCATTTTTTTCTAGCCTGATTTTCCCTATAAAGATGACCTCCTGGCATTGGATTCCAGCTGCCTCCTGTTCATTGTGCTTGTGTTCTTTGTCTTGTTCATCATTTTTAAGGTGAGTTACTCTTTGGGGGAACAGGTACCCTGGTGATGCTGTTGTCTAAACCTTCTGGGGGAATTCTCTTCTTCAGGTTCCCATTAGTGACTGTGTTTATTCTGACACTGTAAAAGACACAGCCTCTGGGGACGGTCCTCCCTCTCGTTCCAGAGAATGGTTAGAAGTGCCAGGGTCTTTCCTAAGTATAAGGAACACTTATGTTTGAAGTGTTCATGATTTGGATTGAAAGTGTCTTGAAAGTTTCAAGGTTCAGAATTTCTTCTGCGAGCACAATGGTTGTCAGACCTCAGGTGAAATCCCAACTCTGGTTTCTCTGTAATAGGGTGACAGTAAAGCTTGAAACACTCAAATGAAATCACGTAGACAAAGAACCTGATGGGGGGTAGGTTCACACCGGTCAGTTCTCCTAAAGAAAAGTTGTGGGGGCGCGAAGGGACACACATCAGAGTCACTTTGTTTTAGAGCAGGTGGTCTTGCGTTTCTCCCATGGATTAACTGCGGTTTTGCTCTTTCAGGCGTACCTAATCAACTGTGTTTGGAACTGCTATAAGTACATCAATAACAGGAACATGCCGGAGATCGCCGTCTATCCTGCCTTTGAAACACCCCCCCAGGTGAAACCACCTTTTTGTATGTTGCAGTTTCACCAGCCGCTCTTGATTCCTCCTGGGAAAGAGACGGGCTCTTGACTCGCTCTTCGGTGCTGTTACGGTTTGGCCGAGGAGCTTAAATCCTCCAGCCTCTCAGCACCTCCCAGTTGGGCTCCTGGCTCTGTGGGCCGGGGAGCCCGAGCACTGCTTGCCTAGCGCGAGACCCCCCGACTGGTGATTCCTGGCGTTACCCCCAGCCGAGGCTCGTGCTGCTTTCAAAGACTTCCTTGTGACCCAAGGGAGCAGCTCTTGTTGGCGGGCGGTGGGTTTCTGAGTGGGCAGGGGGAGGTGGGCTTCTAGGGCCCCTCTGGCGGTGCCCATTCTAGCTTCCTGAGTTTCCAGCGTGTGGCCGGTGGGTGGCCCTTCACGGGCAGCGCACCACACCCGGGGCCTCTCGGTCAGACGCCCCTTCCCATGCTTGTGCCCTCCACCGGCCCGGTGACAGCAGAGGGCAGAGGGATGGAATTCAGGAGGCGACATCCCTCGGAGGCTTCCTCTGCCATGGCTCAGTGCCACCAGCAGAGAGGTTGATTGGCCCTCGCACCCGATGAAGCACAGGGCAGGGGGCAGAGCCAAGGGGCCTTGTGGGCACAGGCTCAGTCCAGAAGCAAAGTTCAGCCTGCCTCCTCCCTTCCCCTCACCCCTCCCTCCTCAGCCTGCCTCCTCCCTTCCCCCACCCCTCCCTCCTCAGCCTGCCTCCTCCCTTCCCCTCACCCCTCCCTCCTCAGCCTGCCTCCTCCCTTCCCCTTACCCCTCCCTCCTCAGCCTGCCTCCTCCCTTCCCCCACCCCTCCCTCCTCAGCCTGCCTCCTCCCTTCCCCTCACCCCTCCCTCCTCAGGCTGCCTCCTCCCTTCCCCTCACCCCTCCCTCCTCAGCCTGCCTCCTCCCTTCCCCTTACCCCTCCCTCCTCAGCCTGCCTCCTCCCTTCCCCCACCCCTCCCTCCTCAGCCTGCCTCCTCCCTTCCCCTCACCCCTCTCTCCTCAGCCTGCCTCCTCCCTTCCCCTCACCCCTCCCTCCTCAGCCTGCCTCCTCCCTTCCCCTCACCCCTCTCTCAGTCTGCTTCCTCCCTTCCCCTCACCCCTACCTCCTCAGCCTGCCTCCTCTCTTCCTCTCACCCCTCTCCTCAGCCTGCTTCTTCCCTTTTCCTCATCCTTATCTCCTTCAGCTGCTTCCTCCCTTCCCCTCAGCCCTCTCTCCTTCAGTGCTATCAGTGCACTCTCCCTCCCTCCCTCCCTCCCCGTTGGCTCAGACGTCTCACCTGCTTAGAAAATTCTGTTACTGGTCACCTCCTCTTGGCTGTCCTTTACGGGTGCATGTGTTCCCCTGTTTAGGCCCTAAAGCCTGAGAGCTGCATTGTCCCCAGTAGGATTTTAAAGGAGAATTAAGTCTTACATGATTTCTTTCTGCCTTCAGTATGTTTTGCCTACCTATGAAATGGCCGTGAAGATGCCTGAGAAGGAACCACCGCCTCCTTACATCCCTGCCTGAAGAGATTCTGCATTTGTCAATAAACTCTATACCAGCTTTTGGTTTTGTTTCTTTTACAGGATGCTGCGATACAGGGCTTTTCAAACTTGTTTGATAGAAACTACATTATACTTTGTTTATGCATTAACTTTCAAACACTAACAAGCTTTTTGAATATCTATTAAAAGTTTTTGTTTTTTAAATCTATTACATTTTAGTAGTTTTTGAAGACAATCTAGGTTAAGCAAGAGCAAAGTGCCATTGTTTGCCTTTAACTGGGGGGTGGGAAGGAGACGTTTCTCCACATAATTTCTTTTATAACTTTGCACTTTCTTTTACATAAGAGTTTGCATTTAGTTATTTGCTACCCTGAATACTTTCAGGAAGAATGGATTAAATATTCAGGGTGAATGAGTTGGGTAGAAGATTGGAAAATTTCAGCTATGAAAACCAGAAAACAATTCCATTTTCATTTGACTTTGGGAAATGATGACTGCATGTTTCTAATTTGTATGTATTTCCATCTTTGTGATAAGATGCTTTAATAAATCTCTTAAATATTTACTGTTGTCATTTTGTGAAAACAGTTACCCTTTTTTGGGAGCTAAAGGCTAACATTTTCCATTACCATGAAGTCTAGACCGCCCCAGGGTATTTTGGTACTTTGAGACTGCAGTGATATATTTTAACCGGAAAGCATTTCCTTAATCCAGTTAACTCAGAAACACTATTTAAATTTTGCACTGAAGATAAGTTGTCTGAACCACAGACCAGAAATTGCTCTAATATTGGTAGTTTACCAGAAAAATGACATAATTCATGCAACGGCCCATATTTTATGTTGAACACTAGGTATACACTTAGGCCATCAAGTTAAAATGTATCTATTGGCCAACAGGGATGCTAGAGAGAAAGCAGAAGCAGACCAGCGTTAGACCCCACAGCTAAATTTCTTTATGGCCTATGTACATTTACCTTGTAGACACATGAATATATTTTACATAGGGGCTTGTCTGTGTGTGTATACAGTTGACAACTAGACATAAATTTTTTATGTAAGGGTGTGTGTGTGTGTGTGTGTGTGTGTGTGTGTATACACATAAGGTATGTTCTCCTGAACCTCATACCTGGCTTTTTACATAGTCTTCAGATGGATTTCTAATTGTTTGGACTGTCATTTTACATTCATAAATACCTACAGATCATCACTAAAAATAAAGGATAATCTATTTCAAAAGATATAAATGTATCCAAGAGTGCTCCCAGTTTTCAGTAGTGGAAGATAGTGTACTATTTTCTGGGCTATAGAGCATTTTCTGTCTCACTAGGGTGTCCCTCCATTATAGATTTCATGGTATTTGGCATCTGTTTCTGTCAGTGAAGAGCACAATGTGGTCTTGGTTCTGTCTGCAGCACTAAGCACACATAAACAAAATGGAGGGTATGGGAGATACATGTTTGCTAAAGAAAAGAATCTACAGTGTTAACACTGTAGAGGTGTTTATAGGTTATTTTCAATACATACTGTAGCACGGTAGCACTGTCCCATTCATCGATTTGCTCCAGCAGGCACCAGTAACATCTTCATTGTGAGACTTGTTACTGTTTTTGGCATATCAAATACGCCAGGGGTAGCTTGCCAGGCTCTGCCGTGTGGGCGGGATACCCTCGGTAGCTTGTCAGGCTCTCTGAGAGGGATGGAAGAATTGAACCCGGGTCGGCTGCATGCAAGGCAAATGCCCTACCCACTATGCTATAGCTCCAGTGCAATACAAATTGTATATCATGTACACATGTAAGTCCAAGTATATTTAAGTGCTCTTGCTTTATGAACCAAGTGACTTCCCATGAGATTACCTACACCTAGTGTAGGTTAATACACCTATTTGTGACAAATTTATTTATAGTCATGTGGAACTTAATTTGTTCTAATTATTCCCGTGTTCCTTCAAGGCAAATAATAGATGTGCTGGTTTCAGATTCCATTTGTTTTTAAAGGAGGAATATTTTTAAATTATCCCCAAGCATTGACTTGAAAAGAAGATAGACCTTCGTTTGCTTTTTTTTTTTTTGGGGGGGGTCACACCCGGCCATGCGTAGGGGTTACTCCTGGCTCTGCACTCAAGAATCACCCCTGGCGGTGCTCAAGGAACCATATGGGATGCTGGGATTTGAACTCAGGTGGGCCTCGTGCAAGGCAAACGCCCTACCCGCTGTGCTATTGCTCCAGCCCCTCGTTTACTTCTTGAGGTTGCCTTACTTTCCTGTAAAACTTGTAGCTTCAAGTATGAGAATAGTTTAGGAGCAAGATTCATGTTATCAAGTAATCCGTAGTCAGGGCACACAAAATATGCATTATGGGGTGGGAGGAATGAACAGCTGAATCTCAAGGTAGAAAATTTAGTTCTAGCCTGTGAAATTGAACTGGCATTTGAGTATTAGTTTTTGCTCCCATAAAACCAAGGAGAAGCAAGCCCCTGACCTACACTCTTTTTTGGAGTTGTTCTTAGGTTCAAGTAAGGTAACAGACATGGGAATCTTGGCAACTCCCATGTGCTGTGCAAATATTATCCTGGGTGTGTGTATGAGCAAAGCATGGGTAGAGGAAGAGCCAAGGACCAAGAAGAAAAGTATTTGCCCTGGAGTCCAACAAAACCATAACGGTTTCTGGTCTGTAGAAAGGAGCTTTGTGTCTGTCATGGTTTACAAAATTCCTGGTCTTTCCACCACTTGAATGACATTAAGTTACTCAAAGCAAATGAATGAATGATCAAGTTCCTCCTTGGTCTGTCCAGCTGTCCCTTCCCATTTTTGAACAGTTCACTGTCTTTTAAAGAGAAAAATAACTAAACAAGGTACATATGTGCCCATTTAGTTAGCATGTCTACCGTTCTTCATTACTTTTGTAGACTCATATTTGATCTATTTCTTCTGCCAGAAGATGTCATCCTTTTTTTTTTTTTCAGCATGCAACCGCTCCTGTTTAGTTCTTTTGGCTTTTATATATATCTGAAAATGCCTTTATTTCTAAAGATAGTTTCCTTGGGTGTAGAATTTTAGGAATTTTAGGTTGTCGAATTCCCCCGCCCCCCATTCCAAACTTCAAAGATTATGCTCCATTGTCCTGTTGTACTCACATAGGAGTTTTGGTTTGTTTGTTTTTGGGTCACACCCGGCGATGCACAGAGGTTACTCCTGGCTCACGCACTCAGGAATTACTCCTGGCAGTGCTCGGGGGACCATATGGGATGCTGGGAATCGAACCCGGGTTGGCTGCATGCAAAGCAAATGCCCTACCCACTGTGCTATCGCTCCAGGCCTTCACATAGGTTTCTAATGAGAAATAATGCTGTCATCTTTAATTTTGTACCTCTATGAAAAGCATAGTTTTAATGTTGGATGATTAGAAATCTTTCTCTAGTTTTTCAAAATAATTAAACAGGAGCAGTTTTCAGTGATTTGTTTATGATGTTCCTTCATTGAAGATTTAAATTTTTTAATTGAATTACTATAAAATAGAGCATACAAAACTTTATGATTGGGTTTTAGTCATACAAAGTGAAGATTTTTTTAAATATTAAATTTAGAATTTATGGGTGTGTTTCTTGTATTTACAGTTCATTTGCCTTCATGGATCTATATTTTGTCCAATTTTCTATAGACTTACAGATTTCATTAATTCTGAGAAGTCTCTCAATCATTTCTTCACATATTTCTTCTGCCCTCTACTTCCCTTTAGGACTGGAGAGGGGGAAAGGAAAAGTTTCATGCACTGAGGTGACTTGAGGTAGACTTTGAAAATTGGACAAGATGTAGAAATCTGAGTAGGATCTTGGTGCCCTGTTTAATGGAAAGTTATCATGAGAAGAGAACACCAAGATTTCATGCTTTACATGACTAGGAGAACAATGTTACCATTGGCAGAAACGGGGAGTCAGAGTGAGGGAGTTAAGGAGGAAGACAGGGGGCTTGGGGTCCACACTCGAGAGTGCTCAGGCGCTGCTTTGAGGGACCTGGGAACCGACCCTGGGCCTCCTGCATGCAAAGCCTTCACACCAGCCCTTTGAGCTATTAAGACAGCCCCAGCCTTTTGAGTCTTAAGATCTCCCAAGCTCTTCCAGAGAAAGATGTTGAGGAAGATGTTAAGTTCATTCTTAGATGTAGTTGAGCTTAATGTGTGACTGTGACCTTTGACTAGAGAGTGTAAGAGGCAGAAGTCATGTAGGGCTTAAGCCCAAACACAAGAAAAAGATACTACTGGCTTGGGAATTGCCAGTCGAAAGATGTAGCTGAAACCACTCTGAAACTCCTGAAACAGATGTATTCGAAGGACCAAATAAGCCCAATTGTAAGTCATCAAGCATTGAAGTCTTCATTGTGTCTTCACAAATGTATTTCTTGTTCTTTCTTTCCTTTTTTTTTTTTTTTTTGGTATATGAGTCACAATAGGGATACTCGGGTAACTCCTGGTTCTGCACCTAGGAATTACTCCTGGCGGTGCTGGGGGACCCTATGGGATGCCGGGGATCAAACCTAGGTTGGCTGCATGCAACACAAATGCCCTACTCACTGTACTGTTGCTCCAGCCTCAGTTCAAATGTATTTTTTTTTTTTTGCTTTTTGGGTCACACCCGGCGATGCACAGGGGTTACTCCTGGCTCATGCACTCAGAAATTACCCCTGGTGGTGCTCAGGGGACCATATGGGATGCTGGGAATCGAACTCGGGTCGGCCGAGTGCAAGGCAAACGCCCTACCCGCTGTGCTATTGCTCCAGCCCCTCAAATGTATTTCTTGACATCTGTTTCCTCTGGGTTTTTGTTCTGCCTCTTAATCCTGAAAGTTGTTCTTAAACACTGTGTTGTTGAATTAGCTCCAGTGATGGATGGAGGGGTTGAGAAACAAGCACCAGACTCTCTGAGAAGCCCCCTGAAGCCTATCATGCTTAAGAACTCCTTACCCTAAAGAAGACTCAGCCCTATCCAAAAGAACAAAAGCAACCGCTGTTGGAGAGTATGTGGGGAGAAAGGGACCCTTCTACACTGCTGGTGGGAATGCTGACTGGTTCAGCCCTTTTGGAAAACAATATGGACGCTTCTCAAAAAATTAGAAATTGAACTTCCATTTGATCCAGCAATACCACTTCTGGGAATATATCCCGGAGAAACAAAAAGATATAGTCGAAATGACATCAGCACTTATATGTTCATCGAGGCACTGTTTACAATAGCCAGAATCTGGAAAAAACCCAAGTGCCTGAGAACAGATGACTGGTTAAAGAAACTTTGGTACATCTATACAATGGAATACTATGCAGCTGTTAGAAAAGATGAAGTCGTGAAATTTGCATATAAGTGGATCAACATAAAAACTATCATGCTAAGTGAAATGAGTCAGAAAGAGGGACAGACATAGAAAGATTGACTCATCTGTGGAATATAAAATAACAGAATAGGAGACTAACACCCAAGAATAGCAGTATATAATACCAGGAGGTTGGCTCCATGGCTTGGAGGCTGGCCTCACATGCTGGGAGAAAGGCAGCTCGGATAGAGAAGGGAACACCAAGTAAAATGTGGCTGGGGACCCCACATGAGAAGAGAGAAGCGTGCTGAAAGTAGACTAGAGACTGAACATGATGGCCGCTCAATACCCCTATCGCAAACCACAACACCCAAAAGGAGAGAGAACAAAATGGAAAGCCTGCCGCAAGAGGCAGGGTGGGGTGGGGGGGGGCTGGGAGTGGAGGGTGGGATGGATACTGGGTTCATTGGTGGTGGAGAATGGACACTGGTGGAGGGATGGGTTCTCAAACATTGTATGAGGGAAACACAAGGACGAAGATGGGTAAATTTGTAACTGTACCCTCATGGTGACTCACTTATTAAAAAAATAAATTAAAAAAAAGAAGAAGACTCAGCCCTAATCCCCCTGAGAAGACTTTCTCCTCCCACAGACCCACTTCTCACAGTTTTCTGCTTCTTTATTTTCCTCCCAGCCTGTATAAACTATGGACCCCAGTCTGAGGTCAAGATGCTTTAGAGGAACAAGTCCAGCATCTCATTGCTAGCACTTGAATAAGCCCATTTTACTCACACCAACTCTCACCTATTGAATATTGGCCTTCAAGTGCCAAGCACGCAAATTTGGGTCAGTAATAGGTTTTGGCAATGATGGCAGCATTAGTTCTTCACTCCAGATCATTTAGCCTTCCTGGTTCTCAGTTGTGGAGGAGTTGGCCATGACAGTGCACCAGGTCACGCCCTATCACGTTACTGGGATTGATGACAGCCGTCAGATGCATGCTGGCTGTTCAAGGCCAGCTGACCCCGGGAGGAAATTCTTGGGGTTCCCAGCAGCTGCCAAGACCTATCTATCTTGAGGACTTGCTTTTTCCTTCCCTTCATGGTGCCAGAAGCCCTAAATCCTGTGTTGATGGAGGGGAAAAAAAGGTTTGGAAGAAGTTGATGGGTTCAAAGATTAGGTTACGACCTCAGTGTATGCTATTAAAAGCCCTCTGGTCTTAGCCCTGGGTCTTGGCTATTGAAATACTAGTAAGCCTGTCATAAGTTCTGTCATTTGGACTTGTCATTTGGACTCTGCCATTTGGGACCCTTGGGTCTTTGAGGCCAGTAGGTGAATGGATAAAACCTTGTGAGCTCTACCTTCTGTCTCCCTCTTGGGAGGATTTGTGTTTAAAGGAGTTCCAGTAGTGCTTCAGTTTCGCTGTTTGTGTTGTGTGTTGTATTTTGTATTTGTTGTTCTGTTGTGCTTTGCTGTAGGAAACTCAGTCTCAATGACATCAACCCCTCACTACCCCAGATCATACAAGGAGCCTAGACCACCTTTAGATTTTTGTTTTTTGTGCCACAACTGGCAGGGTGCAGCGGTTACTCCTGGCTCTGTACTCAGGAATTACTCAGGAGACAAAAAGGAATGCCAAGGGTTGAACCAGGGTTGGCCACATGGCAAGGCAAGTGCCCCACCTGCTATATTGTCTCTCCAGCCTCTGCACCACCTTTAGTTAGAGGTTCATGAGTGAAAGAAAACAATTTTCTATTGTTACACTGTTTGGCTATATTATATCATCATCATCATCATCATCATCATCATCATCATCATTATCATCATCATCCCATTGATTGTCGAATCTCTTGAGTGGTCTTAGTAATGTCTCCATTCATCCTAGTCCTGAGATTTTAGAAGACTCTTTACTCGTCCTTCCCAACAATACCACATTGGAGGCTCTTTCAGGGTCAGGGGAATGAGACCCAGAATTGTTACTGGTTTTGGCATATGAATACATCATGGGGAGTTTGTGAGGCTCTCCCATGTGGGCAGGAAACTCTCAGTAGCTTGCCAGTTTCTCCCAGAGGGAGAAGTAGGCTATAAGATGGTCGGCAGGCTTCCGGGAGCTTGGTTTTAAGTCTCTGGATGTTGGCTGTTGGTGGGATTACACGGTGCCGGAGGCAGTCCCTAGGTGTGACCGCCTAGCTACTGGAAAATGGGAAATCTGGGTGGAAGAGGCCCAGTCTCAATCCGAGCAGATTTGGAGGTCTCAGGCCCAGGTCCCACACACCTGGGTTCCTCTGCTGGTACCTTCATGTGTGAGGCTCGTCCGAACATGTGCAGAGGGGCCTTGAGCATGGCTGTGGCTCCGGAGGTCTTCAGCCTCGGGAGCTCTGCTAGGGGTGGGGAGAGAAGCTGGAGCCCACCCACTCCGAGGGGTCCCGGGGAAGACAACTAGGTACATGGGCAAGAGACTCTCTCTTTGGCGATGTATGCACTAGAATTTGAAGGAAGATGTCCCTTCAGGGTGTCCCTAAACTATGACACAGCCTTACAACTAGAATTGTTTCTGTTAAGTGTCTGTGGATGGGATAAACTATCAGACACTGAAGCGTTTATGATATGGCCAAGTTTCAGATGACATCTCCACTTAAGAGTGCACAGCGGAGGGAAAGGCACTGCTCACTCCTTCCTCTGGTAGGTAAAGCCAGGAAGAAAAAGATGAAAAGCACAGACATCCCATGGAGAGCTTGAATCCTTTCCTCCCCGCCGAATCTTCTCTTGTGCTGCTGCCAACCAAACTGCCACCTCAGCAGCTGCCCGTGTGTCTCCCCTGGCTCCTGGCTCCTGCCACTGTCTTCCTGAGTGCTGAGAATAGTAACAGGCCCCCTTCTTCACTCTTCTTCCTCACCTCCAGGGAGACCTTGGGATGTTTTGGAGTAAGGAAATGAAAAGGTTGTTATTGTTGTTGTTGTTGTTGTTGTTGTTGCTGTTTTGGTCACACCTGGCGATGCTCCGAGGTTACTCCTTCCTGGCTTGATGCTCAGGAATTACTCCTGGAAGTGCTCAGGGGACCATATGGGATGCCGGGGATCGAACCCAGGTTGTCCACATGCAAGGCAAGTGTCCTACCCACTGTACTATCTCTCCAGCCCCAGAAATGGAAGTTTTAAGGGTTAAACAATTATAAATGTTTTATAAATTAAAGTTAATAAAAATAAGAAAAATGACTCAATACCAGGAGAACAAAATAATGTCTTTATGGTGAGAAGGTGCAAGGAAATTAAAACATTTTGTTGGAAGATTCTTTCTCAAGATAAAACTGGATATTTTAAAAATGGGATAGAAAAGAGATAAAACAAAATATTAGGCAAGACAACTAAAAATTTGACTTTCAAAATAACTTAGGTAATCTAAGACTCCATCTCTTTTTTCTAAACTGTTTTTAGCACTTGTTTTAAAAATAAAGGCTACACTCATATTATTTTTGTTTCAATTGTCTGGGTTGTATATAGAAAAAAATCTTAAAAACACTTTCAAAGTTTGGTGAAAATAATATTTTTACTATTTATACTGCAGCTGGACAAAATAAAACTTCACTGACCTTGACTGTGGCAATTGACCGTGAAAGGCCAGCAGCTAGAGATGAAGGGGGAAATGTGAAGAGTCGTTGTTTAATATAAACTGCTAGAGAATCTTTTGCAGCTTCTAGTGTTTATTGGGAATTAAGGATTTTAAAGAATGAAGGAAAATGTGTGTATGTAAAAAATGTGTGGAGGACAGAAAAAAAATGATTTTTCTTTTGAAAAATTGAAGAATGAAGGGCAGGGGTTTTAAATAATATAGGAAAAATGCAATAGTTTTTCAAAAATAGAACTAAACTAGAGGAACTTAGCAAATAGAAAATGGTACATGAATGTGAGGTAGGTCTAGAGGAAGGAATATTAGGGAAACAATCTTTAATTGTGGCCCTGAAGTTGATGAATAATTTTCTTTTTAAAAATTTTTTATACATTTTATTTTCATAAAGAAGTTCGCAATAGTTCATTATAGATAATATTCAAACACCCACCCAACCATCGAGCATCTTCCCACCACAATAAGAGGGAAGTGTGTGAAGTTTGTTGTATCTCATTCTGGAGCCGTTTAAGCCCATATATAAGAGAATGGGACCGTATGGGATGCTGGGGATTGAACCCAGGTCTGCTGTATGCAAGACCCTACCTGCCGGACTATCACTCCAGATATTACGTTTTAATATCTATAATATATTTAAGTATCACTGGACTTCATATCCCATTGTTAGAGAGGTGAAGGCATTTTAAGAACCCAAGCAGATTATAAGTTGGTTGAATGATTTGCCTTGGAAATAAAGATTTGTTCATTCTTTTTTTTTTTTTTTTTGCTTTTTGGGTCACACCTGGCGATGCACAGGGGTTACTCCTGGCTCTGCACTCAGGAATTACCCCTGGCCGTGCTCAGGGGACCATATGGGATGCTGGGATTTGAACCCGGGTCGGCCGCGTGCAAGGCAAACGCCCTACCCGCTGTGCTATCTCTCCAGCCCCCAAGATTTGTTCATTCTTAAGATAACCTAGACTTGGTTTTAAAGGAGCTGAAACCAATGAAATTTTATACTATTT
Source organism: Sorex araneus (assembly GCF_027595985.1). Classification (NCBI taxonomy): domain Eukaryota; kingdom Metazoa; phylum Chordata; class Mammalia; order Eulipotyphla; family Soricidae; genus Sorex; species Sorex araneus. The sequence goes on along the minus strand of NC_073313.1, from coordinate 354,862,659 downwards.
TGAAATGTATGTTGAGGAAAGTTCCTTCAACTCTTATCCCTAATGAAATTTTAAATAAAACTACCCATAATTTGTTCCCTAGCTTAACAAATGGTTTGGTTACATTAAAAAACACAAGGCAAGTTATGAGACAGAAGTATGCAATGTGTTTTCACTTTTGATAAAAATCTGTGAATGCAGAGAAAAAACTAGTAGCTTATCTTTGGTAAGCTTATCTTTGGTTGGTAGTGTCACATATGGACTTAATTTTAATTTTTTTCTTACCTATCTTTTCTAAGTTCTCTGCACTAAGTTATAAGGAAAATTTTATTCTAATTTTTTTTCCAGAGCTGACGTGTAAAAAGCTAATGGATTTCCAGTCATGTGGAGTGTGGATAACAGGAAAGGGGAGTGGCAAAGGAAATGGATAACTTTGTGTAGAATTAGAATTCTATACCAGCCCCATAAAAAGAGACTAAAATCTGGATACCCAAAAGTCAGATCAAAATGGATTAAAGACCTCAACATTAGACCACAAACCATAAGGTACATTGAAGACAAGGTCGGCGAAACCCTCCACGATATTGAAGATAAAGGTATCTTCAAAGGTGACACGGAACTAAGCAATCTAGTAAAAACAGAGATCAACAAATGGGACTACATTAAACTAAAAAGCTTCTGCACCGCAAGAGATACAGTGACCAGAATCCAAAGACTATCCACAGAATGGGAAAGGATATTTACACAATACCCATCAGATAAGGGGTTGATATCAATGGTATATAAAGCACTGGTTGAACTCTACAAGAAGAAAACATCCAACCCCGTCAAAAAATGGGGCGAAGAAATGAACAGAAACTTTACCAAGGAAGAAATACGAATGGCCAAAAGGCACATGAAAAAGTGTTCTGCATCACTAATCATCAGAGAGATGCAGATCAAAACAACTTTGAGATACCACCTCACACCACAGAGACTAGCACACATCCAAAAGAACAAAAGCAACCGCTGTTGGAGAGGATGTGGGGAGAAAGGGACCCTTCTTCACTGCTGGTGGGAATGCCGACTGGTTCAGCCCTTCTGGAAAACAATTTGGACGACTCTCAAAAAATTAGATATTGAATTCCCATTTGACCCAGCAATACCACTGCTGGGAATATATCCCAGAGAGGCAAAAAAGTACAATCGAAACAACATCTGCACATGTATGTTCATCGCAGCACTGTTTACAATAGCCAGAATCTGGAAAAAACCCGAATGCCCCAGAACGGATGACTGGTTTAGGAAACTTTGGTACATCTATACAATGGAATACTATGCAGCTGTTAGAAAAAAGGAGGTCAAGAATTTTGTAGTTAAGTGGATGGGCATGAAAAGTTTCATGCTGAGTGAAATGAGTCAGAAAGAGAGAGACAGACATAGAAAGATTGCACTCATCTATGGTATATAGAATAACAGAGTGGGAGACTAACACCCAAGAACTGTAGAAATAAGTACCAGGAGGTTGACTCCATGGCTTCGAGGCTGGCCTCACGTTCCGGGGAAAGGTCAACTCAGAGACGCGATCACCAACTACATTGTAGTCGAAGGCCATGTGGGGGAAGGGAGTTGCGGGCTGAATGAGGGCTAGAGACTGAGCACAGCGGCCACTCAACACCTTTATTGCAAACCACAACAGCTAATTAGAGAGAGAAAACAGAAGGGAATGCCTTGCCACAGTGGCAGGGTGGGGTGGGGGGGAGATGGGATTGGGGAGGGTGGGAGGGACACTGGGTTTACGGGTGGTGGAGAATGGGGACTGGTGAAGGGATGGGTTCCCAAACTTTGTATGAGGGAAGTATAAGCACAAAAGTGTATAAATCTGTAACTGTACCCTCACGGTGATTCTCTAATTAAAAATAAATAAATTAAAAAAAAAAAGAAAAAAATCTGGATACCTACCCCCAAAATTAAGCTGTCTGATTTAAACAACCTATGTGTTGTTCTAAGACCTTGACATTTTATTTTACTTTATTAAAAATTTTTTTTCGTGAATCACCGTGGTGTACAGTTACAAACTTAGGAAATTTCATGTTTGCATTTCAGTCATACAATGATCGTTTATCCATCCCTCCACCAGTCATCCACCGTTCTCCTTCACCAATGTTCCCAATATCCCTCCTGCCACCCCCACCTCATCCCCCACCTCTCCACCCTGCCTCTATGGCAGGGCATTCCCTTTCATTCTCTCTCCTTTAGGGTGTTGTAGTTTGCAATAGAGGTATTGAGTGGCCATCGTGTTCGGTCTACAGTCTACTTTCAGCACGCATCTTTCAACCCGAATGGGTCCTCTCAACATTTTTTACTTGGTGTTCCCTTCTCTATCTCAGCTGCCTTTTCCTCCAGCATGTGAGGCCAGTTTCCAAGACGTGGAGCAGACCTCCTGGTCCTTATCTCTCCTTCTCTTGGGTGTTAGTCTCTCATTCTGTTACTTTATATTCCACAGATAAGTGCGATCTTTCTATGTCTGTCTCTCTCTTTCTGACTCATTTCACTTAACATGATACTTTCCATGTAGATCCACTTGAATGCAAATTTCATGACTTCATCTTTTCTAAGACCTTGACATTTTAAACTAGCCAGACATAACTAAGAGTTTTCTAGCTTTGTAAAAATAAAATTGCAGTAGGAAAGTGAATTTTATTATTTTTAACTTAATTTAATATTTGGTGTAGGTTTATTTTGGGGGGCGGCACACCCAGTGATGGTCAGGGGCTTCCCCTGGCTCTACATGAAGGAGTTGCTCTTAGTATATGCAAGGTAATGTTGCAGTATGCAAGGCAAGTACTTACTTGCTCTACTATCACTCCAGCCCCAGAGAGTGAATTTTAAAGAAAGCTATCCATAATGTATTTTCTAACCTTGCCTACATTGTTATAGTTTTTCCATATCCCTACATGCAAATGTACTGGGGCAGGTGACTAGGTGTTACTTGGTTTCTTCCTTGAACTTTCTTAAAGAGAAGAGGAGCCTGATGGGGAGGACCACTCCCTACCCACGGATGCCAAAAGAAAGGCCTGTCTGGCCCCTAAGCCCAGCACAGACCTGTCTGTCATTGGGCACTGAAGTGAAACTGAGCAAAATAATTTTCCTCAGCGTCATAAGACTCTTGGAAAAAATAACGCCAGGTTATTTCTTTTCCTACAATCTGTCATACTTGTTTACCGAATATCATCGCTGCAGTATGGCCTTCCATTTCCAGGAGTCGGAGTCCCGCTATGGGCTGGGAACCTGTGTGGGGAAAATGAATGTGTCAGAACAAGCGCTGGACAAAGGCAGTAGCATCTTCCCTCCCGGAACCCATAACCCCATGGAGTAGAATGAAATGACTGACTTGAATTTGTCTCAGATACCAAAGCAAGTAAGTCCCATAAAAGAAACAAATCATGGGTTGAAGCTGCAGAGGGAGTAGGAAAGAATTGAAGGCTGATGCTTTCAGACTTCAGACTGGAAAACTTGGTAACTGAGAGCACTATTTGATGTTCATGAACACGGATTTTTCTCTTTCTTGTTTGTTGCTGTTGTTGTTGACCATGCCCCACAGTGCACAGTGCTGACTGCGCCCTGGGACCACTCCTGGCAGGGTACCATGTAGATTCCAAAAACCAAACCCGGGTCAGCCTCATTCAAGGCAAGTGCCCCACTGACTGTACTATTGCTCCAGCCCCATGGCACAGGTTTTTATTGATTTATTTATTTTTCTTTTTGGGTCACACCTGGCGATACACAGGGGTTAACTCCTGGCAGTGGCAATTCGCAGGGGTTAACTCCTTGCACTCAGGAATAACTCTTGGCAGTGCTCGGGGGACCATGTGGAATGCTGGGAATTGAACTCTGGTCGGCTGCGTGCAAAGCAAATGCCCTACCCGCTGTGCTCTCACTCCAGCCCCACACATTTAAAACACAAACAAACAAACAAACAAACAAACAAACAAACAAACAAACCAGAAATAGAGCTGAAAGGAGTTGAAGACATAGAAAATAGAAGAGTACATATATAGAACCATGCCGCCAGACCCTGCGCCAGGCTGTTTCACTTGGGGTACCCCAGAGGGGGGTGGATGAGACCCCTCCCCACCCCGAGGGACATAGCCCCATCGGCCGAAAACCTCCAGAACTCAACCAGCGTCATGCTCATGGACTCTCTCCACATGCTCGGGCCAAGCCTCACCCATGAGTGAACCTATTCCTGGACTGCACAGCTGCATTTGTGGCCACGCTACACTTCATACTACACACCCTACCCATACTCCAAGAGTACCGCACCACTTTTGATAGGGTTCAAAGTAGGAGGCAACCAATCTTAGAGGGAAATATTTTTTTAACAGATATATGTAAGCATATATATATGTGTGTGTATATATCCATACATATATAATGCATATGCATACATATATAAAATCACACAAAGCTCAACTTTTAACAACATGTTTGTGATCTCTTATAGAAGGGCTTAATGACCCCTAGGTGAAATACAACAGTCTCCACCCTATTTCCTCTAAGGATACTTTTTTGTTTTTTGTAGTATTTTCAGTGGTTTTTAATAACAAGCAATACAAAATATGTTATTTTGGTTCTGCTTTGGGGCAGGGATTGATTGGGGTTTAGGATGGAAACATTCGAAATATGGTGGTGGGAAGGTGTCATGGTGGTGGGATTGGTGTTTCCATATTAAATGTGATCAAATATTGTGAACTACTTTATAAAATAAAAAAATTTTTTTTAAAGAATACACCACAGAGGCTGGAGAGATAGCACAGCGGGTAGGGCGTTTGCCTTGCACGTGGCCGACCCGGGTTCAAATCCCAGCATCCCATATGGTCCCCTGAGCACGGCCAGGGGTAGTTCCTGAGTGCAGAGCCAGGAGTAACCCCTGTGCATTGCCAGGTGTGACCCAAAAAGCAAAAAAAAAAAAAAAAGAATACACCACAGAGGCAGGGTGGGGTGGTGGGGGTTTGGATGGGGGTGTTGGGAGGGATACTGGGAACATTGGTGAAGGAGAACGGGCACTGGTGGAGGGATGTAAACCAAATACAAACATGAAAGTTCATAAGTTTGTAACTGTACCTCACGGTGTTTACTAATAAAAATTTAAAGTAAAAGAATACACCACATGTGTAAATATTGGTTTATGAGGGATAGGTATTGGAATATGATAGGTATTGGTATATGACTGAAACTCAATCAGGAACAACTTTGTAAGTGTGTACCTCACAGTGACTCAATAAAAAATTTAATTAAAAAGTAAACTTCAAAAAATACTGCCTCATGAAAAATTTTTTGTGTATATGTACTATATACTTTCAATGCTCATGGCTCAGAAAATTCCATTGTTGTACTAGACAATGGCATAAGTAAGCTTGAAATAAAATGAATTTACAATGTACCCTCAGGGAAAACTGCTTTCTGGAAGATCCAACACTGATTATTTATGCATTGTCTTCTTACTTTATTTTTATTACTAAATGAAAAAATACAACTGCCTGTCCATGAAAGAGTGAAAATTAGTACCCATCAGCAAAAATTAGCACTGATTAGAGAAAGCAAAAACGCTGCCAGTGGCTCTTCCTAAATAGCAATTTTATTATTTCTTGTGGAGATCTATCTTGGGTTCTTAGTGTTAACTGATAGGGGCAGGTCACTTTCCAGAACTTGTTGGTATGAGTGCCAGTGTGCTACCCAAGTTTTAAAAATAGGCCTTTTCTCTTCCAGTGTAGCCAACATTGCCCTCCACCTGTCTCGGCTCAAACTACCCTCATATAGCTGAAAGTTGATATTAAAAACTCTCCCAGGGAATGGGCCAGGCTGGCTCCTCAGCTGATGGCAGCAGTGGCCTGAGTGGTTCCTCCAAGCCCTGTTAATATCGGGCCCCGGCCCAAGACCATGGCACCCTAGGACCCAGCCTGACCAGGGAGGTCAGGGTGGGGACCAGCACTGTTGGACGTGACCCAGAGTTGGTGGTTGCAGTGCTGGGCACCTGTTTTTGGAGGGGCAAAGAACACACACACACACACACACACACACACAGACACACACACCCCTGTCCCTGGTATTAGAACAAAGACTCAACTTAATTTCCATGTTTTCTGAGTCTTCTCAGGACTGGAGCAATAGCATAGGGGGTAGGGTGTTCGCCTTGCACATGGCCGACCTGGGTTCGATTCCTCTGTCCCTCTCGGAGAGCCCGGCAAGCTACCAAGAGTATCCTGCCCGTATGGCAGAGCCTGGCAAGCTACCCGTGGCACATTTGATATGCCAAAAACAGTAAAAACAAGTCTCACAATGGAGACGTTACTGGTGCCCGCCCAAGCAAATCAATGAACAACAGGATGACAGTGACAGTGATACCGTGATACATACAAGTACATGAATATTTAAGACACTGATGAGTGCAGTGTCACCAAAGGGGGAAAAGGAGTAAGAGGAGCAGGATAATTCCTTTTCATGTTGTACCTAACAGATTAATGCTCAGACCCATTTTCCAGAAGGGGTCATCCAAAGGCATGCCACTCTTCAGGATACTTTTGGCCAACTATCTAATCTTTTATAAAAGTATCCAACAGGTTAGATAGTTTAATGATCTGGCCAGCAACTGATGCTGCTTTAGCTCAGTGGTGCTGTGGGCAGTGTCCAGTGGCCTTCAGGACTACATCAGGGGCCTGGTGGTAGTCAGGGATGATGAGGTGCCATGCCAGGATTCAAACTTGCAGAGAATGTGTCCTCACCCTTCAGGTTAGCTAGAATACTAGAGATCTGAAAAGCCCAAAGCTCATCTTCCAAGATTCCCCTGCAGCTAGGGGTGCTCATGTGACACAGTCTGGCCAGTAAGACGTCATTAGAAAAATCTCTCCCTTTTGCCACTTGCCCTTTGGTTTTTTTCCTTCCTTAAACCTGAAATGCTGACACAAGTCTTGGCAGTCACATTGCCCTGGGCACAAGATCCGAATACTAAGAGTGGCAAGCAGAAAGAACCTTGACTCAAAAGGCTGTGGCTAGAACCCTTCAAATATGAGAAAAATAACCCTGCTAATATGGCTAGTCCTTTGCCTGTAAGAGGTGATGCAAAGCTGAAAATTAACTAAGTATTTGGTATACTTATGCATGTCTTTCATAATATTGACCAAATGCATATTTTACCTATTTGAAAATAATTTTTTAAAAGTTAAAACAATTACAAAGTATATGTAAGTTCTTCATTACTTTTATTTTTTAATGGTTCATGAAATTTGTTTGGCCTTTATTTATTTATTTATGCTTTTTTGGGGGGGTCACACCCAGCAATGCACAGGGTTTATTCCTGGCTCTGCACTCAGGAATTACTCCTGGTGGTGCTGGGGGCATATGGGATGCTGGGAATCGAACCTGAGTCGGCCGCATGCAAGGCAAATGCCTTACCCACTGCTATCGATCCAGCCCCTGTTTGGCCTTTAAACTAAGTCTTAGATGATCGAAGCATTCTGGTTTTTCCCTGAGTGTTATACTACAGTTTGGGCTGGTAGCTGGTGCATTAGGGGCAGCCAGATGCCTTGGGGCTAGCAGAAGCTCTCTGCCAGAGTAGCTACCTCTGTTTTATTTAAAAGTCATTGGACCTTTGGGGGCCGGAGTGATAGCACAGCTGGTAGGGCGTTTGCCTTGCACGCGGCCAACCCGGGTTCAATCCCCGGCATCCCATATGGTCCCCCAAGCACGCCAGGAGTAATTCCTGAGTGCAAAGCCAGGAGTAACCCCTGAACATCGCTGGGTGTGACCCCCCCAAAAAAAAATAAATAAAAATAAAAAAATAAAAGTCATTGGACCTCAAATATGAGTGTGAACTCTTATGGGAAAAATTCTGGAGATGCCAACCTATCAGACAATTTGTATTTCATTTGAGGCTATATAACATCAATTTTCCAGGTCTCTTAAATTACTGGTAACTAATGGGCCCGTTTTCATCAAGTTGCTAAATCCTTGATTTACATTAAGCTCTTTGATACACCACCCCCTAGTGGTACTTAGAGGGAAACCGTACACTATTAAGGTACCATTCCTAGTTGCCAGCAGAACCCATCCTAACATATAAAGCATATGAAGCAGAAAAAGCATATGAACATTAAAAATAGTCATCCGTTTTCAAACTATCTCAGGGCCATTGAAATGGATGCCAAAGTCGTTCTAACACATGTGTGGTAGCGATGAGTGTGAAGCCGCACCACCCATATGTACTCCGATGTCAAGTAGCTCATTCGTGATTTCAAGAAGAGTGTGAGAGTCCAGATTGGAAGATACACAGACATGAAATAGTCCCAAATTAGCCTTTCGCCTCTGCTTGGGGGAACAGGTAGAGCTACGGCTTTGGGGTCCCAGGCCCACTGCTCACTCTGCAACCCCAGGACTCCAGCACCCCACTGTGATCCTCTCCACAGCTTCTTTGGGTGTCTCCCCTCCCTTGCAGAGGAAGTCTGCAAAGCACTGCCGGCTCCTCGCCATTGTGATATTCGCCCTCATTTCTTTCGCTGCCCTAAAAGTGCTTCTGCAGATGGATGGAGCCGGAGTATTCTGGGGTATTTGTTCAGATGAGAACACGTTTGAGAACCACCAATCTGCCCAGGATGAGAATGAAGTGCGTATGGAGATAATAGGCGCCAAGGCCACAGGCGGGTGCAAGCCTGGTGTTTTCCAGGACAGAGGAAGATTAGTAAGGTGTGTGCCCTTAGAGTTCTAGATGTGATCAGAACCTACCATGAGGCATCAAAGCAAAGCGAAACAAAAAATGCCATGATCATTTCTTTTTTTTTTTTTAAATTTTATTTATTTTTAATTAGAGAATCACCGTGAGGGTACAGTTACAGATTTATACACTTTTGTGCTTATACTTCCCTCATACAAAGTTCGGGAACCCATCCCTTCACCAGTGCCCATTCTCCACCACCCGTAAACCCAGCGTCCCTCCCACCCTCCCCAATCCCATCTCCCCCCCACCCCACCCTGCCACTGTGGCAGGGCATTCCCTTCTGTTCTCTCTCTCTAATTAGCTGTTGTGGTTTGCAATAAAGGTGTTGAGTGGCCGCTGTGCTCAGTCTCTAGCCCTCATTCAGCCCGCAACTCCCTTCCCCCACATGGCCTTCGACTACAATGTAGTTGGTGATCGCTTCTCTGAGTTGACCTTTCCCCGGAACGTGAGGCCAGCCTCGAAGCCATGGAGTCAACCTCCTGGTACTTATTTCTACAGTTCTTGGGTGATAGTCTCCCACTCTGTTATTCTATATACCATAGATGAGTGCAATCTTTCTATGTCTGTCTCTCTCTTTCTGACTCATTTCACTCAGCATGAAACTTTTCATGCCCATCCACTTAACTACAAAATTCTTGACCTCCTTTTTTCTAACAGCTGCATAGTATTCCATTGTATAGATGTACCAAAGTTTCCTCAACCAGTCATCCGTTCTGGGGCATTCGGGTTTTTTCCAGATTCTGGCTATTGTAAACAGTGCTGCGATGAACATACATGTGCAGATGTTGTTTCGATTGTACTTTTTTGCCTCTCTGGGATATATTCCCAGCAGTGGTATTGCTGGGCCAAATGGGAATTCAATATCTAATTTTTTGAGAATCGTCCAAATTGTTTTCCAGAAGGGCTGAACCAGTCGGCATTCCCACCAGCAGTGAAGAAGGGTCCCTTTCTCCCCACATCCTCTCCAACAGCGGTTGCTTTTGTTCTTTTGGATGTGTGCTAGTCTCTGTGGTGTGAGGTGGTATCTCATGGTTGTTTTGATCTGCATCTCTCTGATGATTAGTGATGTAGAGCACTTTTTCATGTGCCTTTTGGCCATTCGTATTTCTTCCTTGGTAAAGTTTCTGTTCATTTCTTCGCCCCATTTTTTGATGGGGTTGGATGTTTTCTTCTTGTAGAGTTCAACCAGTGCTTTATATACCATTGATATCAACCCCTTATCTGATGGGTATTGTGTAAATATCCTTTCCCATTCTGTGGATAGTCTTTGGATTCTGGTCAATGTATCTCTTGCGGTGCAGAAGCTTTTTAGTTTAATGTAGTCCCATTTGTTGATCTCTGTTTTTACTAGATTGCTTAGTTCCGTGCCACCTTTGAAGATACCTTTATCTTCAATATCGTGGAGGGTTTCGCCGACATTGTCTTCAATGTACCTTATGGTTTGTGGTCTAATGTTGAGGTCTTTAATCCATTTTGATCTGACTTTTGTGCATGGTGTCAGGTCAAGGTCTAAACCCATTTTTTTGCATGTGGTTGTCCAGTTGTGCCAGCACCATTTGTTAAAGAGGCTTTCCTTGCTCCACTTCACATCTCTTGCTCCCTTATCAAAGATTAGATGGTCATACATTTGGGGTTGTGTGTAGGGATATTCCACCCTGTTCCATTGGTCTATGGCTCTGCCTTTGTTCCAGTACCATGCTGTTTTAATTGTTACTGCTTTGTAGTAAAGTTTGAGGTTGGGGATGGTGATGCCTCCCATCATCTTTTTCCCAAGAATTGTTTTAGCTATCCTTGGACGTTTGTTATTCCATATGAATTTTAGGATTGCTTGATCCATTTCTTTGAAGAGTGTCATGGGTATATTTATAGGGATCGCATTGAATCTGTATAATGCTTTAGGGAGTATTGCCGTTTTGACAACATTGATTCTCCCTATCCACGAGCAGGGTATATGTTTCCATTTCCTCATGTCCTCTTTGATTTCATGGAGTAGCGTTATGTAGTTTTCTTTGTAAAGGTCTTTTACTTCCTTGGTTAAGCTGATTCCGAGGTACTTGATTTTCTGGGGCACGATTGTGAATGGGATTGCTTTTTTCATGTCCCTTTCCTCTGCCTCATTGTTTGCATATATGAAGGCCATGGATTTTTGGGTATTGATTTTGTAGCCTGCAACTTTACTGTATAAGTCTATTGTTTCTAAGAGTTTCTTAGTAGAGGTTTTAGGCTTCTCTAGATATAGTATCATGTCGTCTGCAAATAGTGAGAGTTTGATTTCTTCCCTTCCTATCTGGATGCCCTTAATCTCTTTTTCTTGTCTAATAGCTATCGCAAGTACTTCCAATACTATATTGAAGAGGAGTGGTGAGAGTGGGCATCCTTGTCTTGTGCCTGATCTCAGAGGAAAGGCCCTTAGTTTTTCCCCGTTGAGGATAATGCTTGCCGTAGGCTGCCATGATCATTTCTTAATCACAAAAAGGAGTTAAGAAATTTTATTTGTTTTGCTTTTCCGGTTGGACTAGAGCAATAGCACAGCTGGTAGGGTGTTTGCCTTGCATGTGGCTGATCTGGGTTCGATTCCTCCATCCCTCTCGGAGAGCCCAGCAAACTACCGAGAATATCCTGCCCGCAGATGCATGCCGAAAGTAGATAATGGACCAAACACGATGACTTCTCAGTGTCTAATGCCGAAAAGTAATAATGCCGAAAAGTAGAGAGAGAGTATGGGGAATATTGTCTGCCATGGAGGCAGGGGGAGGGTGGGAAAGGGGGGTATACCTGGGATATTGGTGGTGGGGAATGTGCACTGGTGGAGGGATGGGTGTTTGATCATTGTGAGATTGTAACCCAATCATGAAAGCTTGTAACTATCTCATGGTGATTCAATAAAATTTAAAAAATTAAATTTTTTTTTTAAAAAGGGAGTATCCCGCCCGCATGGCAGAGCTTGGCACGCTACCTGTGGCATGTTCAATATGCCAGAAACGGTAACAAGAAGTCTCACAATGGAGACGTTACTGGTGCCCGCTCGTGCAAATCGATGAACAACTGGACAGCAGTAACAGTGAACAGTGCTTTTTTGGTCACATCAGTGTGCTACCCTTCGTATGGTAGGCTGGGGGAGCTCCTTGTGGTTCTTGGGGGTCATACTTGACTGTGCCAGTGGAATTGAACGTGGGTGTCCTGCATGCAAAGCACACATGCCCAGTCTGTTGAACCACCAGATATTCCTCTGCCCTTCAGAGCAGAGAGTTTACTGGAAGTGAAAAATTTACTGGAAGGTTTCAAAAGAGGGAGCCATTTGAGACTTCCCTAGACCACATTTGAAAGGGTAAAAGTCTGCAAGGGCTAAGGGCAATCGCAGGAAAGTTCCGACAGAATCCTTTGGGACTCCCATTCATCTTTTAAAGTGCAGGTCAAATGCCTTCCGTTTTGGGGCGCCTTCCTGGCTTCCTGGGGGCAGGGGGCGGCCGGTTTCCTCCATTCACCCCCGCTCTGTCTGTGAAGTTCACTATTTCCCAGGGGCTTGGGAGTATCTGGAAAAGCTTCTGGGACCCCCCCCCCCCCCCCGCCTCCGGCCCTGAGCGGTCATTCTCCCAGGCCGGGCGGGAGAGGAAAAGGGGAACCAGGGAAATATCCGAGGCCAGGAGAGCTCTCTGGGGACCCTCTGTTTATCCTTCTTCCCCCAGCAATGATGGAATTCCAAGGTGCGCGCGTGTTTGAGGCTGGGATAAAAGCGTTTCTATTCCCGCTGCGAGATCCCGGGGAGTGGGGTGGTGGGGGTGTGGAGGGGGAGGTGTTTCTGCTTCTCTTTTAGAACTCCAGCCCCAACTTTGGGTGGAGGAATGCGGGGCGGGGAGCGAGATGGGGGCCTTGCGGCAGGCGCACCTGGACAGGGCGGGAGCCGGCGCCGGCGGGCGGGGGCTGGGGGCGGAGGTGTCGGGGCGGCCGAGGGTGGCGGGGAGAGGCCGAGCCAGGCGGCACCCGGCCGAGCCCACCCAGACGCCCAGACCCCGGCCGCCTCGCCCCAGACATTCCGCCCCGGCCGCTGGAATGCGCGGACAAGGCTCCTTGTGGGCCCCGGGGCGGGGTCCCCCCCCTGCGCCCCCCGCGCCCCCGGGGCGGGGCCTCGCGCCGCGGGACCTTTAAATGAGCGGCGGGGGCGGGGGGCGCGCAGGACTCAGACCCGCGTGGACGGAGCGAGGCCACCCGAGCCCGCCCCCACCCCCATGGCGCGCCACCTCCCGGGACCCGTCCTGCTGCTGCTGCTGCTGCTGCTGCCGCCGCCCCCCGCCGCCCCCGGACTCCTGGCCCGGCCCGGCGCCCGGAGGGTGGGGACCCGCGGCCCCGGGGGCAGCCCCGGACGGCGGCCCGCTCCGGCCGCGCCCACCCGCGGCGAGCCCTACTCGGGAGGCGGCCAGCCCGGAGTGGCCCGCGGCGGCGCAGGTAGGGCGGAGGGGGTCCGAGGGAGGGAGGACACAGCGGGCCCGAGCACCTGCACCCCAGCCTGAGCCTGGCAGCGGGGAGGGAGAGAGAATCCCCGCCCCCAGCTCCGCATCCCCGGAGGAATAGAGGGTCTGGGGGGGAGCGTGTGGAAACTGAGGCCCAGAGAAGGCAGAGAAAGCTTCCCGGGGTCGCTCAGGGTCTGGGAGAGGATCACCAACTCCAGCAGCTGCCCCCCGTGGCTTGGGCAGGGGTCCGCAGGGAGCAGCGGTGGCCATGGTGGCACCGATGCACTTTGCAAAGGGGCCACCTCCCAACTCACTGCCCGGCACCTTCTGGGCTTCTACTCTGAATTCCTGGACATCCTTCCCTCGGGCTTAGGAGAGTATCCAGACGGGCAGGGCCGGGAGGAAGCCCAGGAGCCACCAGTGAACCCCAGGGCCTTTCGGATCACCATCTCCTATTCCACCTCCATCCCCCTGCCCGGAGAGGAGGTTCTCCTAGAACAGGCGGAACAGCTGGGGCCGCACCCCAATGGGCCCCCTCAGACACTCAGGCCGGTTGGTTTAGAAGCTGGCTTTGGTGAGGGTGCTGGAGCGCCGGGAGACCAGGCGCCCAGGGTGCAGTGGTCCCTCTCCCAAGCTGCATAGACCAGCACCGGAGGGTCAGCTCCTGGCATGGAAAACTCGGTGAGATGCCTGGAAGGTTTTCACCTTCTTTCCCTTAAGTGCAGCTCCCGTCTTGCTCAACAAAGGCCGAATGGAACTTTCTGGGTGTCCAGGCTCATCTGGCCAGATGATGCTCTGGACATTGGTCAGGGCTGTCCCCTGACCACCCTGCTACTTTCTGGGTGATGTGGAGAAGGAACAAATGGGTTCTTCTGCACCGGCCCTAGTGGGCTTGGATTTGAAATGGCAACAGCGTTATCAACTGGGCCAGGGACTGCCAAGGACCACAAGGGCTAAACGCACGCGGGTGGTAGCCAGCTCCTGGCTCAGGCCAGGAAGGTGATGATGGTGGTGGCTGGGGGGGAGTGAGGGGTGTGAGGTGATAGATTCTGTGTGGGGTGGTTATGTTCCCCTTGTCAGCACTCAGCCTTTATTCCATAGAATCCAAACCAATACGGAAGGATATTCCATTAATAAACACCGCATTCATTCCACATTGATCTAAACGCCTTTTATTCCCCTCTCCCCTTTTTTTATGAACCAGAAACTGTTTGCTATGGGCTTTTATTTCTCCCAGGACTGCCAGAAATTCCAGGGCAGTGTAATGATGTAGTGAACATGGAAACATTTTAGGAAATTCAGATTCTCACTTTCTCCCAAGGATCAAAGTGCTGCTTTTTTTTTTTTCTTAAGTAAGGAGAAGTGAGGTTTAAAAATGATAAAAGATGTTTTCTGGGGATTCTAAGCCAGGAGGTCATCAGTTGCTCACGGAATTGTCCACTACCCAAGTCCAGCCCCTTCTGTTCCTTTTCTATTCTTGCTCTAATAAAATGCCATCAACTTGGTGGCTTACTAGCAGCACGCGTGTAATTAATTCCTCAAGTTCTGTAGAGCCACAGTCTTGCTACCAGTCCCCTTGTGTGGCACCAGGGCTGTGTTCCCTTTGGATAATCTCAACCACACTTGCAAATCACTCTGGCCATGGAAAGAAACATTCTTGCAGCTGTAAGGAGTCAGAATTTTGGGGGGTTAGCGAGTCACACTGAGTGATGCTGGGGGCTTACTCCTGGCTCTGCTCTCGGGAATTACTCCTCGCATTGCTTGGGGGGATCATATGGGATGCCAGGGATCGAACCCAGCTGCATGCAAGGCAAACGCCCTCCCCACTGTGCTATCCGTCTGGCCCCAGACAGGGGCTTTTTTTTTGTTGGATGGGGGTGAGGCGGAGTTCTGCTCACGGCATCCCGTGTAACCCTGGACAGAGGGTCCTGTGTGAAAAGCCGAGTAGAGAAGGAACGAATCATGCACACTTGTAGGAATTTATTTGTAGTTGTAGGGAGATTATTTGTAGGAACGTTGCTACATAGGAACGTGATATTAGTATGAATGTGACATTAGTAAGGCTGTCTTTAGGGTGTTAGTGAAGGCATTGTCACGTGTGGCGCCACGCCATGTGCATTTTTTTTTCACTTCAGTTTATGCAAAGCTACCTCCCTCCTCCCTCCTTCCCCAGGGCGGCTTTTTGACATTGTTTTTCCTCTTTGCCCCCTTGCATGGTCATCAAGGGCTAGAAGGGAATTCCCAAGTTGTTAACAAGAAAAAAAAGACTTAATTCCTTTCGACTTAACTAAATATGTGACATAGAGCGTGTTTCGGGGGCGGTGGCTCACAGTCAGCAAAAAAGGATGTTTACAAAGTACATGAGCTAATGTTGATGTTTGTGGTGAAAACGGTTGCCTCAGTGAAGCCCCTGCAGACTGAAGTCAGGAGACCCCACGTCCCATCAGTACTCTGTCAGTTTCCGTCTCTTACACCTTCCTGAGCCTTAGGTCTCACCTGTAAAGCAGGCTGGAAGGTAATCTCCACACTGCTGTATTGCGACGACCAAATACGGGGCAATTTGGGGCCATCCTGGAGCAGTTTCAGCCCCTGGAAAGCAAGGGAAGCCTCTTTAAAAAGCTCCAGTGAGGGGCTGGAGTGATAGCACAGCGGGTAGGACGTTTGCCTTGCATGCGGCCGAGCTGGGTTCGAATCCCAGCATCCCATATGGTCCCTTGAGCACCGCCAGGGGTGATTCCTGAGTGCATGAGCCAGGAGTAACCCCTGTGCATCGCCGGGTGTGACCCAAAAAGCAAAATAAAATAAAATGAAATAAAAAGGTCCAGTGAGCCTCCCTCAGACTGCCCTTCCCGAGGGCCCTGAGACCTGGGCAAGAAAGGGCACAGGGAGGGTGCCTCATTGCCCCTCCCCCACCCGACCAGGGATACTTTGTCCCTTTGCCTCCGATGGCTGTGGTGCCCAGTGAAGGTCTGGCGTCCACCTATTCCCAGAGGTCAGGTGAAACCCTGGGAGTAGAACCTTACCGTGGGCACGAGGCACTTATAGGGACCCCCCTAGGGCCAATGCAGTTTGGAGGTGAGCTTTTTGGGGGAGCTTCTCCCTTCTCTGTTGATTCTCTCCAGGGGTCTTCTGAAAGCTTTCCACCCACAAACAGAGAATGGAGGTGGAGTGTTTGGGGGATACAGGCTCGTGCTTCGCCTGGCTCCCTCAAGGGCTCAGTGGGATGTGCATCACCCCATCTCACAGTGGGGTCCCAAGGTTGCTCAGCTGTCTCTGTCCCCCGCACTCTCCTCGGCAGGTGTGTGCAAGAGCAGGCCCTTGGACCTGGTGTTTATCATCGATAGTTCTCGGAGCGTCCGGCCCCTCGAGTTCACCAAAGTGAAAACCTTTGTCTCGCGGATCATCGACACACTGGACATCGGGGAGGCAGACACGCGGGTGGCAGTGGTGAATTATGCCAGCACCGTGAAGATCGAGTTCCACCTGGGGACCCACACAGAGAAGCAGGCCCTGAAGAAGGCCGTGGCTCGGATCACGCCTCTGTCCACGGGCACTATGTCAGGCTTGGCCATCCAGACAGCGATGGATGAAGTCTTCAATGTCCAGGCAGGCGCTCGGGGACCCGGTGCCAATATCCCCAAGGTGGCCATCATCGTGACAGATGGGCGGCCTCAGGACCAGGTGAACGAGGTGGCCAGCCGGGCACGGGCATCTGGCATTGAGCTCTATGCTGTCGGAGTGGACCGGGCAGACAAGGAGTCCCTTAAGTTGATGGCCAGTGACCCTTTGGATGAGCACGTCTTCTACGTGGAGACCTACGGGGTCATCGAGAAACTTTCCTCTAGATTCCAGGAAACCTTTTGCGGTAAGTCTTTGCTCCCCTCTAGAAAAGATGTTCTGTTCAGACATTGTGTACCCAAAGAGAAAGAGAGTTGGGGAGGGTAGAAATTTTAATGAAAACTTCAATAGAAGCACAGCTCTTTTAGTGCCTTTTCGGTACCAACTTAAACACACTTTGTTGATTTAGGAGTATAGAGCTGCCTTCTATATAACTTGGTCTGCTCATAAAATCTTCATGTTTGCATTAGAAATGTGAAAGTCTGCAAATATAAAGGACAAATGATCATGCTGTTCCCTGACGGGGTCAGAAAGAAAAATAAAAATAAAACACTCAAAACGTCTCTCTTCTCCCCTTTGCCCACCACTACATTTTTTCCAGATATATATTTTTTTAACTTCACCATCTCTAGTTTTAACAGAACTTTGCTTGTTTTCCTGCAGAAGAGGAGAAAGGAAGGACCTATGGGCCAGTCTAACAGTCAGTGGACAGGTAGTGAACACCAGTTCAGGTTTGGCTCCTTCTCTGGTGTTTTTTGTTATTGTTGTTGGTTTTGGGTCACAACTGCTGGTGCCTGGGAGACCATGGGGTGCCAGGAATTGAACCTGAGATTCGGGCACTCAACGCATGTCCTCCAGCCTTTTGAGCCATCTCCTCTGCCCTCTAAAGAGTCTGAATGGATGGGCAGAATTAGGTAGATTTCAGCTCACTCAAGAGAAAGCAATCATCAGATTCAAAAAGTATCCCTCTCAGGTTGCAGAGCTAACTCCAATGCTGGAGCATGCGCTTTGCATGCAAGAGGCCCTGGTTTGATCCCCAGCACTTCATGGCCCCCAACTCACTGCAGAGTAGGGGGCAGTGACCTCAGGTGACCACACTCGGAGTAGCACTTGCGCACTGTCAGGTATGTCCCCCAAATGTGAAAGTCAGCCATCACTAGTTTTTCAGGAAATGGGAACTGAGGTCTTGGTGTGGCTTAAGTTTGGCCTCGTCTCAGACCTGGCTGGCATCTCCTCTCTCTCCTGTCCCTACTGGACCATCACAAATCATCATTGACTTGGGTGGCATCTACTTGGCATTTGTTGATGCCACAGCAGAAGCGGGCTTTCTTTCTCCCAGGAAAACCCCCAGGGCTTTCGGGTGGGGACTTTTCCATAAAGATGCTGGTCTGTGGCTGAGTTGGGGTTAAAGCTAACAACTGGGGTTGGGCTCGAAGGCCAGGAAGGAATAGAGGTGAGTGGCAATCCTTTTTCCTTCTGGTACAAAAGACCTGCTTGTTCTGGGGGCCAAAATGTCCTCTCTATGGAAAACAAGACTGAGGGGCAGCTTGTTGTAGTCAGTGGGCTGGATCATTCCGTGAAAAGGCCCTTCTTGGGAAAATATTAGCCTTGTCACCTTGCCAGAGCGGCAGAGGCTGCGTTACCTGCCACAGGAGTGCCTGCCTCCAGCACGTCTCCTTGGCTTCTCAGATATGGCCTCATGCTTTGATTTTTCTCACAAACCATCTCGCTAGGAAAAGAAAATACAGTGAGATAGAAATGGCTCCAGGAGATGAATGATTAGCCAAGAAGATGAATGAAACTTGGCTAATAAAAATCTCATTAGTTTCTTTCTTTGAGTCTATTATCCTGGTAAATATTAGAGGTCCTGAAATTGCATTTGTGTACAAATAAACCACATTGCCCTCCCCCATTTGTATGTTCCCTTATGGATGGCCACCCAAGAGAGAATGAATTCTGGGTCTGCAAGAATGTCTGTATGTAACTTCTGTGTAGATGGAAATTGTAGAACCCTTGGGAAGCAGATTCTGATTGCAACAAAACCTTTAGCTTGTAGATCTTTAGAATGCATGTGATTATTCTTCCTCTTTTCTTCTCTTTTGTGTTGGGTCAAACCCTGTGACAGCGAGGGGTTATTGCTGACTATGGGCTCAGGGGTGATGCCTGGTAGTACTTGGGGGACCAGATGCAGTGCTGGGTATTGAACTGGGGTTGGTGGGATCTAGGTAAGTGTCTTAATACTGTTCTATTTCTCTATTCCTTTCTCCTCTTTTATGCCAAGTCTTTGTCGTAAGACGTCAGATATGTTGAAAAGAACACCAAGTTGTCTCACCCATGAAACTGCTCGGTTTTAGCTCCAAATTCAAAATCCCTGAGACTGGAGAGATAGTAGAGAGGGTCAAGCATGCCTTGCAGACAGTCAACCCAGGTTCAATTCTCTGTACCGAGTGCAGTTGCCCAAGCACCACCAGGAGTGATCCCTGAGTGCAGAGCCCGTGAGCACAGCCATGTGTGACCCATAAACCAAAACCAAAACCAATCCAGGATTTCTTTCTTTTTTGAGAGAATGGACAAGACCTGATTTGACATTAGTAACACCTTGTGTTTAAGATCAGTGATTTCTAAGCTGTCAGAGGCAGAAAATAGTCCATTTTTTATAGTGAACGAAAAAGAAAATCAGAAAGGAAGCTGGAGTTTTGACATGGGAGAAAGTGTTCAGAGAGTTTCTTTGGTGTCACATTGTTGTAAACGTCCTTTGCACAGCTGTGGACCTTTGTGTGCTTGGCACACACCAGTGCCAACATGTGTGTGTCAGTGATGGGGACGGCAAACACCATTGTGAGTGCAGCCAAGGGTATTCGCTGAATGCTGACAAGAAGACATGTTCAGGTGAGATGGTCGGGGGTGGGGGGTGGGTGTGGCCGATTGACTAGGCCACCTTTGGGGACTCATTGGGCTTTCGACTGGCCTTGTGCTTTCCTCCTAACAGTTTTTTGGTTAATTTACTGATGCTTATCAATCATTTCCCCTGAAAAAGAATGAGGAAAAAAATCGAGTTAATGCATAAATCATCCCATTGATTTTTTAAAACACCCTGCTGATTTTCTAAAAACAGTTAATAGGGAAAGGACTAGTAAAGGGGTGGGCCAAAACTCTTGGTCCTTTATATTAGTTGGGGATTTTCTTTAGGAGAAAGTAAGGATTTTACTGAATAAAAGACAGGCTGCCTTCTCCTCTCTGTGACCATGGATGTTCATGGAATCTAGAAGTTGAAGAACATAGAGAGTGATCCTTGTGCGTGTGGTGTTTGAATACTCAGATACAGCCAACAAAGAGTTGCTGCTGGCTGATAGATTAGAACTAGATCTGTTTTTTAAAAACTAAGAAAAAAAGTTTTTGAGAGAAAGAAAACTTAGAGATTATTTGGTATTTTTCATTTTATACCCAAAGAAGTAAGAGCATGCTCCAAGAAGACTAGGAAATAGTTGCCAATTTTGGTCTCACTGGCCCTTCTTTGATACTTCCTGCCGTGTGTGCGTGCATGCGTGTGTGTGTGGGGGGGGGGGTGGCCCATCATTATTTATTTACCAGTTTCCTTGTGGTTCACAAATGTTCTGATCATCTTTTGATAGAGATTGATAAGTGTGCTCTTAACACTCATGGGTGTGAACATATTTGTGTGAACGACAGAACTGGCTTTTACCATTGTGAATGCTATGAAGGCTATTCCTTGAATGAAGACAAGAAAACTTGCTCAGGTAAGAGGAGGCAGAGGCTTTACTCCTGCACCTCCCCATCCCATCCTCCTCCTTCCTTCCCCGCTGTTAAGGATAAGTCACACGGATGGGCAAATTGGTCTGTTTTTCTCTCTGGCCATCACAGGGCTGTCTCCGTGTCTTATTTGGAGCCTTGGAAATGTAGCTTGTATGTATTACAGTCCACAGGGCCAGTGTGTTGTGTTCATTTCTCTCTCTATGTTCAGTCCTATGGCTACTTTCCAAATGCTAAAGGCAATTTACTAAGTTCAAATGAACTGACACCCTACTGGAGGTGTCTTACTTACAAAGAGAAAAAGAGTGACTTTATAGTGGAGAAACTTGAACATCACCTGAATCAGGTGTCAAGGTTAATTAACATCATAGGTGATGACATCATATGTCTCCTGACATGACATGCTGAGGATACAGCAATGCTTTTGTGGCACTCTTGGACAAAATTTAGACTCATAAAAATCATTGGACAGATACACTTTTAGAAACATTCTAAAAATTAACTTTCCAGTCCTTTACACAAGTGACAAATTCATGAAAGCCACAAAGAGATGGAGTGAATATTCCAGATTAGGGAAGACTAAGAAGACATGGCAACTTAATGCCATGTGTCACCCAGATTGGATTCTGGAACAACAGCTAAAAAAGTGCAATGGTGGTGGAGCAGTTGGCAAATTTTAAGTAAGTTCTATCACTGATGATGTCAGTTCTATCACTGTTGATCTCTTGATTTTGATCCTCTTATTATGGTTGGTGGCTTGTGCAATAGCACAGTGGGTAGGGTGTTTGCCTTGCACTCGGCCAACCCAGGTTTGATTCCTCCGTCCCTCTCAGAGAGCCCGGCAAGCTACAGTGAGTATCCCGCCCACATGACAGAGCCTGGCAAGCTCCCTGTGGTGTATTGGATATGCCAAAAACAGTAACAAGAAGTCTCACAATGGAGATGTTACTGGGGCCTGCTCGAGCAAATGGATAAGCAATGGGATGACAGTGACAGTGACAGTGATTATGGTTGGATGGCATTTGGGGAAATAGTACTCTTTGACATTCTTGTAACTTTTTCTCTCCACAATCCTACAATACTTTGAAATTAAAAGTTGAAAAAATGATCATGGTTTAAAGAAGCATGGCCCAAATGGGGCTGCAGCTCAGCAGCGAGATCCTGTTTTGATCCCCAGAACCACTAAAAATCATTTCAATACAGAAAGAAGTGCACTGGGTGAAAAAATAACACCCCAAAACTGGGGCCCTGAGTTCTGATGCTGCTGCTGAATCCATTGATTCTTTGGACTCAATTTCCTTAATCAAAACAAGAGAGGGGTGAACTACAATTTATTCAAACTTTCATCTTATGTTTTTCTGAATCCAGTTTAATTAGCCACACAGTTGTTGATGTTCTGATTCAGAATACATACAAGAAACTCAAAAACATTGCCTTATTTATTTGTTTTTTAATTTTATTTGTTTTTTATTTGCTTTTGGGCCACACCTGGTCATATTCAGGCCTTACTCCTATCCCGGAGCTCCGGGATCACTCCTGGCAGTCTCAGGGAACCATATGGGGGTACCAAAATTGAGCCTGGGTCAGCTGTTTGCAAGGAAAACACTCTACCTGATATTCTGGCCCCAATATAGCAGTATCTTTTAACCTTTTTTTTTTTTTTTAAAAAAAGACTTTGTTTCTTTTTTTCCACTCCCCGTCCTACTGGTTGGCTTTCTAGTCTTGTGCCCTTGGTTCCCTCCTGCCCCAAGATTTTCACCCTTGGAGTATCCTGGAGACCCACAGGAGCCATATGGCCACTGGTTTAGAAATACTTCTTTAGAATATTTATCAGATACTTAGACTATAAAAAATTCATTGTAGATGATTTTGAAAAGGATATGGGGAAAGTAGAATAATTATTGTGTACGTGGGAGTTAGTTGGACTCAACTCTCTTCTAAGTGCAAATTGTAGTTCCAAGTAAGTTTTCCATTTGTTAGTTCTAGTGCAAATAAGATTTCTATCATACCAGTAGTAAAAGGTTTTCCTCCTTTAATTTGTTTTTTCCTCCTGGACCTTTGTTTGCAGCTCAAGATCAGTGTGCTTTTGGTACACATGGCTGTCAGCACATTTGTGTGAATGACCAAACTGGGACCCATCACTGTGAATGTTTTGAGGGCTACACTCTGAATGCAGACAGAAAAACATGCTCAGGTGAGACCTGCTCAACAAAAGCTCTCATTTTCACTCTTTTTATTGCAGTGCAATCCACTTGCAATTCTCTTTCAAAAAGAGATTCTTTTTTTCATCTTTGTGTTTTGGGTCATACCCAGTTGTATTTAGGATTGTGCTCAAAAATTACTCCTGGCTGCACCTGGGGTGCTGGGGATTGAGCTCAGTTCACCATGTGCAAGGCAAGTACCTCACCTGATATGTTATTGCTCCAGCCCATGA
Organism: Sorex araneus; assembly: GCF_027595985.1. NCBI lineage: Eukaryota > Metazoa > Chordata > Mammalia > Eulipotyphla > Soricidae > Sorex > Sorex araneus. Next base: position 354,839,657 of record NC_073313.1, on the reverse strand, counting down.
GAGAGATTCTTACAGGTAATTTAAAGAACTTGGATTCAGACCCTGCTGAGCTTATAGCCCAAGACACACATTACTCAAGGCTCAGAGCTCCCTAGGTTTTGCAAAGCTTAGATCACTCATGAAATTACTGGAAAGTGGTAGGGAGCACTGAGTTTGAGAGGTGCTCGCTGCGCATGGGATTCTTTTTTTTTCTTTTTTTTTTTTTTGCTTTTTTGGGTCACACCCAGCGATGCTCAGGGGTTACTCCTGGCTTTGCACTCAGGAATTACCCCTGGCGATGCTGGGGGGACCATATGGGATGCCGGGGATCAAACCTGGGTTGGCCGCGTGCAAGGCAAACGCCCTACCCACTGTGCTATCGCTCCAGCCCCGCACATGGGATTCTTATCTAGGAAAATGTCATATCTCTTACACTGGGAACTTGCAAAGCAAACAGGAAACTTTAGAGGAAGTCAGTAAGACAGTGACTATTTGGCGTCATAGGTGGAATGGGTCTTTTTCCAGTTAAAACTTGGCCTGGACTTCTGTAGTGTTAATGCTTAATTAGACAAGGTTAATTATTTAGTAAAGGGGACTTTGTCAGTGACTGAATTCGAGCCATACAGGTCTTCCAGTAAGCTTGCAGCAAGTCATTTCCTGACAGCTCCTAGATGATCAGCCTTTGGTGCATCTGAACTTTCTGGCTTGGTTCTGAGCCCCTGCCAATACTCGTTAGTCCAATTAATTTGACTTCAATTCGCTGGCAGAATCAGGGTGGCATTTATAATATAAATACACCCCTAAGAATAATTCCCAGCTCTCAGGCGGTATTTTAACTTTGACACATTCAATATTGTTTTAGATTTTATGCATATTTTTGTCGCCCTTGATAATATCTATTATGTGACCTTTTCTAAGATAGAGGAAGGAAGGGAAATAGCTTATCGCTGGTACTTACTCCCTTTTAAAGGGGAATATCAGCACAAAAGTAGCCAGCACCTCTTTTATTCCCGGGACTGTATCAGAGACCTATGGAAATGCAGAGAAACGTACATTTCTACCTCTTACAGCCACATGCAGGCTGGGCATAAAGAGAATCAGCACTGTTAGAAGGCAGAGGGTCTTCAGAGAAAGGAAGCATGCTGTCACTGTGGGCCATGGAGAGGAGGAAGAGACGGGGGAAATGTGGTATGACAGGATGTGAACCATGAAGGGTGGGGGAGAGCAGAGTACAGAGGAGTGACTCCTGTTGGTTTGTGCTGGGGTGCTGGAGCAAAGCCTTCATGGGTGCAGATGACCCAGGGCTGCACTACTGGGCTGACAAGGACAGCAGGTCCTTGAGTAACATCGCTTTGTTAATGTTCTTTGACATTGCAATGATGAGAAAAGACAATCCTAGGAGGCTTTGTAAAAGATAATCTTATTCCCTAAAGAAGACATACAGTTGGCCAGTAAACATCTGAAAAAGTGCCCATCATTACTCATGATTAGGGGAGTGCAAATCAGAACAACAATGAGATTTCACCTCACGCCTGTGAAAATGGCACATATCAAAAAATCTGGTTAAGAGCCAGTGTCGGCAGGGTTGCAATGAGAAAGAAATCCTCACCCAGCACTGGTGGGAGAAAGTCACCTGGTTCAGCCTTTATGGAGATCTACACAATATGTCTATTTGAAGTGAAGTAACAGGGCTAGAGTGATAGCACAGCAGGTAGGGCGTTTGCCTTGCACGCGGCCAACCCAGGTTCGATCCCAGCATCTCATATGGTCCCCTGAGCACCTCCAGGAGTAATTCCTGAGTGCATGAGCCGGGAGTAACCCCTGTGCATTGCCAGGTGTGACCCACAAAGCAAAAAAGAAAAAGTGAATAAACAGAAAGTACCTCCCCCACAACCCCAAATTGCGCCTGAGGTTCATTCCAGTGATTCTCCGGGCAGCAACTATTGCCCACTTTGGAAAACTAGCCTAACGAACAAGAGGAACTGTAGATCTGGGGTGAGAGGGGAACAAAACATTGAAGTCTTAGGCATTTTTATAAAAATAGCTTAATTGTTGTGATTCAGATTTAGAAGGAAAGAATCAGCACCCCTCTTGTGCCCAGAAGTGCTGAGGCTCATTCCTGGTTCTGTGCTCAGGATTCAGTTTCATGAGGGGATCATATGTGGTGTCAGTGATCACACTGAAATTGGCTGCACACAAGGTCCCAGCTATCTGCAAGAAGTAAAAAGGATGTGTGGCAGCACCTCGATCCCTGGACTCCTTCTCCAGCCCTCATGAGACTTTCATGGAGATGATAGGGGCGGAGGCTAGTACTTTGCCCAAAACTACCTTATAGGCTGCACAGAGCCCTGGCAGGTGTTTGAGCATGGACTGACCATTGAGAGGTACAAGGGGAGCTAGTGTAGACCCCCGCAGGGGCAGAGGGAGGGAAGGGCCTCTGGAAGTTACTAACAAAATTGCCACGTCTCTTTGTCCTGGGCTGGTTTGGGACATGGGGCTTTTGGAGGTGCTTCTCTGCTTCCCATGCAAGTTTAGGCAATCTGCCTTCCTCTGAATATCTTTTCTGGGGACCGACCCTCACTTCTTCAGTAGCCAGTCACACACATCTGCAGCAGCAGCATCATTTCATGTTTGTGTGTGGGAGGATGTGAGGGAGGGTTTCAATTCCCTCCAGGCAGGACCTTGGCTGTGGCCCCTTGGTCTGTCCTCTGGACACCCTTGGACTGAGCTCCATGTGTGCATAGAACCTGAGTTCTCTCTGGGGATGGTGATGAGGCTTCTGAGAAGAGGAGATTTGGGCAGCGTGGATGGCCATCAGAAAAGGTAAACGGTAAGTTTGGGCATGTAATGGAGCCTCTGGGCAGCTCCAGGGCTGTGAGCTGGAACAAAGAGAATGCAGCCCCAGCTGTCTGCAAGGAGTATAAAAGGCAAAGGTGTGTGAGAGCCAAGGTGAGGCTCAGGACATTTAAGATACAGACGAGGAATGTTGGGAGACATGGAGCTCTTTGCTGGAGAATCCATTCTCTGCAAGGTTGGATGCAGAGAACCAGCCCTCCCCTCTGTGCTTGCTTTTCTGTTGTGATATGTGGGGTCTTCTCCTCCCTGCATGCTCATGGCCAGCGCGGAACAAGTGTGCCCTGGGATCTCACGGATGCCAGCACATCTGTGTGAATGATGGAGACGCTTCCTACCACTGTGACTGCTTCACAGGCTACACCTTGAACGAGGACAAGAAGACGTGTTCAGGTAACCCTGTGTCGATTCTTTCACAGAATGTTCTTCTCGGAGTGCGCATTCTTCTCCCTACTTCTGAAGCCTGGTGCCGAGTCTGTCTCCTTTGCAAATGGCTAATTATCCCAGCAACATTTGTTGAAAAGATGCTTTTATCCTCCATTCACTGTCTTGGTACCCTTATTGAAAATGAGTAGACTGCAAATGTAATTTTATGTTTCGATTTTCAGTTCTAATTACACTCATCGGCAGAGCTATCATTATGACAATGCCATGCAGTCTTACTCATTGCAGCTTTGTAGTGTTTTCAAATCAGGAAACATGAGTTCTTTAGCTCTCTTTTTATGCTGTATGTTTTGGTTTTCTTGGATTCCCATTTACATTTTAGGATCAGCTTGTCAACAGCAGAGCCTGGCCAGCTACCCGTGGCGTTTTCGATATGCCAAAAACAGTAACAAGTCTCACAATAGAGACGTTACTGGTGTCTGCTTGAGCAAATTGATGAGCTACGGAATTACAGTGACAGTGACAGAAATTTTGATTTACAGTCTTGTTAATGGAAGGGGCTTCATGCACACAACGTTCCAATACCACATTTGTCACAAGTGTCTGCTTCCCTTCACCTTTGTTTCAGGGTCGCCTCCCAACCAACCCTGACACCGTTGGTAAACTCAGTTTTGTAAACTAATTCTCAGGTGCTGTTGTCTTTGATTACTTGTTAGTCCCTTTGTGTGTGTGTGTGTGTGTGTGTGTGTGTGTGTGTATGTGTGTGTGTTTAATATCACACATATGAGATTATTTGTATTTGTCACTCAATATGATACCCTTCAGTTCTATTCACATAGTGGCAAATTGCCTGATTTCATTTTTTTCTTGGAGCCTTTTGTGATAGTGTTTCACTGTGTATATGCACCAAAGTTTCTTTATCCACTCATCTTTTCTTGAACACTCTGATCTTGTCAACTTTGTGCAAAAAATGGCTGCTGAAACTTTGATATTGTTGAAAATATCAATTTGTATTGTCATTTTTTTTGGCTTTTTGGGTCACACCCGGCGTTGCACAGGAGTTACTCCTGGCTCATGCACTCAGGAATTACTCCTGGCAGTGTTTAGGGGACCATATGAGATGCTGGGAATTAAACCCAGGTTGGTCGAGTGCAAGGCAAATGCCCTACCTGATGTTCTATTGCTCCAGTCCAATATTGTGGTTTTAGACATTTTCTAATCCTTTACTGTGGCATGTCTTTTTATTTAGGGATTCATCTCAATGCTGTTTTGTAGTTGTGGCTTATCAATTTTGCATCCTATTCAATTATGGGAACTCTTGTAGGAATGGCTACCTCAATTAATTATGAAGGAAATTGGAGTTAACATCATTGTTCTCTCAGGTTCTCTGCTTACATGTCAATACAAACCTGAAGTTTTTTCCCTAAGGAGTTTATGAATAAGAACTAGAATTCTCACTTCAAACTAGTCAATGTAATAATAATTATTTGTTTAGGAGTGCAGGTAATATTTTGGCCATAAAATATAGAGGATTATTTTACTTCTATTTATTTTTTGGGTGATGGATGGTTAAATTAAGGGCTTCATAAATGCAGGGCATGTGCTATGCTCTGGAGGCACACCCCTAACCCTCAATTTCCCTTTTTTAATGAGGACATGACTTCAAAAGAACACTTTGCAGTATTCACTTTCCCTTATGCCAAGTATCCTTTATTATTTTTTAAAATCTACTTTATAGCATGGAAAACTTTAATTACAGAGAATAATACAATGAACTCACACATAATCAGCTTTGACAAGTATAAGCTCCTCTCCAGCATCTAATGCTTTTCTTCGGTGACATTCATATTTCCGTTTCCCCCTCTTTCTGATTGCCTGGAAAATGAACTTAGGCAACTGTGAATTGTAGACTTCCTGATTTGCTGTCACTTCTAATTAGCTCTAACATTTTGTGTGCAGCCATTGAAGAAGCACGGAGACTCATCTCCACAGAAGATGCTTGTGGATGCGAGGCCACGCTGGCATTCCAGGACAAGGTCAGCACATATCTGCAGAGACTCAACACCAGACATATCCTTTCCGGAAGATGTTCTGTTTCTGCTTAAGTCCAATCTAGGCATGACACCAGAGATAAATATTACAAGATAGCCCATGATCAGGATCCTAGTCATTAAGTGTAATGATGAGCAATATTAATAATCTTCTGATTTTATACATTTAAAAATGGACCGTTTTACCCATTAATATACATATTAAAATTGTCCTTCTTTCCTTAGTGTTTCTGAACACTAAGGCAGACTGAAGCTCAGCGCTCCAAATTGAGATTGAGCTCTTATTAACACATGATGCTTTTAGGCTGAGCTGCTGTAATGTGCCTTAGTTAAGAGTCCATGTATGTAAAGCTGAGTCATGGGCTATGAATAATAAGGTGACACGTGGGCTGGCCAAGTTGGTCAAAAAGTTGATTTCTAAGGAAGCATGGTGTTATTATAGGAATCTTTGCATTTAGATTGGTTTTATTTTTTCAGACAAAGGAATTACTGAGGAATAGTGTTTTACATATAGTCCAATTTAACACTGTCCCTGGAGACTTAGACGAGTGGGGGATCACATCCAAAGGTGCTTTATTTTGTCTAGTCTCTTTTCAGAAAAAAAGAAAACAACAATGATTCAGGGGTTGAAGAGCTAGTATAGTGGATAAGTGCTTGCTTTGCACACAATCTACCAGGTTTGATCCCTGGTCCCACGTTTGGTCCCTTGAGCCAGGAAAATACCCTCAGAGTCAGAACCAGGAATGAGATCTGAGTACTGCTGGGTGTGGCCCCCAAATGAAAACCTCCATCCCCCAAATATCAGTCCCTCCTGGAAATAAGTGATCAAATGGGAAGCATCCCCCAACTTCCTTTGAGCCTGCTAACACCTTCCTGGATCACTGAGTGGGTGTGTCACCCCCCCCTTGCAAATTGCAAATACTGCAAGATGCCCGATGTATGCAGAAACCAGATTTTCAAGAGGCATAGGGGAGGAGTGCACACAAAAAATTTCAGAAGAGTCATTTCTGATCCTTCTCTTCCTTTAGTTTGTCTTCCTAAAATGCCCTTGGTGTCAGGGGGCGCACTGTTGTTTTCCCCCTCCTGCTTCAGTTTTCCCACTTTCCTAACTTCACACAAGAAAGCAAGCCTTTTCCTCAGCCTGAATCTTACTTATTAAGGTGAACTTACTGAAATAAAGTTAAATTCTCAGACAACCAACAAAGGAAGAATTAAAAACTCACCCACAAAATGTCAATGGTTTTCTGGGCCGGAGAGATGGCACTTGGGTCAAGGCACTTGCCTTTCATGTGGTCAACCCAGCTAAATCCCTGGCACTACAATATGGTCCCCTGAGCACCACCAGGAGTGATTCCTGAATGCAGAACCAGAAGCAAGCCCTGAGAACAGCCAGGTATGATCCCCAAACCAAAATAAACACAAAAGAATCAGTGATTTCTAGCCTCCAGAGTGTAAACCTGTGCACATTCACAGTAATTTCCTATAGTCCATGAAAGTTATTGCTTGACACATAGTATATCTGTGTAAAAATTTCATTTTATAATGTTAGATTTAAAAGTGAACAAACAAAATATTATAAATAGTGGCTTTATTTCTGCCTTAGGGGTTCTTGAAATATCTCTCCTACTTTCACTTTGAAAACCAGTCTTTTTGGGTGTTTTCCCCAATTTTATAACTTTATTAAGTCATCAGTTTAGTTACTGACATTGAATATTCCAACACCAATGCCCCCACCATTGCACCTTCATACCACCATTATTTCCAATTTTCCCAACCACTTTTTGTTTTTCTTTTTGGGTCACACCCGGCAATGCGCAGGGGTTACTCCTGGCTCTGAACTCAGGAATTACCCCTCAAGGTGCTCAGGGGACCATATGGGATGCTGGGAATTGAACCTGGGTCTGCTGCGTGCAAGGCAATCGCCCTACCCACAACCCCGACCCCCCACCCCAACCAGCAACCTTTTAAGTCTGCCCCCATAGCAGGCCCTCAATAACTTATTTTATATTGCTTGTTATAACTCCTTTGCTAAAAGGATGATTAGAACATGTTTCCTTGGAAGAAATTTAGTGAAGATTGTTGTATCTCACCATGGAGCCATTAAGCCCTTGTCTGAGAGATTACTAAAATGCTGTTACAGGTTAAGCCTTCTGTGTTTATATTTTGTTAGTAGTGATTGGTTGCCTTCTACACTAAATCCCATCCAATTTTGGCTTGTCAGTGTTATCAAGTTTGAGACGTTGCTCCAGGAAGTCCAAACTTTTTCAAGGGGTGATAGAGCTGTAATTAAATTTTTAACTGGGTGGCAGCTTTGGGGCCTGTGTGTGCCTGTCAGGGCCTCTAGAAGTACAGGTTATGGGTGGGGGGAGGTAGCCCATCTCTGACCCTGTGAAAACATGGAGATTTCAGTCACAAAACCCGAATATCTGCGTTTACCAATAGATTAATTTCTGGATGAGGCTTGTCAGAGCAGAGTCCAGACAGGAACATGGCAGCGATTGTGCAGTGTGGAAGTTTTCAGGTGCTGGAGCTCATTTAAAAATTTATTTATTTATTTATTATTTTTTGTAATTCAATATTTTATTTTTATTTTTTGCTTTTTGGGTCACACCCGGCGATGATGGGGTTCCTCCTGGCTCATGCACTCAGGAATTACTCCTGGCAGTGCTCAGGGGACCATATGGAATGCTGGGAATTGAACCCGGGTTGGCAGCGTGCAAGGCAAACATCCTACCCCCTGTGCTATCGCTCCAGCCCCTAATATTTTATTTTTTACAAATATTTTTTTCTTTTTTTGGGTCACACCCGGCGATACACAGGGGTTATTCCTGGCTCTGCACTCAGGAATTACCCTGGCAGTGCTCAGGGGACCATATGGGATGCTGGAAATCGGACCCGGGTCAGCCACGTGCAAGGCAAATGCCCTACCCGCTGTGCTATCGCTCCAGCCCCTTTACAAATATTTTTTTAATGAATCCCTGTGAGATAGTTACAGACTTACAACCTTTCGTGATTACGTTTCAGTCATACAATGATCGAGTACCCATCCCTCCACCAGTGCCCATTCTCCACCACCTATGTTCCCAGTATCTCTCCGCCCTCCCCGCCTCTATGGCAGGTACATTCCCTTATACTCTCTCTCCTCTTGGGGTGTTATGGTTTGTAATACAGGTAGTAAGTGGCCATCATGTTTGGTCCTTTATCCACTTTCAGCACACATCTCCCATCCCGAGCAAGCCCTCCAACCATCACTCACTTAGTGGTCCCTTCTTTATCCCAGCTGCCTTTCCCCCCCACCCTCCACCCTCAGCATGTGAGGCCAGCTTCCAAGCCGTGGAGCGATCCTCCTGGGTCAGGGCTCTGTTAGGATGGGCAGAAAACCACTGCTTTAAATCAAAACTTCATAAAGATTCCATCCCTTCCCACTTCAAGCCTTCCCTTGAGACATATTTCCAATGAAATTTTACTTTATGCTTTAGTGATTTTGTGTCAAAATTTTAATTTGGGGAATCAATAATATGCTCAGAATAGTTCTAACAATAGTTCTAACAATAGCTGAATGTATGGGTGTTTTATTACAATTATTATAATATTTGTAATAATAATCGTATAATACAATTACAAATTATTACAATAGCTAATAATGTAATAGCTATAAAATCCAGATGCTGCTAAAATTAATTAACCAAAGAAAATTAATTCAAAGGTAAATTTCAAAGGCCAGAAAGATAGTACAGGAGGTAGGGCTCTTGCTTTGCATATAGTAACCCTGGTTTGACTCTCTGGCACAACAAATGTCACCTGAATACCACTAGGTGTGATTCCTGAGCACAGAGTTGGGAGTTAAAAAAAAAAGAAAAAGGGAAAAAAAGGAAGGTAATGTCAATGTAAATTTACACTAGAGGAGTGTAATAAGATTAACATCTTGAAGTCTTTCTAAAATGAATGTAGAATAAAACTCTGAAACAAAGAAATACAAATACAAGGAAAACCAAATTTATTTACTTAAAATATTTTATTTTAGAAAATGATGGTAGACATCAATTCAGTATATTAATATTACATGAGGTACCTGTAATAATACATGTAATATCACATGAGATTTAAATGTTGAGTATAAATTATATTGATTTATGACAGAGCAAAAGTGCTCTCTTATAATTTAAATATATGGTGAAAATTTTCATATAACTTAAATATGCAAAAGACATAACTTGTTTATCAAAATATTTTAGGTGATACTTAAGGAAAATATTTGAAGATCACTGTTTTATGTCATGCTTTTATGTCATGCTCTTTAGTAGTTTTTTGGTTTTTTTGTTCTGTTTTGTTTGTTTTTTGGGTCACACCCGGTGATGCACAGTGGTTACTCAGGAATTACTCCTGGAGGTGTTCGGGAGACCATATGGGATGCTGGAATCGAACCCGGGTGGGCTGTATGCGAGGCAAACGCCCTACCTGCTGTGCTATTGCTCCAGCCCCATGTCATGCTCTGTAAAGAATATAATTTTTTAGCTTTAGACATTTGATGAGAAAACAATTGTTTTATTTTTCGTTTTTCGATTTTTGGGCCATACCTAGAAGTGTTCAGGGCTAATTCCTGGCTCTCCACTCAGGGATCACTCCTGATGATGCTCAAGGGACCATCTGGGGTGCTGGGGATCAAACCAAGGCTGTCTGCTGTACTGTCTCACCCGCTCCAATTTTACTTTCCTGTACTTGCAATAGAATATATGTGTGTATGTATATTACATTCTACTCTAAATAAATAAAAGAGTAGTAGATGTGCAAATATATATGTGTGTGTGTGTGTGTATGTCCTCTTATCTTATCTAGGGGTGTTTAAAGTGTGCTTATGTCTTTTAATGTATAAGAATAAATGGTATTAGCCTTAACAGATAGCCACTTGATGACATTTTAGAGAAACTGCAAGCAAATGAATATGGACAAATACATCGCTAAAATGCTAGAAATTTTCACCTGAAAATATGGAAAGTTTGGAGTACTTAATAACCCTTCTTTTGTACACTCCAGCGCAATGATAGGTACATGAGTGTGCTGGTTCAGAAGTCTGAGAAACTCTTCTGAAAGAGTTTTTTTTCAGAAAAAACTTCTGAAAAGTTTTTTTTCTGAACTCTTCTGGAAAAGTTATCATCTTTAAAATCATTATTAAGAGCAAATTTTAGTGTTTCTAAGCTATGACTGTGAATGGTAGGAAATAGTGTGAAAAGTTTGATGTTTCTTATTCACCAATTGAGCCACTTAATTTTAAAATGCTTATATTAATAAGGGCTGGAGTGATAGCACAGAGGGTAAGGCGTTTGCCTTGCACACGGACTTACCCGGGTTTGATTCCTGCGCCCCTCTAGGAGAGCCCAGCAAGCTACTGAGAGTATCCAGCCCGCAGAGCCTGGCGCATATTCAATATGCAAAAAACAGTAACAACTAGTCTTACTCACAATGGAGATGTTACTGGTGCCCGCTCAAGCAAATCGATGAGCAATGTGATGACAGTGATACGGTGATATACTAATGAGCATATTTAAAATGTTAACTTTGAATCTATTTTTTTCTCTATCATACTTATAAACATAAACCAGTTTTACTATGGGAGTATAAAATATACAAAGCATGCATAAAAAAGATTATATAATTGAGTGAATATAATTTAAAGTATTTAACACTCTCTTTGTTCACTTTTCTAGAATATTATTAAAGTTTTTATCAGAGGATTTTTAACATGCTCAAAAATTGCTAAGACAGATCAAGTGACCATGTATATCATTTTTATTCATTCTGATGTTAAGAAGAAATATACATATTTTTGTATATGCATATACAAAATTTAAGACTTTAGTTGTGAATTAAGTGTTTTAACTTTTTGCCAATAAAAATTCCATGCTTACATTAGGATTTAATCATTAGAATGATATATTAATAGATATTTCTATAAGAAGTAATAAAACCTAATGATCTCTTTTAGATTTTTAAAAAACCTAGCTTTTCGTCAGTTATATATTCCATCATTTGCTTTTTTCAGTCTTAGAGCTTACAACTTTTAGAAGAAAGTTTAAATTGTATAACACTCAGTTTTCTTTCTGGTTTATTTTGTCTTTAGTATAATTAAAATGTATTGTGCAAAAGTCTTTATGTTACTGTTATGCCTTCTTGTGACATATCAATCTCATCTATTAACATAGTTCCTTAAATCTAAATAAAATTTAATATCATTTCGAGTGTATTACAACTTCTTGTGAATGGAAAGAATGTTCCTTGTATTTTCTTCTTTTCTTCTTTTACATCACACCCAGCGATGCGCAGGGGTTATTCCTGGCTTTGCACTCAGGAAGTACTCCTGGCGGTGCTCAGGGAATCATGTGGGATTCTGGAATCGAACCCGGGTCAGCCACGTGCAAGGCAAACGCCCTACCTGCTGTACTATCGCTCCAGCCTGGTTCCCTGTATCTTCAAGTCAAGCACTTGAAGTTCAAATTTTCAGGTGAAATAGAAAGGGTTTAATCAAGAATGTTGTTGGGGCCAAGGAGATGGCTCAAAGGACTTAAGTAGATACTTTATATAGGAGAGCTCAGGGTGGTCTTCAGACTTCCTGGTCTCCAGATCATTGGGCTGCTTTAAGAGGTAAGAAAACAAACAAAAACAAAACAAAAAGACTGTGGGGGAGGGAATAACAGAACATTACCAAAATTGATAAAATGATGAAATTTACATTAATATACCTAAAGCAAATATAATCTACCGAAACAAAGAATTTTTGGTGGTGCTCGGGGGACCATATGTGGTGGTGGGGATAGAGCCAGGGTTCGGCTGACTACACAGCAAGTGCCCAAACTCCTGTACTATCTCTTTGGCCCCCCAAATAAGAGCTATAAAAGAAAGACATGAAAAGTAAATATATCAGCGCAGTCTATGTTATACAGAAAACATGTTCTTTCTCAGTATTTTAAAAGGACAGTATGTGAGCATACTTCTTTTCCAAACTTTGTGTACACAGAATCAGTAACATACACTAACATATCACAAAAATGGTGCTAGCAAAGGAATGTGCACTCTTATGCAGGGACTAGGGAAAGGGTTTTATTTTTTTAATTTTTTTCTTTTTGGGTCACACCTGGTGATTTTTTTGCTTTTTGGGTCACACCCAGCAATGCACAGGGGTCATTCCTGGCTCATGCACTCAGGAATTCCCCCTGGCGGTGCTCAGGGGACCATATGGGATGCTGGGAATCAAACCTGGGTCGGCCGCGTGCAAGGCAAACACCCTACCCGCTGTGCTATCGCTCCAGCCCCTAGGGAAAGGTTTATAAAGATGATTTTTTCCCCTAAGAGTGTGAGCATGAGTAGCTATTTTCAACTAATTGCGTCTTCAACTGGACCAGCTGTCTGAGATTCCCTGGCTTAGCTGATACTCATTTGTGTCATGAGTATGCCATAGGGAATCACATCAGGTTCCAACAGCTCTGGGGAATTTTAGTTTAGTGCTGAAAATACAGATAAATCTTCCTTTGAAAATAAAAATACTCTCTCAATGGGATGGGATGAAGTTTGGGAAAAATTTCTCTTTCCTGATTTGTGCAGTTTCTTGGGCACATCATAAATAATATAAAATAACTTTGAATGGAAAGCCAGAGAGACTGGCTGAGGCAGAACACATATGGGCTTGCTGTTTGTGGGGGTAGGGGAGGGCATCAAAGTATAGATTATTGGGGGCTGGAGTGATAGCACAGCGGGTAGGGCGTTTGCCTTGCACGTGGCTGACCCAGGTTCGAATCCCAGCATCCCATATGGTCCCCTGAGCACCGCCAGGGGGAATTCCTGAGTGCATGAGCCAGGAATGACCCCTGTGCATTGCCGGGTGTGACCCAAAAAGCAAAAAAAAAAAAAAAAATTCAAAGTATAGATTATTCAGGATTGCAGGAAGATTTGATTTTGGCTGGGGTCCAAGTATGACAGGCACTAGGGACCATGGTCAATTCTTAGTGTGTTGGGTCAGGCAACAGACTTAGGTCAAAGGACTGAAATATCATTGTCTGAATTGGGGGAAATCTCTAGGTGGATGAAATAAACTCCTGCTGTATATGCTATATTATACAAACAACACTGATGCCGCAAAGGGAATCAAGTTACCAAAACACATGAGGTACCTATCTATGCCAGGAAACTGTAAATCATATATAAAGGACATAGATTGAGACCTTAGGAAATGGAAAAATATTCCATGTTCATGGATTGAAGAATCAATATTGTCAAAATTATCATCCTACCTAAATTATTACACAGACTAAATAGCAATCCCAGTCCAAATCTGATGACATTGTTCAAGGATTTAGAATAGTCAATAGATACATCAATAAAATTTGCATGGAATAAAAACAAACAAACAAACACCCTGAACAGTCAAAAACAATACCTAGAAACTTAGAGGTATCTAACCCCAAACTATTGTAAAACTATTATAAAACATAAGAGTGCACATTCCTTTGCTAGCACCATTTTTGTGTGATATATTGTGGTAATCAAAAATAGCATGGTACTGGAATAAGGATAAAATCTCTGACCAAAGGGTGAGAATCGAGGTCCCAAAGACAAATCCCCAGATTTAGAGTCAACTAATATTTGACAAAGGAGCTAAATACATGAAATGGAGCATAGACAGCCTCTCAAACAAATGGTGATGGGAAGACTGGATAACCACATGTAAAAAATGAAGCTGGATTAAGTCTCACACCTTAGACAAAAATCAATTCAAAATGCATCTAAGACCTTGAGGTCAAAGCAGAATCCATAAAATACACAGAGGAAAATATAGGTATAATGCTCTAAGATTTGGACTGACAAAGGCAATTGAAACAAAAAATAAACAAGTGGAACTATATCAAATTGAAAAGTATCTGCATGGCAAAAGAAACACAGGCTAAAACTAAAAGACATTCAAGTTGAATGGGAGAAAATAATCACTCAATAAATCAGATAAAGGGTTAATATTCAAGATACATAAAGCACTAACAAAGATCAACAACAAAAAATCCAAAAACCCTATTCAAATGTGGGGAAATGAAACAAACACTTCTCTGAAGAAGACAGTCAGATGGCATATAGAGGCCAGAAAGAGAGCTCATCTTCACCAGTCAGTGAAATCCAAATTGAAGACATGAGGCATCACTTATACCAGTAAGAACAGCACATATCAAAAAACTTGGGAACAATCTATATTGGTAATGGTGTGGAGAATAAGGTATTTTCATCCACTGCTGGTGGAAATGTTCTCTGGTTTAGCTCCACTAGGGGAGTAAGAGGTGCACAGGAGTTAACTCTGGGAGACTCACAGTCTGGGGTCTTGGTCTCACCTGGGGGTGCAGAAGTGTATATATACATACACACACATATATATATACACACATACACACACTTTTATACACATATATATGTGCATATCTATATATGAATTATCTATACATATACTGGTGATGCAGAGGTATAGATATGAATAAATCTAAACCACAGAGCCAACAATATAGTAGTAAGCATGAGACTAAACGACAATAATTAAACTTAAAAATATTTCTGTTAAGGAAACAGGCTGGGGGTGGGGACATCTGTGAAGTTGACACTGGAGGTGGGATTAGTATGGTGCCATGTAGGCCTGAAACTCTATTAAGAACATTGTCACCATCATCATCCCATTGATCATCAAATATCTTGAGTGGTCTCAGTAACATCTCCATTCGTCCTAGCCCTGAGATTTTAGAAGCCTCTCTTTACTCTGTCCTTCCCAACGATGCTGCATTGGAGGCTCTTTCAGGGTCAGGGGAATGAGACCCAGCATTGTTATTGGTTTTGGCATACGAATACACCACGGGGAGTTTGCAAGGCTCTCCCATGTGGGCAGGAAACTCCAGTAGTTTGCCAGGTTCTCCCAGAGGAGAAGTAGGCTGTAAGATATTGCTTCACGGCTGCACACTTCCAGGAGCTTGCTTTTGGGTCTCTGGATGCTGGTCATGGATGGGATTCCACACGGTGCTGGGGGCAGTCCCTGGGTGTGACCGCCTAGCTACTGGGAAATGGGAAATCTGGGCAGAAGAGGCCCAGTCCTGATCCGAGCAGCCTTAGAAGTCTCAGCCCCGGGTCCCACACACTTGGGTTCCTCTGCCAGTACCTTCATGCGAGAGGCTCATCCGAATGTGTGGAGAGGGGCCTTGAGCATGGCTGTGGCTAGGCTCCGAAGGTCTTGGGCCACCGGGAGCTCTGCTTGGGGCGGGGAGGGAAGCTGGAGCCCATCCACTCTGCCCTATTATTAAGAACAACTTTGCAAATTAAATTGTGGGGTCCCGTCCTGTCCAGCAGGGAGGACCCTTCGCGGGGCTAAGGAGGGGACGCAGCCGGATGAACAGCCGAATGAACAGACGCAGAGCCAGGAGGAGGAGAAGGGAGAGAGTTTATTCTACTGCAGTTACAATACTTATACCTCTCTGCTGGGAGAGGGTGGTTTAGTATGCATTCTTGGACCCCCATAGGAACAGTAGTAGAATGCCAATCAGGCATGGACGTTGGCTAGTGAGAGACAAATGGCGAAATGATAAGATCACAGGAATCCCAAGGAGCCTCCACTTGACTAGACAATTAAGAGCCAAGCTCTGTAAAATGGCTCCCTACATTAAATGTCTTAATGAAAAAAAAAATCAAAACAAAACCCAAACAAGCACAAAAACGTGTAAAAGGGAAAATTAAACACAAAAACATGCATGAGAACACAAAATAATTTCATGGCATTTTTCTAAGCTCTAAATTACATTGTAACTCTCCAAAAATCCGTCTTGGACAAAAACAAAAGGATCAATTGAAGAAAGAAATAAAGTGGAAAGGAAGAAAATAGAAACAGTCTACTCTGGGAGAGAAAGAACCAAACATCCCGTTTTTTTTGGTGGTGAAGAATGGGCACTGGTGAGGGATGGGTACTCCATCACTGTATGACTGAAACGTAATCACAAAAGTTTGTAAATCTGTAACCGTATCTCACGGTGATTTATTAAAAAACATTTTTAAAAAGAGAGGGGCAAGGAACGCCCCCAAGGCAATTACCAGGCGCGAGGGACATTCTGTTTTTTAAATAGGGATCCTCAGGCTGCAGTGAGAGTTTACAGCCCTTAAGAAGCCCTGAAATAAACACCGTCTCCTGCCGGGAAACAGCTCAGAACTTCTGAACAACCGCTGCCCGCGGTTCCGGGACCGCAGGCGCCAGGGAAAGGCTGCAGCTTCCCCAGAGCTCTTCTGCATTCGGATTTGGCACGGGTGCCAGCGCACAGAGCAAACGACTTTGCCCGATCCACAACGCCGGGGCTTTGGGCTCCCCCAAACATCCCCCTGGGGGTCTCCTCCGGGCGTGGTACTGGCCCGCTCGGGGGCCAGTTCCACCGCGACCGTCTGACCCGGCGCTCGCCCCGCGCCCGCGCGCACAGGAGGCAGCTGGGTCGCCTGCAGCTCCCCAGGCCCGCGGGAGAAGGCCCAGAAGCGGGGGCCGAGCCCCCTACAGTATCCGGGCTTGGGCGCCCCCTGGCCAGTGCCCAGCATCCGCGTCCGCGCAGGCGCAGGGCGCGCGTCCCGGACAGCGCCACCCCGGAAGTTCGCCCCGCGGAGTCCCGGATGCGCCCGGGCGGCGGCGGTTGCCAGGGCGACGGGAGCTTGCGGGGAGGTGCGGGCTCTCCCGATCGGCGCCGCAGCCCAAGTTTCCTGTGGTGGATTCTGAGAGCTGGGGCGTTTGCAGAATGTTCTTTTACCTGAGCAAGAAAGTGAGTTTCCCCGGGAGCGGCCTGGCCCGGGCCGCGGTGGCGCTTCCCCGCGGGCGCTTCCCCCGAGGGTGCCCGCATCCCGCCGCGGCTGCAGCCCGGCCAGCCCCCAGCCTCCACCTGCAGCTCCCCGGGCCGCCTCCTGCGGCTTCTCCTGGCTCCTGCGCTCCTGCAGCGGGTCCTGATCGCGGCCAGCAGCCTTCTCGCCCGACCCTCCTCCTGCCCCGCGGGGCTGGCCCTTTCCCCCGGGGGATGCTGTGATGGGGAGGGGCGGCAGGACACAGCAGCCCAGGCATGCGTCTCTGTTTCCCGCGTTGCTGATCCCAGGTGATCCCGTTTGGGCTCATCACTGGCACCCTGGGCAAGAGAAAAAGGCATGAAAGTAGGTAGCTGGGGTTGGGGATGTGCCTTGGATGCGGGACGCTCTAGGGTCAGAGATTGTGGCATGGATGGCCCTCGGCGCACGCTTGGCAGTGAGGGGTCCCAGACCCCTGAGCACCCTCAGAAGTGCCTCCGCTCTCGCAGGACAGCAAAACAGAGTAACCCCCACCAACTGGGTAGCTTAAATGTTATGAGGATAGGGAATATGGATGGATGGTAGGTATGGATTTATACTTCCGTTTCCCCTTCCAAAGAAAATAATCCATCCTCTTTTGGGCTTCTCCCCAGGCAGCGACTTTCTCTTCTGTACCTGTCTCTTTCCCAAATAAGTAGGACCAGCAGTTCGCGGAATTTTTGCCCATGTTCATAACAACAGCCCTTAGTCCTTCTGCACCGCCAGATAGTTTCTCTCCTCTGTGAACTTTCTTCAGGGTCCATTTCCTTTGGATTTTCTTGGTGAAAAGTGAGGGTGACTGGTTGCTTTTCAGATTGCCATTCCCAGTAACGTGAAACTGAAATGCGTATCTTGGAACAAGGACCAGGGATACATAGCCTGTGGTGGTGAAGATGGATTGCTCAAAGTCCTGAAGGTAGAGACGCAGACAGGTAAATGCATGCAAGCCCCAAATGTTTGAACTCGATGGAAAATTGCCTAGTAGCATTGGTGCATCAGTGAAGTTTGCTTCTGGTATTTGTCATCATGAATTCCATGTCTTTCAAAAGCGAGAGAAGAAAGCCCCAAACAGTTAGTGGTATTTTTGCAATGGAATTCAGAGATTATTGAATGTAGCCAGCAGATGGGTTTTTATCCGAGTTACTGATGGAACAAAGAATGAAAGCTAAGTGGCTGTGTTGTCCTGTGCTGTGTTTTTTTTTTATTGTTCATTTTTTTTGGAGTCTAATAAAAAATGATGTCAGTAGATATTTCATTAATGCCACAGAATATGGTATTTTCTTTCTCCTCCTCCTCCTCCTCTTTTCCCTTTTTTCCTTTGTCTCCTCCTCCTCCTCTTTTCCCTTTTTTCCTTTGCTGTACTGGGAAACCAAATGTAACACATGTGAGGCATTTGTTCTTCTACTGGTTGAATCTTACATTTTTGTAGACTATTATACATCCCTATCCTTTTTGCTTCCTGCTTATCAGATGTGTTGATGTTTATATACTTTGTCCAAGAACAGATTTTTTTTTTTTTTTTTTAATTTATTTATTTTTAATTAGAGAATCACCGTGAGGGTACAGTTACAGATTTATACACTTTTGTGCTTATATTTCCCTCATACAAAGTTCGGGAACCCATCCCTTCACCAGTGCCCATTTTCCACCACCCGTAAACCC
Organism: Sorex araneus; assembly: GCF_027595985.1. Taxonomy (NCBI): domain Eukaryota; kingdom Metazoa; phylum Chordata; class Mammalia; order Eulipotyphla; family Soricidae; genus Sorex; species Sorex araneus. The sequence continues at coordinate 354,820,872 of NC_073313.1, read as the reverse complement.
AGTGTCCCTCCCACCCTCCCCAATCCCATCTCCCCCCCACCCCACCCTGCCACTGTGGCAAGGCATTCCCTTCTGTTTTCTCTCTCTAATTAGCTGTTGTGGTTTGCAATAAAGGTGTTGAGTGGCCGCTGTGCTCAGTCTCTAGCCCTCATTCAGCCCGCAACTCTCTTCCCCCACATGGCCTTCGACTACAATGTAGTTGGTGATCGCTTCTCTGAGTTGACCTTTCCCCGGAACGTGAGGCCAGCCTCGAAGCCATGGAGTCAACCTCCTGGTACTTATTTCTACAGTTCTTGGGTGTTAGTCTCCCACTCAAGAACAGATTTTTTTTAACATTTGAAATAATAGATTTCTTTGCAATTTTATTTCTCTTTGTCCAAGTTCCCTGAACCCACAGCATTGTTACTTTTTAAAAAAAAAATTTGGCTACACTCATCAGTGCTCAAGGATCAGAGAACTCTATAGGAATCTGGGGATTGAATTTGGATTGACTCGGAACCCAGACTCCTCCCTGCAGTGCCATTGCTCCAGTCAGCGTCAGGCTTCTCCCCCGTGCCTTCCACGTTGAATCTAATGGACAGCTGGACAGCTTTGTAGTTTCTTAGTTCCTCCCCGTCCCCCTCCCTTTTTTTTCCCCCTTTTTGGGCCACACCCGGCAATACAGAGAGGTTTACTCTGGCTCATGTACTCAGGAATTACTCCTGCCGGTGCTCCGGGGACCATATGGGATGCTGGGGATCAAACCCAGGTCAGCCGAGTGCAAGGCAAATGCTCTGCCCGCTGTGCTATCGCTCCAGCCCCAGTTCTCTCCCCTTTTGGCTGCTAATAACTTTGATAAAAGCTAACAACAGATAGAGACAGGACCACCAAGTAAAGGGTGCTAGGAGAGCCCATTCGGGATGGGAGATGCGTGCTGAAAGTAGACTATAGACCAAACATGATGGCCACTTAATATCTCTCCTGCAAACCACAACACCCAAAAGGAGAGAGAGAGCAAAAGGGAATGCCCTGCCACAGAGGCAGGGTGGGGCCAGGGGAGGACGGGGTGGGGGTGGTGAGAGGGATGCTGGGACCATTGGTGGTGAAAAATGGGCACTGGTGGAGGGATGGGCACTCGACCGTTGTATGACTGAAACGCAAGCACGAAAGTTTATAAGCCTATAACTGTACCTCACGGTGATTCACTAATAATAATAAAAAAAGCTAACAACTTTTGTGAATTCAAAGTGCAAAGACTGGTATTTTGACAATTTATTTATTTTTTTGTTAAGGTCTCAAAGATTTCTTGTGCTTGGTTAGTGGCATTCTTGGCAGGATCTTCTGTCCCCTTACAGATTTCCTCCTCAGAGTCTATGTTGCACCTTACTCTTTTTTTTTTTTTTGGCACCTTACTCTTTTTAAAATTCCTTGGACTTTCTGGGATTCTGAGACATATTTCAGACTGTGGAATTTACCAGATTGGTTCTGACATTCCTCTTTGTGGGTTTTAAATGCCAGTTCTTATTGATGCCTTCTTTCAGTATTTGAAATCCAAGGTACTGCTGTGTGCTCTTAGGGGTTATTGCCAGAGATGATTCCCATGTTGCTCTGGTTTGTTATCTTGTTGGCCATGGGGAGTTCCGTGGTGCTGGTTTTCATCTACCCCACTTAAGCTTATAGCTGTTTTTTTTTTTTTTTTTTTTGTTGTTTTTTGGCCAGATAGATAGTTAAAAGGAGTATATGAATTGCGTGATGCAGTCTGGGTTTTATCCCTGGCATTGCATGGTCCTCCAAATCAGGAATGCCTATAGACCTTTGAGTTCTTTTTGGGCAATAGAACTTTTAGGTAGATTATATAGATGTGTTATACACACATATATGTATATATACATATATTGAAGCAGCAACTTTATATATACATATAAGGTATAGTATATGTGTATATATAATATATAATATGTTATATATTATACATATGCTTTTCCAAAGTTGCTTTTTCCAAGATGCAATGTTCAGATATAGATATTTGTGGGTTTTATTTATACTATTATACAAAGTTTATTTTTAATAGGCTATTCTTTTGTCAGCATGTATTTTGTGAAGAGTGTTGTACTATTTAATAAGGAGAAAACATGTCTCCCTGTAAAGTCTGTGTGCTCAGCCCACACAAACAAATTGAAGTATTGAGCTACTCTACCACACTTTCAAATGTATCAGGTCCAGAATCACATATCATATTGGTTACAGTACTAAAGATGTTAGCATTGACTTTCAGTACTCAGACTTAAGAGAAGTGTTTCCATGGTACATTTTTAAAATATTAAAAGGTTAATTTTCTGTTTCCATCATGAAAAAAATAGATGACAACAGTACATTCTTAAAATCTTTCTAATATCTTCTAGCAATAGGAATTCCTTTTTTTTTTTAAAAAAGAAAGAAGTAGAAAAATCTTATTATCGGTTATTTTTATAAACTTGCCATAATTTTTTGCTTTGATTTTCTAGATGATGCAAAATTGAGGGGTAGTTCTACCCCTAGTAACCTTTCAATGAATCAGACTCTTGAAGGTCATAGTGGTGAGTCATATGATATTAAAGATCATGTTTGAATAGTTTAAGTATTTACAACTGTCAACATTTTGAATAATCTTTCTGATAATCATTTCTGTTGAACCGCAATAAGTATAGGGTATGGTTATTCAACAGCTTTTACACAATTTAACAATATCTCCAATAAATCTGAAAGAAGTAGCTATTATATATTAAAATGCTGGTATTAGAATGAACCCTTTTTGAGAATGTATAATCCTTTTAAGGAATATGTTTTATGATTCAAAATTAAGGAAACTTAAGGGGCCAGAGAGATAATCCAGGAGTTAAGCTATTGCCTTGTTCATGACTGACCCTAGTTCTATCCCTGACACCGCATGTGGTTCCCCAAGTACCATGCCTGATCCCTGAGCACCACTGGATGTGACCCTGAAAATAAAAAAATTTAAAACTAAAGGAAAGTAAAGAGACATACCGAATGAATGCACTAGATGATCCTAGAATGAATCTTGCAGTGAGAAAAATAGCCATGAAGGACATTATTTGGATAATTGATAAAATTTAAGTATGAATCTATTATTTGCCTAAAAGTCAACTATCAATGACTCTGAAAATCACAGTTCTTTAAGTAAAGACATTTAAAAAAAGTGACATGGACTGTGTATTAATGATATTCACATTCATTGTGGTGGTGTGAAATTTACTGATTTTTAATGTGATGATGAAAGAGAATATACTACTCTTAGGAAAAATACACTATTTGGGGATTAAAGAAACAGATCAAGGAAAATTGGTCATACATAAGAAAAGAGATACTATTATGAATAAAACCAAGAAAATAGATTGTATGTAGAAAAATCATGTACTATTTATGGATTAAAGAAAAAAATAAGGAAAATTGATTATATAGCTCAAATATTTGAGATATGATGAAGTCTATATTATAAAGAGAATGGAAAATAAAGGATGAGGAGAGAAAGATTAGAAGACACATTAGCTGAAATGAAGCTACTTATTTCATTAAAAGAAACAAACCCTATATGCTTAACATGCTTTTGTCATTATAGTCCTTGGAAGTCAGGCTAACAACAAAATTATATTAGTTTCTACCATTAGCTTCCATTAGCTATTTGATAGTTTTGTTATAACCACGCAAGAGTTGTAAGTTTCTTTGTTGGCACGAATAGGAACAGACACAAAAAATAGTGTTATAGTATTATATATCAGTTGTAGAAAACTGGTGACAATAGTGCAACCTAAGAATATTTTTTAGTTCTGTTAAAGATTGGTTCATTGTATAGCAACTGTATTTATTTGAACATGCTCTGGGTATTTATTATAAAACATATATTTGAAATTTAATTGTTGCCTTTTAAAATTTCTAATCTTTTTATAATCTTTTAGGTGCTGTTCAAGTTATAACATGGAACGAACAATATCAGAAGTTGACTACCAGTGATGAAAATGGGCTTATTATTGTTTGGATGTTATACAAAGGTATATTTTAGGCCAGAGAATTTCATCTGTAAACAATTGGGGTCTGGATTACAGTATTTGAATGGGAAAAAAATCTTCAAAATAGACCCCGTTTAGCCAATAACAGTAAAGTCCAACTGCATAATGATGATGTTTCTGGATTTTTTGCTGTCTGTTTTTCTTTTTTTAGATTGTTTCCTTTGAACTGTGATTTCACATTAAAAAGTGAATTAGGAGACTGTTGGATATTTCCAAAATGAACTTTAACTGGCAGGTTTCTAAGAATACTTTCTCTGTGGTCAGTGGTGGTAGTTAGCTCAGGAGATAAAGTGCACCTCTGTTGTAATTATATATGATTCCTCTGTTGAATCATGTAGTTTTCTTTGCTTTCATGTGTATGGTGTTAGCTACCTCTGACGACCTACTCAAAATTTGTGCCTTTTGCCCACAGAGAAAGTCAGAAAATTGTTGTACAAGTGTGTGTGTGTGTGTGTGTGTGTGTGTGTGTGTGTGTGTGTGTGTGTCTGGGGGAGTAGAAAGTGGAAGCATAGGAGAATGAGTAAGCTTTTTTTTTTCCTTCTAGATAGGTCTTTGCCAGGCGTCAGTCCTGACTCTGACTGCTTGGTTCTGTTATTCCAGATGACATGATTATTTGCATGGTTGCAGACTAGAGTTCCTTCTATATGAATAATGTTAAAGAAGTGGGGACAAAATAGCTGGAAGTGGGGCCAGGACAATAGTACAGAGGGTAAGGTGCTGGCTTTGCATGTAACAGACTCGGGTTCCATCTGTGGCACCCTGTATAGTACCCTGAGCCTGCCAGGAATAATTCTTAAGCCCAGAGGCAGGAGTAACTCCTGAGCAAGTTGGGTGTGACCCCAACAACAACAACAACAAAAACCCAGAGAAACCAGCCTAGTGATTTTCCTCATAATTGGTCATACAATTATGAGACAAATTGCTGTCACTTCAGGGCTATACACTGCAAGGATGCAGAGTGATGTGGTATCACACTGACATATGTGAACCGTGTTGTCTTTAAGCAGGTTTAGAGCTTTTACATAATGTGGTTAACATGGCTTATTTATGCGTGCATATCAGATCACTGCAATTTTTGTTTATTCTTTGGTTATTTCATGAAGGGTGTTCATGTGGGAAGAGTTAGGCTTTGAGAAAAGTCCACCAGTTTTGCTCTGCAAATGAAGCAAATGAAGTTCTGTTTATTTATTTATTTGGTTTTGGGGTCACACCCAGCGGTGCTCAGGCCTTACGCCTGGCTCTGTGCTCAGGGATCACTCCTAGTGGGGGCCAGGGGCCATATAGGATGCTGGGGATTGAACCTGGGTTGACTCTGTGCAAAGCAAGCACCCTACCTGTTGTCCCATCGCTCCAGTCCCCTGAAGTTTTATTTTTTTAATTGAAAGAAAGAGAAGAAAGACTGAAAAGAGGGAGGAAAAAAGAAAAGGAAAGAAAGAGGAAAAGGTAGGAACTTGTGTTTTCTATGATAATTTTTTTTTTTTTTTTTTGCTTTTTGGGTCACACCCGGCGATGCACAGGGGTTACTCCTAGCTCTGCACTCAGGAATTACTCCTGGCGGTGCTCGGGGGACCATATGGGATGCTGGGAATAGGACAACCCAGGTCGGCTACGTGCAAGGCAAACACCCTACCTGCTGTGCTATCGCTCCAGCCCCTCTATGATAATTTTTGAAGCATTTATGAGTCAGTGCTTTATTGCTTGTGATGAATTTGAAGGTTTTATGTTTAATAGCTCAGATTATAGAAAACTGTGTAGTTATTTATCCCACTGTACATTTTATGGGGATGTTTTAAAGCCCTAAGCACCGTTTAAGAGATGTAATAGATTTGACTTGTCATTTTTTTCCTTTTGGATGGGTGGGGTATCTGGGCCATACCTAGTGGTGGTCAGGGACCACTTCTAGTTCTGTGCTTGAGTGACCCCTGGCAGTCTTCTGGGGATCACATGTACTGGATATTCTAACCAGGGTTGCAGCTGCTACCTGCAAGATGAGTCCCTTATCTCATACTTTCTCTCTCTGTGGCCCTCTGACTTACCTTTATGATTATTATTTTTTTACTTTGTGTAAATAGGCTCTTGGTATGAGGAGATGATCAACAATCGAAATAAGTCAGTGGTTCGGAGTATGAGCTGGAATGCAGATGGACAGAAGATCTGCATCGTATACGAGGACGGGGCTGTGATAGTCGGTTCTGTCGATGGTAATGCATCATTGCACACAGAGCTAACTAGGAATAGCAACTAACACTCATTTCTTATTATGTTGGGGCCTTTGGGCCACACCTTGTGGTACTAAAGGGTTATTTCTTTTTTTTTTTAATTGAATTTTATTTTTATAAAGTTGTTCAAAATATTTGATTATGTTTAATATTCGAACACCAATTCCACCATCATTACATCTTCCCACCACCATATTTTGGGTGTTTCTATACTGGGCCCCAACTCCTGCCCCAAAGCTGAACCGAAGTAACTTATTTTGTATTGTTTGTTATGAATAAAATGCTGAAAATGCTCCATAAAGGTTTCTTTAGAGGAAAGAGTGTGAAGATTGTTGTATTTCACCCAGGGGCCATTAAGCCCTTCTATAAGAGATCACTAATGTGTTGTTAAAAGTTGAGCTTTGTGTGCTTTCACACACACACACACACACACACACACACACACCTGTGAAAATATATATCCCTCTTAAGATTGATTACCTTCTACTTTAAACCCCATCAAATGTGGTGCGCTGCTCTTGGACTATGAGTGGTGTGAGGTATGAGATGTCGCGTGGCCTTGGCGGTTGAGTTCTGTAAATTTTCGGCTGCTGGGACTGGGTCCTAGGGGTGGGGAGGGGCCTCACCCACCCATCTCTGGGGTGCCCCGAATGAAACAGCCCAGCTCAGGGTCTTTGCGGCATGGCCATGGTGAGTCATTTTATGCTCTCTTCCGAGAGATTTATGATGAGTCTCTGGATCGTGGCCATTGATGAGATTATCTGGCGCCAGCCAGAGGTGACTTGTGGGTGTGACTGCCAAGTTGCTGGATACAGGAGGAGATGGGGGTGGTCACCCATTTCGGGTTCCGTTGAACCTGGAATTTTCAGTCACAGTTCAAAGACTACTTCTGTGGCTGTCTGTCAGCATTAAGTGGCCCATGAATGATGTTATACATGTCTAAATGGCTTGTAGCAGAAAAAATGTTCCCCAGCCTCTTATAAATATATTTTTTGCAGCGCAGAAAATCTGTACTGAAGGCATAACTAAGGAATGACTAATTTGTAGATGGTAACATAAATAATTGGAATAGGTGAAGAACCTAAGGACTGTCTGTGGAATAAAAACTCCATTTAGTGACTAGACAGAAGAAGAGAATTCCATAACGTATTCTGAAAAGTGGAAATCTGGAAGATTTGTTGTTGTACTCATAGACGTCCAGAGAAAAGGGATATGGTTTAAAAATTGTATTTGTTGGATTTTGCAGCAGTGGGCTTACGGTGACCTCTCTGGGCGGTGTCAGTGGAGTCGAGCCAGATTGGGCTGGATTGAGGGTCCAGTAGAGGTTGGGGCGCTGACTCCTGGTGTGTGTGGAGAACGGCTGGGAAGGGGATGGTAGAAACAAAGGGGCTGGGGGAGGACTTAGGCTGAGGGAAGTGCTTTCTGTCTTGTTTTTATTTGAGGTGAGAGTTTAAGAGAGGAATAGATCTGAGTCTGTTTCATACTTAAAAGGTCTAGAGAGAAGAATTTAAAGAGAAAAGGAAAGGAGAATAATTAATGAGAGGGATTTTTGCCAAGTGAAAAAAGGAAAGGGAAAAAAAGTCAGTGAACAGTCTGGGGATTGGGCGAAGGTGGGTGTTGGGTGCCTGGCTGGGGTCGAGCCTCTTCCTTTGCGCTGAGAACAGAGCGGAAAGTGCCCATGTGGTGATTCACTTCTGTTCTGAATGTTAGGAAATGGGAACGAAGAATTTCTTCTCTGAAAATTCTGTTTTCTTTCCAAGTCTGAAGACACCTGTATTTGCTGATTGGGAGTTCGGAAATTAGAAGAGAAGGGAGAAAGTTGGTAATGGCAATAGTAGGGTGTTGGGCATGTGATACCCTACATTTCTGAATAAATATGTGTGGACCGAATAAAGGGACCAATTGCAAAAGTATGAGAACTCTTTCAGAAGTGAAGGCTTTTTAGATCGGTTGCTGGAAACTCATAACCTTGAACTTTTCACAAAATAATTGCGTTTTATATCTTGTTTTAGGTAACCGCATTTGGGGAAAGGATCTGAAGGGGATCCAGTTATGCCATGTAGCCTGGTCTGCAGACAGTAAAGTCTTACTTTTTGGAATGGCAAATGGGGAAATACACATTTATGATAACCAAGGGAATTTTATAGTAAGTAAGATATGTATTCTTTTTTTTTGCTTTTGCTTTTTGGGTCACACCTGGAGATGCACAGTGATTACTTCTGGCTCTGTACTCAGGAATAACCCCTGGCGATGCTCAGGGGACCATATGGGATACTGGGAATTGAACCTGGGTCGGCCGCGTGCAAGGCAAATGCTCTACCCGATGTGCTATTGCTCCAGCCCCAAGATATGTATTCTTTAATTTAGCTCTATATGTCAGATTATTTATATGCCAGACTGGAGCGATAGCACAGCGGGTATGGGTGTTTGCCTTGCATGCAGCCAACCTGGGTTCAATTCCCCCATCCCTCTCGGAGAGCCCAGCAAGCTACCAAGAGTATCCTGCCCACATAGCAGAGCCTGGCAAGCTACCCGTGGTGTATTCAATATGCCCAAAACAGTAACAAGTCTCACAATGGAGACATTACTGGTGCCTGCTCGAGCAAATCGATGAACAATGGGATGACAATGCTATAGTGCTATTTATATGCCATTTTTTACAAAGGTTTGAATTTATTCAGTATGGTGGTTTGTTTAATCAAGACAACCTTCAACAACTTAGGCATTTTTTTCCCCAATTGCATAATGGTTTCTTATGGAAAAGCTTTTTGGATTGCTTCAATTTAAATTAATGCAGTATGTTAAAGCTTTCCCCAATTTTTTGATCCCTGGAAGGGATAAGATTTCAGCGAATAGAAGATGAAAGATAGTGAGTAGGATGAAGTTCTGTTTACTCTTTGTGCCTTCTGATGCCCAAAGTTTAAACACCATGTCAGATTATTTTTTTTCTTGTTTTTTTCTTTTGGGAGGCACACATGACTGTTCTCAGGAATCACTCTTTGTCGTGTTCAGGGGACAATATGTGGTACTGGGCTTAAACCAGGATGTGTAAGGCAAGCACCTTAACCCCAGAACTATCTCTCCAGACTCAGAGATTTATTTAAAGCTTTATCTGACCCCTCCCGCCCCCTTCCCTGTACTAATGATATTTTTATCGTGATAACCCATTTGTTGGTGGAACAGTAATGACCAGCTGTGTATGACTCTGCTCTTCTCATAGTACTTTAACTCTCATCATTTGATTTTCATTTAGCTATTATACATATATATATATGTATATATATATCTATATATATAATTTTTCAAGTGAGGAAAAGTAAAGCTCAAGCAAAGTGATTTGTCCAGGATCTATCAGTGATCGATAGAGCCTGCACTTGAAACAAGATTCTACATCCTGTTTCTCATGTTCCTTCTTCAATACTTTTTAAACTTGTCTGTTTTAAAATATAGACTATTAGGAGCCAGGGATATAGGTCAGCAATGGAACAATTACCTTGTACGCAGGAGGTGCTGGGTTGATTCTGGGCGCCCCAAGGGAAAATGCAATTGCTCAGTAGAAGGTATTGATGGAAATGATCTTATTTAGGTGAAGATGAAGCTGAATTGTTTGGTGAATGTCACTGGGGCCATCAGCATCGCTGGAATTCACTGGTACCACGGCGCGGAAGGCTACGTGGAGCCAGATTGCCCCTGCCTTGCCATTTGTTTCGACAATGGGAGATGCCAGATAATGAGACATGAGAATGACCAAAGTATGTCATTCTTTCTTTGCCTCTAATGTAGAGAACACATGAAAAATGGTTCATCACAAGTCTTTTTTTTTTTTTTTAAACCACAGTGAACTCCTGGTTCTCATGTTCTGATTTCTGAATCTGTGTCTTTGTGACTAGACCCAGTTCTGGTGGACACCGGCATGAATGTGGTGAGCATCCAGTGGAACCACACGGGCAGCGTCTTAGCCGTGGCCGGCTCCCAGAGGACCGTCAGTCAGGACAAAGATATAAACACGGTGCAGTTTTTCACTCCCTTTGGCGAGGTAAACACAGTCACAGTCTTGGCTTTCTTTCCACTTAAATAGGTCACAGGTCAGGTAGGGGAAAAGAAGGGAGGAAAGGTATCTGTCTGGCACATTTTCTTTTGTGGGTATATATCTTTGAGTAACACCTTCATGTGATAAGCCTTCAGAGTTGTATTTTATTACGGAACTTATTTTATACCCTGGATATTTAGAAGATCAGGTATTTCACATTAAGAATCACTGTGGAGTACATATGGAATATTTTCTCTGTGATATGAATGTATGTCTGTTTTCGTAGTGGATTTTGAGCTAGTTTCAGTGTAATTTAGTTTCCAATTAATTTTCCTTATAAATGTGATATGTTAAATGTGTATGAGATAGTAACTATATTTATTACATGTGTTTTTTTTCAAAACTTCTGTTTTTAATTTTATTTAGAGTTGTTATTTTAAGAAAATATAGCTTAATAATCTTTGGTGATGCTACATTAAAATACACTATTTTTGTAAGAGCAGAGTTTTCTTTCTAATAATAAGCATTGTTAATTTAATTTTTAGAGACTTTTTTTGGAATAACAGTAGAAGTAGGAGAATTAGTAGATTCTGAATTTTAAAGAATTAAAAAAATAATAACAGTCATTATTCATGAAAGGTTAAAATATCAATATAAAGCTAATCCCATAATTTATTTGAGAATCAAGGAGTTGTATTGGGGGATAGAAAGCTGTCAGAGCAGTGTGACTTAGTGACTGCAGAGATGACAGTGAGAGGCAAGACTGATGGGTTGAATTGCTACTAAAATAATTCAGTTCTAAGCTCACTCTGAAAAATAAAATAAAATTAGGATGCATCCTTTAATCGCAGTCATCCTGTTTCAATTAGCCATTTTGCTCTCCATAATTGTACATAAAAATGAAGAAGCATACTTAAATACCTTGCTTTTAAGAATTGATGAAATTTAATTCTGAATTCTTTGGCTGTAGCTCTCAAAATTCCACCAGATTTATGTTTTTTTCTGCTAAAAGTTCAAGGAAAATGATGTTGAAGTGAATATCAGCCTATATCTCTTTTGATCTCTGAAACCAATTGGCAGCAATTTGTATTTGATATGCTTCTGATATTTGAGGTGTGATTATTTAATCAGCATCTAGGTATTCTGAAGGTTCCTGGAAAGCAGATGACTGGACTTTCTTGGGAAGGAGGCGGATTGAAAATCGCACTAGCTGTTGATTCTTTTATCTATTTTGCAAATATTCGACCTGATTATAAGGTGAGTATTATGAGCATATGTAAAAAAAAATAGAGAGAAGCAGCTGTTGTTTAAAAAGGAATAATTTTGATACAGCTCAAGGTGTAACACCTGTTTTAAAAATCTGGGCGCAGGCAGGTTATACTTTTCTCAGCTGCTTTGTCTCAGAGTCCAGTGACAGGAGACTTACGATGTGCAGTCCTTAGAACCAGTAAATTTTTCTATAGTAAAATTGCTTCAGTGCTCAGGGCCCCAGTGGAGGAGATTAAGGGGGTCTGCAAGGATGAGAGAGCAAACTTTCCAGGGGCAGAAGTGCTGTTCCTGTTCTCACAAGAGCGGTGGCTTTTCAGGAGGGGTAGCTCATGGCAGCAGGATCCTTCCCAGCTGGTTGGTCAGACAGAGAGATTGGGAGAAAAAAAATTTTTCAACCCATCTCTCCAGATTCTGGTGCTTTCTGTTGGCCGGACCCAGCAGGAATCTGGGAGGCCAGAAAGACCAGGTGATGGAGTTCATAAAGGTCAGCTCCAGAACACAGAGCAGAGTCGAGAAGGGAAAAGAATGGATCAGGCAGGGAAAAAAAAATGTGCAACATAACGACTAGTCAGTTTTTACCTAAAATTTAACATTTGATCTAAAATAAGCCCCAGAGTATGAGATTGATTTGGTAAACTACTGAGAATATTTGCTATTAAAAACTTGCATGTGTCGTTTTTGAAGGGCAGTGTCCCTTAGTGAAATGACTGTTCCTAGGGCTGGGGTGGGGAAAGAGAAGAAAACATCTTACAGCTCTCGAAAGTAGGGATGTGCGAGAGAAATGAACGAACGGGAGCCAGCCCGGGAGACGGGGGAGCCAGCTTGAAGGAACTCCCAGTGGTTGACATGGGAATGACTTGAGCAGCAAAGTTAATGGCCATGAACACACAGAGATAGGAATGAGATGTTTGAACAAATGAGAGGAGGCACTTCCTTACTGAAGTCTTCTGATTCAGTAGACACCGCCTTCTTCAGGAGTATAGTCCCCGCCCCCATCACCTTGAGCGTGGCCTGCAAGGGACTGACTTCCAGAGGGTTAAGTATAGAGAGGGGCCCTGCTTTAGGTCAGCCAGAAGCAGCAGCAATGTCACAAGGCTTATCATGTGCTCTCTGAGGTGACATGACCTCATCCTGTCATGGAGGATCCAAGCTTAAGCCTCAACCAACCCCAACTAAAGCACCAGACAAGCCCCATTTGAGAGAGGGTCCACAGCTTACCAGACCAGGACTCATCAAAACCATCTAGGTCCTCAGAACCAAGGCAGGATTGGGGGACCATCCCGACCCTGACGAGGTTGAGCAGACTCAGGTGATGACCATATGATGGATCCCAAATGGGATTTGGGAATAGAGAAGGGGCATTAGGGAAAAGGCGATGAAATCCTAGCAAAGCATGTGGTTTAATCAGTTTTGAGCTAATGCAAATAAAGTTTGCTTAGTTCATTGAAGTCAGGAGTCTAAGCATCAGTGTTAATTTCTCAGTTGTAATGAGTATGGCACTATGAACCCCACTAGGTTGACAATAATGGCAAATAGGAAAATAGAGGGAACTCTACTATCTTCATGACATTTCTATCAATCTGAAGGTTGGTTTGTTTGTTTTGCTTTTTTTTTTTTTGCCACACCTGGCTGTACTCAGGTGCTCAGGCTTACTCATGGCCCTGCACTCAAGGATCACTCCTGGTGGTGCTCAGGGGACCAAATGGGATGCCGGAAATGGAACCCCAGTTGGCCACTTACAAGGCAAAAGCCCTCTCTGCTGTACTATGACTCTGGCCCTCAATCTGAAGTGATTTTAAAGTAGCACTGTAGCACTGTCATCCCATTGTTCATTGATTTGCTCGAGCGGGCACCAGTAATGTCCCCATTGTGAGATCTGTTGTTACTGTTTTTGGCATATAGAATACGCCATGGGTAGCTTGCCAGGCTCTGCTGTGTTTTTTTTTTTTATGTATACCTTTAATTTGCTCTTAGTCTCTTTAAACTGTGTGGAACATTATAGAATCCTTTAAATTTGAAATAGTTAACACAAAAAAATATTAGCTCATGCATCCTACAGAGCTGAGCAGTCATTGTCAAGAAATAGTTCCTTAGCAATTTTATTTCTCCCATTGTCATCTATTTTACCTAACTTTCCATGTGGTTCACATTACATCAAGTTCAACTTCACTTATCTCCTAGTCCAGGACACCTCCACAATCTGTGTCATAATAAAAGCATATATTCAATCTATTAAGCTTTAAATTCTCAAGACAGTTTCTACTTTTTGACCTGTCTTTGTTAAAACTCTTTCTCACTCACTCCAAATATCATCATTACCATCTACAGGTCTCTGTAGTTCTTTACTTCTATTTTTCATTTTAATTTATCGCTAAATCCTATTGTTTCTTTTTTTAAAAATTTTTTTATTGAGTCACCATGTGGAAAGTTACAAAGTTTTCAGGTTTAAATCTCAGTTATACAATGCTCGAATACCCATCCCTTCACCAGTGCACATATTCCACCACCAAGAATCCCAGTATAGCTCCACCCCGCACCCCCACACCCATAACCACCCCATGCCCCTTGCCCCTTCCACCTTTAGCCCCCCCCCCGCCTGTGTAACTAATAAATTCCACTTTACTTTCACTTTGATTGCATACAATATTTCAACAAAACTCACTATTATTGTTTGGAGAGTCTCTCCCCTAAAGTCAGACCTGCTGAAAAGGAAGCTCTGCTGTGGTTTTAAAGTAAGAAGTTTATTTTAAAAAAGTTACATGGTGTACCAGAGAAATAATATAGCTTTCCTTGCACATGACCAAGCTGGGTTAGATCCCAGCACTGAAAAGGGTCTCCAGAGTATCACCAGAGTCATCCCTGAGCACAAAGTCAGGAGTTAGTCCTGAGCACAGTCAGGGGTAGCCTACAAACAAAACAAAACAAACAAGTACTATAGGATTAAAAAGTAGCATAACTTAGTTTTGAGTGGTAGACACAGACATATTACTGTTGATGCTGAATATTGATATATTAAAAATATATGTCAGGAATGACTCTTAAAATTCTATAATCAGTATGCTTGGGATCATTATGTTTGACCTTAAATAAATCATTTTATTTTTGTCTTAAGTAAGCCATTTAGAATTATTTGATGGTAAATGATGAACATGCATTATTTAGAATTATTTGATGATAAACTATGAACATAACATTATTCTCATAAACAAAAACAAAACCCAAAAATGTGAATGGTGGAAAAAAGAGATTGAGCAACTGTTTTTGCAGTTTGCATCAAGGGCCCCAAATTTAAACTTTGAGTGAACTTGCTTTGCCAAATGTCTCCTAAGCAGGCAGCTGTTAGTGACTGAAAACTCTGGAATGTCACCACTGAAATTTAATACATATTAAAATAAGGAAAGTCAAAGTACTATTTATTTTTGCAGTACTTGTTTTCTAACTATCTTTATTGCCCTTAGTTTTTTTGGTAATTTTTGTGAGAAAAGATACTAAAGTGGGTGTTTGATCCTTCTGTTTTTGAAGAATATGTTTTTGTCAGACATAATAGAATGTCTGCAAAATTTCTCGAGTAATAATATGATAATGTAGTGCCAGAGGATAGGAGAGTGGGTAAGGTGTTTGCTTGCCTTGCAAGTGACTGGGTTTGATCCCTGGCAAACCAAACAGTCCCCTGAGCCCCGCCAGGAGTGATTCCTGAGCACAGAACTAGGAGTAAGCCTTGAGCCCTGCTGAGTGTGGTCCCCAAACAGAAAAATGTATGATAATGTTATTTTTACTTTTCACTGTTAACTATATTGTTTCTGTTTCCATTTCTCTCCCTTTCCTTCTCCACTTTTTTTCCCCTAGTGGGGGTACTGCTCAAATACTGTTGTCTATGCATATACCAGACCCGATCGTCCCGAGTATTGTGTCATCTTTTGGGATACAAAAAACAATGAGAAGTATGTCAAATATGTGAAGAGTCTCATTTCCATTACTACTTGTGGCGATTTCTGCATCTTGGCTACGAAAGCAGATGAAAATCATCCTCAGGTCGGTTTGGTACCTTTCAGCTTAGGGGGGTGATTGGCTGGGCAGAACTGGGTTCTGGTTGTCTCCCTTCTCGGCCTGTTTTCTAAACTGGCAGACACAGGGAGGTATTGGGTCGATTGGCCACATCTGTCTACTCCTCTGCTTTAGAAAGCTCTGCGGCTTCAGTGGTTCTGCGTCCTGTCCCAGTGAGTCAATCTGCTGGGCAGTTGGTATTGACCAGTGCTGAAGCTTTTTAATCTCTGCAATATATTTAAAGTGCCATAATTCTTTTCCAAGTTTAGTTCCGAAAGCAGAATGAATAGCCAATATTTAATGTGAGTGTTTAAGAAATTGCTTAACAGTAACCATTTTTAAAAACAGTGCTAGCTGTTGACATTCAGAAATGTGCTCCTATTTGGAGTTAGATTACTTGAAAAGTCAGTCTCAGTGTAAGATAAATAACACAAGCAATGCCCTTTTAAAAAAGCATGCTAATAACTTTGACATTTGCAGGAGGATGTCTCGTTTTCAAAAAAGGACTTACCCATGCTTTTATGTTAAAAAAATATTATTTTATCCATTAAGAAGTGTAGAGATTTGTAGGCAGCCATTTGAACAGCCATGCTCAGCTCTGTTCTCCTGGACCTGGTTAAAGAAACACTAAAGACGTCTTTGGAAGCCAAAAGTCCACAGGAACGAGAAAGTGAGAAGAAGCAGCACTGTTCTTTTGGAGGTTAGGAGCAAATCTGAAGTTCTCGGTCAAGCAAAGCAGCGGCCAGTGGACATCACTGAACCCCAAAGAGATAGGAGAATTCACCACGAAAGGGGAAAGAAACTGACAGAAAAGCTATTAGGAATAACCAGTGATTATTCAGGAAGGAGATTTAAAAAGTCATATAAAGGGGCTGGAGCAATAGCACAGTGGGTAGGGCATTTGCCTTGCACACGGCCGACCCGGGCATCCCATATGGTCCCCTGAGCACCACCAGGGGTAATTTGAGTGCAGAGCCAGGAGTAACCCCTGTGCATCACCAGGTGTGACCCAAAAAAGCAAAAAAAAAAAAAGTCATATAAAGACAGATTTTCAAATATTCTGCTGGCACAGAGACCACTGCCCTTTGACCCCCTGGGGAGACTAGTGGAGAAGAGAGTTTCTGCCTTGGGAGTCTCTGGCCCCAGTGAGCAGGGGAAAACTGCTGAGAAGCTCAGAAATTTAGGTGTCTACCCAGGGCTCCCAGGGGTCTTTCCTTACCTGGCTCTGGAACATGGGCACTTAAGTTGAGCTTTCCAATAGGAGATGGGAGGAATCCTCTCTGGAGACACCGAGCAGGTAAAGGGGGAATAAAAGACCCCCAAATAGATTGATACCGGGAGTCATGGAGAAATGCCAAGTCTCTTTAGTACAAGGCCCTCATGAACACATAGGGTTCCAGTAGCTATTTAGCCTATTTCGGACCACACTAAATAGAAATGGGCTATCGGATATACAAGGAAACCAATGATGTGACAAACACCAGAAATAAATAGAAGCAGAAAAGAACTGAGAGGACCCTGCAGAGGCTGTCGTTGAGGAGTCTTGGCTTCAGAAGAATTGTTGGTGTCTTCTGAGGGCTGAATTAATACATCCACAGACAAGGACAGGCCACTATAGAAAGGAAGTTTTTACCAATTTCAAGTGAGATAACAGCAACGAAAAATTTGGCAGAAGAATTACAAGATAAAATAAGACTCTATAGGCGAGCAAAAAAGCCAAGAAAATGGTGATGAGAAGAGGCTTAGTCCTTGGGGCTGGTGCGATAGCATAGTGGTAGGATGTTTGCCTTGCATGTGGCCGACCCGGGTTCGATTCCCAGCATCCCATATGGTCCCCTGAGCACCTCCAGGAATAATTCCTGAGTGCAGAACCAAGAGTAATCCCTGTGCATCGCCGGGTGTGACCCAAAAAGCAAAAAAAAAAAGAGGCTTAGCCCTAAAAGTTCAGTATTTACATAATAGTTCTTAAAAGACTGAGTAGGCAAAAGGAAATTTCCCTTTAGGGTCTAGATTGAAAGTACCTATCTTTGTGAATAAAAATATTTTCAACATCAAGGCACATCATTTAAAAGTTTCAGAACAACAAGGATTAAAAAGAAGATCCTATAAGCTTTCAAAGAGGAAAAACAGATTTTGTAGGATCAGGTGTCATGATGGCACTGGATTTGTCAGTCGGGATACTTTGGAGGGTTCCTTTCAAAATTCTGAGAGAAATGGTTGCCCATTTTGAATTCTACACAGTTAATGATTTATGGACATCACTAATTGAGCGTGAAGGTTGAATAAAGACATGTATGAATATACAAGGCTATTCCACGTATTTCTTCCAAGAATCCCTCTCTGAGGAAGTTACTTCAGTGTCTGACTCACCAAAAATGAAGACTTAAACCCAGAAAGAAGAAACAGGCCCAACTGAGGGCAGTGGTGAAGGGTGTGTCACAGTCACAGGGTGCTCTTGCCTGATGCCACCGGGCCAGAGCGGGCCACACACTCCGAAAGGGATATCAGATAAAACAAACAAACAAAAAAATACTTACTGTGGTTGACTCTTCAGGAAGAGACACGCTTACCTGGAGGATAATTGGGATAACTGGAAGGAAAATTTGTAGAATAATAAACACAGAGAAAACCAAAGAGAAAAACAAAGACCGTTGTTGACTAGAGGGGAAAGCAAAAATGTTTTTAGAAGGGAAATAAGTCATGTGTTAACTTGATGACTTAGATTTGAACAAACATTGAAGTAGTCAAAGTGATGTGCTCACCGTTTTTTTTTTAAATGAAAATATTAATTGAAGTAAAATAAACATTCAGTTCTTAATCAGGGTTTAACAAAAATGCAAGGGGAAGGAGGGAGGGTGCCTCTGTATGATGGTGGCTGAGTGGAGGCTGCAGGGGTGTGGGGTGGGGATTCATCCCTACGGCTCACTGGCGGTGGGAGGGCAGCCACTAATTCCCTCTGGAGAGCAAACCAGAGTAAACTGGGCTAGCCTTCCAAACAGGTTACGTGGACTTGCAGAGTGAAAGAAATCAGTTCAAGGCGCTCAAAGGAATTATTTCAGGGCGCAAGACATGGGAAGTTGTCAGAAAACTTGTTTTAAGTTCGAAATCTCATGGGACTGTTTTGAGTCTCTCAGCTAGGAGCCTGTAAATGAGAAGTAAACGGAAACATTGTATTTTGTGGCAGTACATACACTTCCTTTAAGAAATAGAAAAGTAAAATCATGGTCTTTTTAAAAAAATTATTTATTGATTTATTTATTGGCTTTTTGGGGTCATACCTGGCTCTGTGCTCAGGAATTACTCCTGATGGTGCTCAGGGGGACCACATGGGAATGCTGGGGATTCAACCCTGGTTTGCCACGCGCAAGTGAAAATGCCCTGACCACTGTACTATCACTTCAGCCTCCTTATGTATGATTTTTAACGCTTATGAAATTAAACAAGTTTTAGTTGAGATGCTAAGAAAAGAGAATGCTTATATGTAAGTAGTACACAGAGAATTGGTTTATATGAAATGGTCATTCCAGGAGAGCACCTAAGTAAGATTGTATTTTTTTTTTTCTTTTTGGGTCACACCTGGCGATGCACAGGGGCTACTCCTGGCTCTGCACTCAGGAATCACTCCTGGCGGTGCTCAGGGGACCATATGGGATGCTGGGAATCGAACCCGGGTCGGCCGCGTGCAAGGCAAATGCTCTACCCGCTGTGCTATTGCTCTAGCCCCAAGAGTGTATTTTTATTATTATTTTGTTTTGTTTTGTTTTGTTTTGGCCATACCTTGTGATGCTCAGGGGTTACTCCTGATTCTGTGCTCAGGAATTACTCCTAGCTGTGCTCAGGGGGCCATATGGGATGCCAGGGATTGAACCCAGGTTGGCCACATGCAAAGCAAAGGCCTTACCTGCTGTACGATCACTCTGACCCCAAGATTGTATTCTTAATACAAGTTACACAACTGCCAGTTATTAAAGGTGACGAGCAGAATGTGGAAATGGTCAGTGTAGAATAATACGTGCATTATTTTTTACTACTAGTAATCATTGACAATTATTTGTATATGCTTTGAAATTGACTTAATATTTAAAAGTCATTTTTTACTAAATTGAATTATATATTTTCTGAATTAACTGAATTTTTTCATGTCATTTATTTACTGCTTCAAAGGAGGAGAGTGAAACGGAAACATTTGGTACAACGGTAAAAAACTAAACTAGCTTTTCTGTAGTTGGTTAGAAGATTAAAATGAGTTTTGATTTGAAGGATGAGCAGGAATTTTAGGAGTAAAAATAGTGAAAAGTAGCTAGCATACTTATATTTCTCAAGTAGCCTTTTAAGGGACTGTCTTTCATTACATTGAAAAATCAGTTTGCTTTAATTTTTATTGAAATTTATGTTTTATCTTGATCATTTGCTGCTCTTTGCACTTAACAGTTTTATTAGTTATTTCCCAGTTAATAATACCTTAAAAAGAGGCATGATGTATGAAGCATTATTTAAAAAATTATTCTTAAGTAGGAATCCTGATTCATTTTCTTGTTTCTCCACAGTATGTGCTAGTTCTTTGTAATTCTATTGGCACACCCTTGGATCCTAAATACATTGATATTGGTAAGAAAATGTTACTACTTATTCTGTCTTTAATCAAGTTTCAGCTGTAAGATGAGTGGCAGAAATCCTAACAATGGTATCGTTAATTACCATCAATTACCATAGGTTTGCATATTGATTTGCATATTATTTGTTGTGGGGCCTGGTAGTGTTGGGGTGCTGTCGGGCTACACCCAGCAGTGCTCCGGGAGCCAGCGGTGCTGGGGTTGAACCTATCATTTCACATATGCAAGGCACATACTCTGACGCTGCAGCAGGATCCCTGGTGCACAGGACACCAATTCTTGAAAACAAAGGTGACCGTGGTTCTTGGTTTGCCAGTTCCAGTTTGTACTTGTCACTGTCACTGTCATCCCGTTGTTCATCAATTTGCTCGAGCGGGCATCAGTAACGTCTTTCATTGTGAGACTTGTTGTTACTGTTTTTGGCATATCCAATACGCACGGGTAGCTTGCCAGGCTCTGCCGTGCGGGCGTGATACTCTCGGTAGCTTGCCGGGCTCTCCAAGAGGGGCGGAGGAATCAAACATGGGTCGACCACGTGAAAGGCGAACGCCCAACCACTGTGCCATTGCTCCAGCCCAGTTTGTACTTATTATGGTGAAATTATTAATAATCTTTCATTTCACTCTCAAAAGTATACAGATTTATAAAATAAATTCTAAAATGACTAAAATCCACGGTAATCTCACAACTATAATATTGCCATGATTTATTTTAAATTGAAAGTGTAATGGCCTAGAAATGAGTATGCAGCATAATGATTGGTAAGTAGTAACTGAGGATTGTAGACGGTATTTCACCATTAAACTATGTTTATTCGTAACAAACTGCTTGTAAATACCTCTCTTTTATAAAAACACCCTAGCTGCTTGTAAAAGTTAAGTTTTGCCTTTTCCAGATTGTTCTAATGAATTCAGTCTATTAATGGGGACAAATTAAAAAAATTTCTGACATTTTGTTTTTAGAAGATGTTTGTTATTTTAGATTTACCATTCCTTCTATCCAATAGCTTTGAAAGTAACCATTACAAATTGCAAATCTTGGGGCTGGAGCAATAGCACAGCGGGTAGGGCGTTTGCCTTGCACGAGGCCGGCTCGGGTTCGATTCCCAGCATCCCATATGATCCCCCGAGCACCGCCAGGAATTCCTGAGTGCCTGAGTCAGGAATAACCCCTGTGCATCGCCGGGTGTGACCCAAAAAGGAAAAAAACAAAAAAAAATTACAAATCTTATTCAAAGTAGAGGACATGCTTTACATGTATGAGGCCCAAGGTTTGATTTCTAGCAACACCACACACAGACACACACAAACACACACACACAGACACCCCTCCCCTACACACACAGTTGGAAAATCATTGAGTTGTTTTCTGAATCTAAGAATTAGGGTCATTTTAGGGTCTAATTATATTTTGCTAAACTCTTTGCTAAGCATCTTTTCTATGCAAGAAAATGTGAGAAATACTAACCAACCTCAATGATTTTACTCTATGTTTACGGTTATAAGTTATATAACGTAGGTTATATAACATAGGTCATACTCTATGTTTATACTTGGTTATACTCTGTGTTTATGGTCTTGGTTAATTCACTTTTATATATAAAAACTTCCCATCAGTCAGAAGAAGTGCGATATAGAATAATGAGAGATTCCAAGGTAATTAAAGGGGGGACTACTTAGAGTTCCCTTGGTCCCAGAGTATAGGAAGGAGAAGGATAGGGAATGAAAGAAATTGAGGAGGGGGAGTAAGAAGTGGACAGGAAGTAATGGGAGGTGGGAGGTAAGGGCCAAGGGCTAGGGGCCAAGGGTCTCAGATATGTCAGTGGTGTAGGAAGGTTGTATATATGTACATGTAGATATGTATACACACACATACACACATATCCCAAGCACAGTCAACAACACTGAAAGCAGGAGATCCAAACTACAGCAAACTTAAAGACGTACCTTTCAAGGAAGCCAGCAGTGGGGAGGAGAGACCTGGGAACAGTGGTGGAGGGAAGCTGGAACTGTTTTTTATTCATAATAAAAGATGAATAAACAAAACAAAATTTTCAATTCATGTCATGTGTTCATTGTTACTTAGGTATCATTATATAGATCTGTGTGTATACGGACTCACATGTTAGTATTCCTTGCTAAAAGGTAGCTCTTAAAATTAGATTTTTCTCATGAGTATTTTCTATTTATTAGATACTTCTCTGTCACATTCATTCAGTAGTGAATGCTGTCAAATTTCAGATTATATGCTTTTTATGTCAATAAAATTTAATGTAGAATCATTGTGATGACAGGTGATCCTCAAAGTAATTTCGATCACAGGCGGTCATGGCTTTAACAAGGCCAGATGGAAGTCCTTCACCTTCATAAAATAGCAAATACTCAAGGGCATGATTATTTGTGTTTTTGAATCTCAGAATTTTTTTCTTGCAGTCTTGATGGCTGGAGTTTTATCAAAAGGTTCTTTCATTGGTTTCCTGTAAACTCAGCCAAGGACCCAACATTTGTTTCAGATATATCCTGTAAAATTCCTCTTTAAGAGTCTATGACTAATTTTCATGAGAACCAAAGGCTAACCAAAAGAGTATGGAATGGATATTGTTCTGCAAGCTGCAATTTTTGTTTTGCTACCAACTCTTTCTCCTCACAATCTCTGTGAGAACTTTCCACAAAGACCTTGCATTGCAGAAGTTTAGTTTGTGGTTCTCTGTTGAACCGAACATGAAGATGTTAGGTTCCTCTCACGGTGCTGTTCCTTGGAGTCCTCAAAAATCCCTTTAATTTTTAAATTAAATTCTGCCCGAACTGTATCTTCCCTAGCAGTCTGCAATATTATGTTTTTTTTTATCTTTGGGCCACACCTTATGGTGCTCAGGAGTTACTCCTGGCTCTGCACTCAGGAGTCACTCCTAGTGGCTCGGGGGGCCATATGGGATTTTGGGGGTCAGTCCTGGGTCAGCTGCGTGCAATACAGGCCTCCCTACCCCTGTACTATGTCTCCGGCTCCAAGATCCTGAGGTATTTTTATTTAAAAACAAGTGTCTTTATTCATTCCTGTAGCTTCACTTCCTAATACCTAACAGTGTTAGGTATTTGCCCTATAACAAACATTTATGGAAAACTTAATTTTTCTATCCTGCCATTCACTTAAGTATCAGACCATCAGTGAGTATCGACTGTTTCAGAAACTGTCTTGAGCAGAGGGTTGATGAAAGTACCATGTTGGCATTTCCCATGGGATGTTTGAGTGGATGGCTAAAATAGAGTTCATTGAAAAAACAGCGACTGTTGCTCCCCTGCTGTATGCCAGGGTGGAAATGCATAACAATGACATTGGCACAGAGGAACTACTCCAGGGACCTTTTTTCCTGTCTCACGGTTTTGTTTGAACTGAGATTGGGAGAGAAATATTCCCTAAGGTGGCATTTTAAGGAGAGTAAGGGGCATTTGCTGAGGAAGGAACGAAGGATAAAAAGTAAGCTGGAACGTGCCAGAGCCTCTTCTGCATCTCTTTTGGTGGGCGCTTGGGGGCTAAGGGGCTGCCTACATCCAGCCTTCTGCTTATGCCAAGAGAGGGGATTGAATGGAAAAAATTCGGTGCAATTTACCTGCTCTTAAAGAGCTGAGACACGAGTAAGTCTGAAAGTGGGGGACCATTAAAGATACAGACATTTATTTCAGGTTTCAGCAGTAAAATATTGTAAGCAGGTTGTGCTCATGTGGAATTCCTGGATTGTTTTAGCTTGCTTTACGTTATTGCTTGGCGAGTAACTACTGCCTATTAGCATTACCAGGTTCAGTTATTGGAGGCATGATTATTTTCCTTAGCAATTTGTTTCCAACAATATTTCTAAATATTTATGTTTGTTTCTTCGTTTTTGTCTTGCTTTGGGGCCACCCCTGACTGTGCTCCGGGGTCACTCCCTCCTGGCAAACTTGGGGGACCCTCGGGTGCTGTGGATCGCACCATATGTAAAGCAAATTCCTACCTGCTGTACTATCTCTCTGGCCCCATAAATATTTAAAAGTCTTCTTTCCAGGTATTGGGTAGTTTAGAAGTGTGTAGAGTGCTTTTATCCTGGTGTGTTCTTTTCTTTAAACAATGTTAAAATTTGGTATTCTAACTTCTTAGAGACCTAGTTCTAAGAAACTGAGAATTGAATCACTTGAATAGGACAAATCTCTCTCTCTCTCTCTCTCTCTCTCTCTCTCTCTCTCTCTCATTCTTGTGGGGACACACCTGGTATGCTTACTCTTGTCTCTGTGCTCAGGGATCATTCCTGGATGTGCTCAGGGGACCATATGGGGTGCTGGGGCTTGAACCCAGGTCAGCTGTGTGCAAAACAAGCACCCTACTGCTGTACTATTGACATGGCCCTTGTTCTTTTGTTTTTAAAAATATTCAGTAAAATTTATGTCACCGTGAGTATTTAAGTGATAATGCTAAAATTATTACCACATGATCCAGAAGAATAGTATATTATATACAAATTTATTTTACAAACAGATGTATGTAATGGAAACAAAACCAGTAGCAGTAACTAGAGTGAACATTTTACTTGAATTAGAGTTAGGAGGACATAGGAATTAAGAGTACAGATTCAGAGCTGGGTAAATTGGGTTTATAGCCCAACTTCTGCTCCTTCTTAGTCATGCAATTTCAGCAAATTGTTTAATCATTAATCTTTTAGTTTTTTTATCTGTTAAATGGGGAAAATAATGTTGCTTGCTTATTATTTAACACATGCTGTATGTAATCATAATGCTGGGTCTCATTCCCCTGACCCTGAAAGAGCCTCCAATGCGGCATCTTTGGGAATGACGAGTGAAGAGAGGCTTCTAAAATCTCAGGGCTAGGACAAATGGAGACGTTACTGAGACCGCTTGAGAAATTCAACGATCAACGTGATGATGATGATGATGATGATGATGATGATATGTAATAGTATACTATAACTATATTTTAGTTATTGCTAAGATATATCAGACATTTGAAAGGTTTAATGACTAATGGCTTCAAGATTATTATTAAGCACTTATTCAATGTCAGATATGGTACTCTATGTATCTGTTATCTCTTTTAACATTTAGAGCAGCTATATAAAGTTGGTATTATTATTATCCTCAATTTTCAGTTAGTAAACTGAGGTTCAGAGAATAATTAATTTATCTAAAGCCTTGGGATTAATAAGTGCCTAGGGTTTGAGACTTAACCTTAAGCCATTCAGATTTTCATTTTGAGTTAATCTGGTTCTAGGTAAACCTTTGTGAAGATTTGGGATCTATAAACAAGGAAATAATACGAATGCAGTATATATAATAAAAGCAAGCCTTAGTTAGGAAACTGCTTGGGAAAAAAATTATATTTCATTAGGAAGCAGTTTTGTTGACGTCACACCCCATTAAGGGCATAAAGTTATCAGCTTCAGCTGATCTGTGGTACAAATCTGGTGACGGTGGGGAGAAACTCTGAAGGCTACACAAAGCGTGGGTCTGGTGGCCTCATTCACCCCACTCATCCCGCGTGGGTGTTGACCTGCTTGTCCTGCGCTGGAGTTGACCGCCTTTCTTTTCCCTGGTGGCGATGCTTTGTTCCAACCAGAAGGCCTCTGGCTCCCTCTAGAGTTCAGTTTTGTACATGATTTGGCAAAATCTTAATTGACAAAACAGTTTACTATCAGCTATAATAATACTAAGGATGAAAAAATTCTTGAACAAGGATACAGCTTTGTAGTAGAGTGCCTGCCTCGTATGAGTGTGATCATAGGTTCGAACCCCAGCACCATCAAAAAAATCGACATAACTGTTTCATATAAATGAACCATCTCAGGAGCCCGAGAGATTAGTACGGTGGGTTGGGTGCTTGCCTTGCATGCGGCCAACTGGGGTTCAAGCTTCAGCATCCTGTATGCCCCCTTACCCCCTTGCAATGCCAGGGGTAACTCCTGAGCAAGTCAGGTGTGGCCCCAAACCAAAAATAAAAACCAAGTAAGTAAAAAGTTCTTGAATTTGATATTCTTGAGTTGCTAATCTACTCAAGTTGACCTGTGATTGCCAGCTTGGTTTTAAATGATTGGCTCAGTTTCCTAGGTGCATAATTAGATTTTTTTTTTTTGGACTTTGGCAACAACGCTGCAAAAGGTAACTTATTAATGCCATTCCTTTATTCTGGCTATGCCAATTCTATTACTGTGCACAGAATTTATGAGTTGAAATTAAGAATTAAGTTTTGCACTATTCCAATTATTCATGGATTTAGAGAAAAGGTAGGTACTAAAATATTTTACAAGAAAAATTTGTTTTTTATATATTGTTGTGTGTGTTCATTTTGCCTTTAAAAATTTTTTTTTGGTTTGGGCTAGTTATTTTATTTAATCTTTACCTTTAAGATATTTTTGATGTAGCTATTTTTTAAATTTAAAAATTGTTTCAATTTAATTTTCATAAAGTTGTTCACAATAATTGATTTCATTCAATATTTCAGCACCAGTCCTACCACCATTACACCTTCCCACCACTTCAAGCCTGTCCCACAGGCAGATGCTAAATAATTTATTTTGTATTGCTTCTTATGAATAGTATGAGGTGTTGTGTGGCCTCAAAAGGAGCTGTGTGCTCCAGGAACTCTAAAATTTTAAATAATTGGGGTCTGGAGACATCTCTGCAGCATGCTGCTCTCTTCTGAGATGCATTTGTGAGTCTTTGGATGATGACCATTAATGCACTTAAATGGCACCCAGAGGCAGTTCGTGGGCATGACTGCCAGGAAACCAGAAGGGTGAGGAGATGGGGGAGGTCATCCATTCCTGACTCGATGAAACCTGGAGTTTTCAGTCACAGTTCCTGCATATTTGGGTTTATCAGTAGATTCATTCTTATGTGTGAGGGGCTCAGGTTGAGCCTATGAAGATTAGCCATGAGCGTGGCAGCGATTGGATTCTAGATGATCTGTCACTGTCACTGTCATCCCGTTGCTCATTGATTTGCTCGAGCGGGCACCAGTAACGTCTCCATTGTGAGATTCATTGTTACTGTTTTTGACATATTGAATACACCACGGGTAGCTTGCCAGGCTCTGCCGTGCAGGTGAGATACTCTCAGTAGCTTGTCGGGCTCTCTGAGAGCGGCGGAGGAATCGAACCCGGGTTGGCTGCGTGCAAGGTGAATGCCCTACCTACTGCGCTATTGCTCCAGCCCCTGGATGATCTAACGCTTTTATAAAAGGGTACTTAAGATAAACATAATTTAGTATTCTTTGAGAAACAAAACAGATAAAAATAAGGTCTCAGGGAAAATATATTTTTTTACTTAGGAAGAACTTTTCAGAATTTTATTTTCTAAATTAATGAGAAGCTGGTTGATTTTTTTGTGGGTACATATGCCCACTCGAGCAAAATCAGTGAACAACGGGACGACAGTGCTACAGTGCTGCATATCCAGGACTTACTCCTGGCTCTGTGCTCAGGGATCACTATTTAATAGCATATTTTTATGAGTTTTTGTGTGGATATTTGTTTTTGTTTGTCTTGGGGTGACAACCTATGAGTGGGATTGCTGGGACTTAGAATTCTGTTTAACATTTTGAGGCACTGCCACATTTTTCAAAGTGCATCTTCTTTTTTGTTATCCTACCTCTCCCACATTTTTGCCAACAGTCATCTTTGCCCATCTTCTGATTCTAGTTATTAGAGTAGGTGTGAAATCATTGTGATTTGGATTTGCATTTTCATGATGACATTATATTAAGCTTCTTTTCACTTAATAAGTTGGCCATTTGTATATGTTAATTGGAGAAATATTTGTTCCAGTTCTTTGCTCTTTATTCGGTGGATGATGATGATGATGATGATGATGATGATGATGATTCTTGAATTCTAAGAGCCCTTTACTTTGGATACAATTCCTTACCCATATACATGATTCGCAAATATTTTCTCTCTTTTATGAATTGTATTTTTGCTTTTGTTTTGTTTTGGGGTCACACCTGGCAGTTCTCAGCCTTACTCCTGGTTTTGTGCTCAGGGCGTCACTCCTGGTAGACTCAGGGGACCATATGGGGATCAAATCTGGGTTGACTGTGTGCAAAGCAAGTGCCTTACCTGTTGTCTCTTCAGCCCCATCTTTTTCTTCATTAATACACAAACATTTTAATTGTGATGAAGTTGAATTTATTTATCTTTTACTTTGTAGCTCCTGCTTTTGGTATTCGTATCTAAGAAATCACAGCCCAAAGGTCTGTGATTACAAAGATTTTCTTTTCTCCTAGTAGTTCTGTAGTTTTAGCTCTTATATTTAGGTTCATTTTGAGTTAATATTTTATATGGTCCTAGAAGCTTTTTAATTTTTTCCCCTCAAAATTTGGAGACTGGAGATATATATATATGCACATATATATATATATTTGGTTTATTGTCTGTGATATGACTCAGTGAGTGATCTCTGAATCATTCTATATAAATGTAACCTGACTGTTGTAATGTTCTTTTCAATAGTACCGTTATTTGTTGCAATGACAAAAACCCACGTGATCGCAGCTTCTAAAGAAGCATTTTACACCTGGCAATATCGTGTGGCGAAGAAACTCACAGCGCTGGAAATTAATCAGATCATGCGATCCCGAAAAGAAGGGAGAGAAAGGTATATGTTGGTGCATTGCTTTAGTAGTTTAACCACACAGGGTTTAGATTAGTTAATTAGAAATCACCATGTTTGAGAGCTAGATGTTGTTTTGACATAAAGAAATGATATTTTTACATTATTTTGAGTGGTGAAATGAAAGAAAACCCTCAGGGAAAAGCCTGGAAACCTGTGTGTGTTGTGTGTGTGTGTTTTGAATAAGTAAACAGCTATTCCCATCCATTACCATCACCGTAGCAGGGCTACACTAGATTGATGTGTCGCTGAGGTTGAATATTTAGCCAAAGCTTCCTCCCTCAGTTAGTGGAGCGTGCCTTTCTTCCCAGTATGGATCTCTGTGGAAGAGGCAGACTTCCTTAGGTTCGGTGGGCTGGTAATGGGGCTACTTTCCCTTGACCTGGATGCCAGGAAGTCTGGGATGGAATTATTTCTGGTTAGTGGTGGTGAAGAGTTGCCCCACATAGAGTGGGAGCTAGGACACAGGATGGAGGGCTTCTCGAGGTTTAGGAAAATCACAGGGCACAGGTGCTTTTATGGTGCTTGGTAAGTTACATTGCCTGTCCTAGTAATATTCTAGGCTTGTCACTCTTTTGTTGTTATCTGACGATTCTCCTTGAGAACATAGGCCTGTGTTGGTAGGGCTGGGCAGTAGGGAGTCATGCCAGAAACTCCAGGTTGGATTTTCAGATCATCTTTACATTCACTTGATACATATATATATTTTATATTAATACATATAAATATATATATATATATTTTGGTTTTTTGGTCACACCCGGCGATGCACAGGGGTTACTCCTGGCTCTTCACTCAGGAATTACCCCTGGCAGTGCTCAGGGGACCATATGGGATGCTGGGATTAGAACCCGGGTCGGCCGCGTGCAAGGCAAATGCCCTACCCGCTGTGCTATCGCTCCAGCCCTCACTTGATATTTTTTTTGGCCACACCCACCTGTGTTCAGGGCTTACTTCTGATTCTGTGCTCAGGGGTCACTCCTGGCAGGACTCAGGAGACCCTATGGGTTCCCCGGGATCAAACCCGGGTCAGTTTGCCACGTGCAAGGCAAGTGCCCTACCCACTGTATCATCACTCTGGCTCCCCTTCCCCTCTTTTTAAAGTTCCCTCACAAACAAAGATAGAAGATAAGTGCTCAATGAAAGTGTTTGGGGTTTGCAAATTCATGGGAAGAGGAAAGTAAAAACAGCTGAAGAGAGTCCGGTGAGGTAGTGTAGGGGTTATGGCGCTCGCCTTGCTCATGGAGTCTCAGGGACCTGCCGTCCAAAAATAGAGCTCCTTCAAGAATTCTTCTTAAATAATAAGGATATTCATATTAAATAAGAGTGTTTTTGGGGTGTCATCCAAACTTTAAATCAAACTAGAGATCATAAAAAACTATAATCCTTACATGCACTTTCTTTAATTTTTTTTTTTCTTTCAGAATTTATCATGTTGATGATACTCCTTCTGGGTCAGGGGATGGTGTACTTGACTACAGTAAAGCCATTCAAGTAGGTGCTTTCGTTTCTGCCAGTAAATGCGACTCTCTATAGATTTGGAAATACTTTCATTTAATGCTGAGAATTCAAAAAGAGCTTGTTTCCAGTAAATAATATATTCTAGTAATTCTTTTAACATCTTTATGTTCAGAAAAATGTTTCCTAGATCTGATTTTTTTTATCCTTTGTATTTTAAAAAAAAGCATTATTTTGAAATAATTATAGGTGCGAAGGAAGTTTGAAAGTAATAGTACCCGGATCCTCCTTACCCAGCTTCCCTCAATGGTGGCATCTTATGTAACTGTGATGTATAATGTCAAGATCAGGAAGTTGAGCCTGGTTGATCCTGGTACCAGACTGTTAGCTAAACTACTACCTGACTCCTCATTGAGTTTTCACTGATTTTTTGCATACGTGTGTGTGTGTGTGTGTGTGGTTTTTTTTCTAAATAGTATCAAAAAGGAGTTTTCCTCATGCGACTTGTTTTCACACCCAACCCCCACTCCCTATCCCTGTCCCCTGACAGCCCTAGTCTCTGTCTCTATAGTTATGTCACTTTGACCGTCTCATGAGAGGAACTGTATAGTATGTAACCTTTTGAGGTGCTTACCCCCGGCCCACCGAGCATAGTGCTCTTGAGATTTAATCAGATTGTCACAGATCCATGCCATTTTGCTCTTCATTCTGGCACTCCTTGGCCTTCCTGTCATTTGTTCATCTCTTTTGACTAGACTCAGATTCTTGCTTTCTTGCCCATCATGGTATCTTGTAGAGGCCAAAGTCTGTGCTCCTTCGTCTGTGCTGTCCTAAGTCCAGTGTGTCCCTCTGCTTTCATCAGACTTCACTGTAGCTTGGTGTCTACCTCCTTATCTTCCCCAGCAGACTGTCGAGTAACCCTTGAAGATAATCATATGAATTACTTCAGTGCCTGGCACATAGTAGGTGCTCACTAAGTAAATGTTTGTTAAACTCATAATTGTTGAAGTATTCTTTTCAGTGACTAGCATACTTATTCCAGCTTAATTACCTAATAGATATTTGCTAAAGAGTGATTATTGATTTATTTTAGAGCACAAGGGATCCAATTTGTGCCATAACTGCATCTGATAAGACACTGATTGTGGTAAGTAGTAATAAGAACTTCTTTTATGTATACATTAAATTGAAAAACTAGGTCAGTACACTATGTTTGGGGACTGAATATCATGTGTGGGCACCACGTTTTATGAAGTGCAATGTAAGAAACAAGAGTAAGAAACAAGAAAGGTTAGTACTAGCATTTGTTCTCCCCGGCTTTGATTTCCATCACCACATTGCTGCTTCAGCGTCATGGGTGTAGCCCAAGCACCGCCCCGTCCTGGGACCCTGTCACTGAGTCACATGGCCCATTGGCTGATTATTGCCAGGACAGGCCCCCTAAGCAAAGGAGGTCTCCCAATGTCCAGCTTCCAGCACCCTCGCCGCCCACCCCCATCCCCACTGAGAAAGGAGAAAGTTTTAAGGACTGACTCAAAATTGTTAGTTGTTTGCAAAATGGTAGTTTATGAAAGCAGTAGATTTGGGGGCCAGCTAAGAGTGTGAGCTTGGATTGAACAAATGTTACAGAGGGCTGGCACCCAGGGGCCATAGAGGATGAGGTAGTGTGTCTTAGAAAATTTCTCTATTGTGTCTCGCTGTGGTTTGGTATTTCGTACTGGAGAAAGTGCATTGGCGTAGCTCCATTCATAATACCTAGAGTGAAGAGGTGGCGTATCTGCTAGCCAATCACGTCAAGCAGTCCATGGCAAATTTTTGCTGAATTTTTGAAATCAGTGTTACTGTGTATTTTTAGCACTGACATTTGAAAATCTGTCTGAATGTCAAATAAATGTTTACGATAGTAATACTGGTAGAGTTATTGAATTTCAGTTATGTAAACAGAGCCTCAATAGTGGATATTTCTAGTGTCGGTTGCATTCTTTAATCATTAGCTAATGTTGTGAACAAAATTCTTTTAAGAACATAGTATTCATTTTTCCTCCCCAAACAGATTTGAACAATTTGTCTTGTAGTCAAGAGTGTGAGTCTCTTGTTTCCTTTTTATATTCCTGATATGTGGCAGTTAAAAAATAGTTGTTGGCATATTTTTGTGTTTCTGACACTTACAGAAAAAATAGCATGCATCTTCACATCAGTCACAAAAATGGACCAAATTCCCTAAGTGACAAGGTCTACCTGTAAGAAACACGCTCAGGGAGTTTGAATGTCGGGGCTGGAGCGATAGCACAGTGGGTAGGGCGTTTGTCTTGCACGCGGCCGACCCGGGTTCGAATCCCAGCATCCCATATGGTCGCCTGAGCACGGCCAGGGGTAATTCCTGAGTGCAGAGCCAGGAGTAACCCCTGTGCATCACCAGGTGTGACCCAAAAATCATAAAAAAAAAAAAAGAATTTGAATGTCAACGAAAAGTTGTAATGGAAAAGACACTTTCCACGTTTAAAACTGCTTCCCACTCACTGTTGAGATGTAAGCAGTTTTTAGAACCATTACTTTTTCAAACATTCTGAGCCAAGCTTTTGGCTTTAAAAACATCTTCATTTTAAAAACCAGATTTTTTTGTACCCTAATGTATAAAATCTTTTACAATCTGTATTTCCTTATACATGGAACCCTCTGTCCTAGTTCCTCCTCCTGGCTTCAACCTTTTTCGAAGGCTAATCCAGAGAATCATCTGCAAAAGCATTGCTGCTTTGGTTAAAAAGAGAAGAGGGAAGGGTTGGCTTCTGGAACCTTCCACTGTGTCATTGCTAGCCTGGGACACAGAGATCTTGAAAACTATTGCTCTTTCGTACTGGAGCTGTTGTTTTCTTAGCCTGAAGGCGATTCAGAGTTAGATAGAAACTTAAAGCTTTCTTCATCTTAAAAGCACAATTGAACAAATACTCATTGTATTTCTGCTTTCTGATTATATTTTCCCTTTGCCAAAAGCTAGTATGGGATTTAGAGATAGAAATAGATTTTTTAAGAAGCAACTATCTAATATGGTCATCTTATATATATATTTTTGTCATATGTCTAAAATTTACCTTAGGAAGGCCCTTATATCTTAGCTTTTAATTAACCCTGAATATTAACTCAGACAGCTATAAGTAACCCTAGATATTTCTCCCTCATGGTGTAAGGATGTGTATAATATTAAAAGGTTAGTTTTTTTTTTAAAAAAAGCTTTTTTCTTGATGTTACATAAAAAAGTAGATTACTATTACTTTTATCTACTTTTGGTGGTTTTTTTTTTTTTTTTGGTTTCTTTGTTTTTTTTGGTGATCATACCCAATGATGCTCAGGGATTACTCCTGGTTCTATACTCAGAATTACTCCTGGTGGTGCTCAGGGGACCATATGGGATGCTGGGGATCGAACCCCAGTCAGCCGTGTGCAAGGCAAATGTACTATCACTCCAGCCCTGCCTTTAGCTACGTTTAAGAAAAATTTATCTGGAAAGATAGGAAGGAGTAAAGGCGCTTGTCTTGAATGTCACTGACTCTGATTCAATCCCTGGTATCACATAGTCCCCTGAGCACTGCCAGGGAATAGCCTGGGTAATCCTTGGCACTGCAGGGCCAGAGAAGTACCACATCGTCAGGCCTTGGGACTGACCTCTGGGCCTGCTTGGCTGAGAAGGGACTCCTCCTCCTCCAAAATGATTAGAAAGTTTTAATTTATGGGGGAACAATGAGATAGTACCAGGGGTATGTTGCTTGCCTTGTATGTAACTGACCTGGTCTCTATCCCCCATGTCCCTGAGCACTGCCAGGAGGGAGCCCTGAGTGCAGAGTAAGGAATAAGCTCTGAGCATCGCCAGGTGTGGCCCCCAAACAAACAACCAACCAAAACATAAAAGGAAGTTTTAATTAAATTAGTAAATAAGTATGTGCTCAGTAATATGACTCAATATCAGAAATGGGATTTCAACTATGACAGCCTCACTTTGTTTAGGAAACGAATGTTCACATATAAAATGCCTAGTGTTAGAACTTTATATTATTATAATAAATATACACTCATAATAAAAATTTCCGTAGGGTCGTGAATCTGGCACCATTCAGAGATACAGCCTTCCTAATGTTGGTTTGATTCAAAGATACTCCCTCGATTGTCGAGCCTACCAGCTCTCCTTGAACTGCAACTCTAGGTAAGTCTGAAAGTTTGCCTCATGTGAATATTAGATTTAACGTTTACCACTGGGACTGTTGGATATATGTGGGAAGTGCAGAGATGTATATTAGTTTTAAACTAGGCTTAAAGTTAGGAGTATTTACTATATTAAATATTTATGTATTAAAATATTTATTAAAATATTTTAATGTATTACATATTAAAATATTTTAATAAATATTTATGTTTCTGGAGGCTTGGAGACACAGTATATTGGGGTTGGAGCTTACCTTGCACACAGCTGGCCTGGATTTGATCCCCGGCCCCCAATATGGTCTTCAAATCAGGCAAGAATGATCCGTGACAAGAGAGAAATAAGCCCTGAGCACTGCCAGGGATGGTCCAAAACCAAACACACAAAACCCACAAAAAAAGTTTATGTTTCCTGTACTGTATTTGATTTCAGTGGTTTTCTTTAATTGGCAAAGCAGAAATTTTGGGGTAGTGTTCTGTCATTTGCCCACTGGTTGCTCCGATTCCTTTGGGGACCTTTTCCTCACCAGGAAGCAAGTTGGAGAGTAGTAGCTCAGATCTTCTACCAAATTTGTTGAAAGCCATTTCTGTCTTTTACTCCGTATCTGGCAAACTGATTCAAAGAAGGCGGTGGTTAGGGGGCTGGAGTGCTAGTACAGAGAGTGGTGCGCTTATGTTGCACGCTGCCGACCCAGGTTCGATCCCCAGCACCCCACATCCCACACACTGCCAGGAGCTGAGCACTGCTGGGTGTGGCTCCCAAACCCAAAGCCTGCAAAATAATAGAAAAAAAAAAAAGGAGGGCGGAATGTTAGGGGCTGGGCCGATAGTATAGTGGCTAAGGCATTTGCCTTGTAAGCGGCTGACCAGAGTTCAATCCCTGGCACCTGATACGGTCCCCGTAAGCTCACTAGGAGTGATTCCTAAGTGCAGAGCCAGGAGGAAGCCCTGTGCACTGCCGGGTGTGGCCCCCGAATCAAAAATAAAAATAAAATAAGGAATGTTATTTGTGTCCCTGGAGCGAGCAGACGCCATTGGGTTACACTAGCACACGACAGGGACGAATGGAGACATTACTGGTGCCTGCTCGAGCAAATCGATGAGCAACGGGATGACAAGTGATCCAGGTGATCCACGTGAAGGAATGTTATAGGTAACATGATCACCGTTAGTGATTTTCATCTCTTTCCCCTTCTCTATTGCCATTGTTTACAGCCGTCTGGCTATCATAGACATCTCTGGAGTCCTCACCTTCTTCGACCTGGATACTCGGGTAACGGACAGTACAGGGCAGCAGGTGATGGGCGAATTGCAAAAACTGGAGAGGAAAGATGTCTGGGATATGAAGTGGGCCAAAGATAATCCTGACTTGTTTGCAATGATGGAGAAGACAAGAATGTATGTTTTCAGGAACTTGGACCCAGAGGTAAAAATGCAGAATTAATCTTTTAACTTTATAAATAATCAAATATAGAAATCTGCATATTCCTCCTTTGTTGCTGTAAGAGGTTTATTGTGTTGACCTCGTGAATCTCTGGAAATATGTTGGAGTTTTAAAATGTTTTAAAATATTTAAAACATTTTAAAATATTTAAGTGGGAATTGTACTCGTCTGGAAACATCCTCTGCTTTCTCTGAAAGGCATAGTCTAGGCATTTATTTATTTATGTATTTATTTAAGATAGAACTCTGGTCACTATCGGTGTAGTTTTTACTTTCCTTGTCAAGATTAAAAAGAAAAAGAAAATTAGTAGTCTTTTAAACCAAAAGTACTTAAAAGAACCTAACCAAAAGAAATGTGCTTTTGAATTTGCCTTGCTCTTTCATTTTCTTTCGCCTGTCTTATTCTGGGCTCATCTTATTTATAGCTAATGATCCCTCACGCTCTAATTCATGCTCTTTCTCACCAATAATCCTACACATATGCAAGCGTGGACTGTGACTGATCTGCTCTCCCTGGGGTAGCAGGAAGCTCTCATTACTTTAAAAAGGTTTCACTGGAGTTTTGAAATATTTATATTTTGATTTTCTGCCTTTGACTCACACTAGCTAATGTTCTGAATTTTCCTGCCACTTAATCTTATGTAGATCAATTGTGAGCTGCTGTGTTTAGAATTTGAATGCTAGCCTAATGAAGACATCATTAAGAAACTAAATCCACTTGTGTAAATTAGATAAGAATTACTAATACTTTATATTATGAATTGGTTTGTTTGGACTTAACTATTTCTTTCTGGGGAAGAAGTTGTGTGCTTGGGTTCCTGAGCTGTTGGAGAACTCCTGGACTAATTTATATAGTGGTAAACTCTTTATCCCTTTAATATCTTAATTATTTTCTTTTTTTCTCCATCTGAACCCTATTCAGGATCTATTAGTTAGTTGCTAAAGGATCTGATACCATTTGCTCTCAGAGGGTTTGTTCAAGTTTTAGGGAGTCTTGTGGATATTAGATGCTTCTAGAAAGTCAATATTGATTGCTCAGTAATTAGTATTGCAGTATTGCAATAATAATTGCATAGTTTTGCTAACAGTAATGTCTCTCTCTAGGAGAACTTCCTTATCCTTTAGCGATATGTACTGAAATACTTAGGGGTGAAAATCTATGGCTCACTTATAAGTATCATTTAAAAACACTCCAGCCAGGAGCTGGGGATGTAGCTCAGTGATGAAGTGCATGTTTCATACACATGAGAGTCCGGGTTTGTTTCCTGGTCTCCCCCTTCAAAACAAAACCCAAATCTTTCAGTCAGAACTGTTGTCCGAGGCATATTTAGCAAACCTTAGAGTTCATATGATGTGTCTATGGGTGTTGACATTTTCTACTTTCCTGCTGATTGGAAATTTTGATAATAAAATGGAAAGCCCTATAGATTAAAGAAAGAAAAGTGTGGTACAATGAAACATAACCTTTATTTTTTGTCTTCAAAGGAACCCATTCAGACTTCTGGATATATTTGTAACTTTGAGGACTTAGAAATTAAATCTGTTCTTTTGGATGAGATCTTAAAGGTAATTCTTAAAAGGGAGCCTCTCTGAGTTGTGGGCTAGGCTGGGACTCAGTTTTGCATCACAGGTGTGTGTTCCAGCAAGGAGTGTGGGGTGTTGATCCGGAACTTCTGACTCTAACTCTTTTCTCTCACTGTCAGGCCTTTAGTAGCTTCCTGCATCTTTATGACCTTCACTTTCCTTTTCCCTATAAGATCCTCAATTTTTATATCCAGAAAATAATGGGCAATAATATTGTCTATCTTAAAGGGCTATTCATTCTTATGTTGCTAACAGAGGACTTAATGCATTGCAAGGACTGAGAATTCAAAACATGGTAGTGAGTTGTTGTCATGGTTTTTAAATTTGCAACTGAAGAAATGCTTGGCAACATTATTTTCTTTTCTGTTCTTTTTTTTGCTTTTTTTTGGTCACACCTGGCGTTGCACAGGGGATACCCCTGGCTCATGCACTCAGGAATTACTCCTGGCAGTGCTCAGGGGACCATGTGGGATGCTGGGAATCGAACCTGGGTCGGCCGCATGCATGGCAAACACCCTACCTGCTGTGCTATCGCTCCAGCCCTGTTCTTTTCTTTTAAAACCTTCTTATTATAGATCCTTTCAAACACACACACAGATTAAAGAACATAAGGAATCAGATACACATCAATCACCAGCTGTACCAATGATCAGCCGAGGCCACTTTGGCAAGTCCGAAGTCCCCCCAGCTGTGGCTTTACTGTCAGCTGGCTAGTTCCGTGCCAGTTATGGAACTTAATTTAGTCTTTTTCTGCGTCTAGGGTACTTAATACTAGGATACTTCTAGTAACTTTTTTTTTTTTTTGTTAACACCCATCCTTGTCCATTTGCCCCCCAGATGTTATTAAGTACAAAACTTCAGATTCCAGATGTTTTTGAAACCAACCCCTGCCTTGACTTCTATTGACCAACATCCTTTGAGAAGTTTTTTCGCTAGAGTATAGTGAGAGAAGTTTTATTCATGTTTAGTTTTGGTTTCGGCTTTTGGGCCGTACGCAGTGCTCAGGGATTGCCCCTGGGGGGGCTCTGTGGACCACATGTGGCACGAGGGATCACACCCAGACTGTCTGCATGCAAGGCAGTTGCCCTGCCTGATGTACTATCTCTCCAGCACTGGGAGCAGTTTTATTGTAATTTTATACAATATAATATGTGTGTCTTCAGAGTTGGTATGTGTAATTAGGAGCACTGGCAGAAATAAAGCTGGGGTGAGTCCTTAGGGGAGGAGGCCCAGGTCATAAGGGACCACATATCTTGATGTATGGTTTGGATTTCATCCTGGGCTTAGTTATGGGATGGGGGGGATGGAGCAAAGTTTATTGGGTTTATTTATTTATTTTGTTTGGGTCATCCCTGGCGGTGCTCAGAGATTACTCCTGGCTCTGCATGCAGGAATTCCTCTCAGAGGTGGTTAGGGGACCATACGGGATGCCGGGGTTCAAGCCTGGGTCAGCTGTGTGTAAGGCAAGCGCCCTACCTGCTGTCTGCTCTCTCCGGCACCAGTTGGGTTGATATTTTGAGAAGACGGCCCTGGCTTGCGAGGAGGACAAGAAGTGGGGAGAATAGATTCCAGAAAGTTATCCTGTAGCCAGCCAGGGATGGAACCTGGGTTTGAGCTTAGATCTGTTTGAATCTGAGTGTTCTGCTGCTCCCATACCTCCAAACTTGACGCTTAGGGCCCCTCCTGAGGACCAGGACAGTGGTTAGGTTGCAGGGTGAGGAGGACGAGGTGGCACGTGGGTTCTGTTCAGTCTGGTAGCTCTCGTATCCAGGAGCTATTGCTGTTTGGCACCGAGGGTTCTAATTTCTTGAATGCTTTACTTTTATTTATTTATTATAAGCACTGTAGCACTGTCTCAGTAGCTCTGCACTGTAGCACTGTCATCCTGTTGTTCATCGATTTGCTCGAGTGGGCACCAGTAACATCTCCATTGTGAGACTTGTTGTTACTGTTTTTGGCATATCGAATATGCCACGGGTAGCTTGCCAGGCTCTGACGTGCAGGTGGGATACTCTTGGTAGCTTGCTGGGCTCTCCGAGAGAGACGGAGGAATCGAACCCGGGTCAGCTGCATGCAAGGCAAACGTCCTACCCGCTGTGCTATTGCTCCAGTTCTTTTTATAAGCAAAGTGTAGAAATTAAGGGGAGGGTAATTATGTTTATTTTTTTTTCATTGCCCCTTAGCTCACTATTTCCTATAAGGATGGCCTTCAAAATATTATTTTATTTTTGTCAGCCCAGCATGCTTCTTTATCCTTTAATTCACAATACGATGCATTTATTTTAAAAAAATTGTAAAACTTGAACAGATACTCTAATGGCACTGATTTGAATTCCTTTGTTCTTATCCTTATTTTTAGAATCCAGAACACCCGAGCAAGGTCTATGTAATTAACTTTGAGATTCGATCCCTGCGAGATAGTCGAGCATTGATTGAGAAGGTTGGAATTGAAGATGCATCTCAGTTCATAGAGGACAACCCACACCCCCGACTTTGGTACTTAAAATGACTCCCCAACCCCCCAAATGTCGAGAGCATGTTCTAAGACTCTCTCTCAGCCCTGGCCTTCTTGCCTTCAGAGGGTATATTGGAAATAGACTGTGGTTCTTGCTCTTCTTTGTCAAATAGAGCAATTCATCATAGATTTGGAAGTACTCAGCATAAGAGTAATATTACATGCAAAATGTTTAAGTGCCTTAAATGTTCTTGTTCTTGCTCCTCTTCCTCTTCCTCCTCTTCCTCCTCCTCCTTTTTCATAAAGGCGCCTGCTGGCCGAAGCGGCTCTTCAGAAACTCGATCTGCACACGGCAGAGCAAGCGTTTGTGCGCTGCAAGGACTACCAAGGCATTAAGTTTGTCAAGTCCCTGGGCAACCTGCAGACCGAGTCTATGAAGCAGGCTGAAGTCGCGGCCTACTTTGGCCGGTTCGAAGAAGCTGAGCGAATGTACCTGGACATGGACAGAAGGTCAGTAGGGAACGTGCCGGCACCCGGGAGTTCACAAGCGCCCTAGAGGGGCCTGTCAACTAGACTCCAGGCGTCAGACCTTTCTTCAGAAACTTACTTCCTTGGATCATAGCCTTCATCTCCCACAGACCCCCTCATTAGTTTATATGTTATAAAGTGGGGGGGGGTGTCACACCCAGCGATGCTCAGGGGTTACTCCTGGCTCTGTACTCAGGAATTACTCCTGGTGGTGCTGGGGGGACCACATGGGAAGCCGGTGATTGAACCAGGGTTGGCCACTGTGCAAGGCAAACGCCCTACCCGCTGTACTATCGCTCCAGCCCCTATTCCTGCTTTTATGGTTATTCATGGCAGGTCATAGAGCTTTTCATCTGGAAAGAAAAATTACATAACAGTGGATCCTGAGGACCCTTATCTCAGCTTATTCATTAAGTTTTTTCTTTTGTGTCAGGCCATTGTTTAACTTTCTGATACCAAGGAGCAGGAAATAAAAATCAAAGGTATTTAGGGATTGAGTTTCATTCTTCATATCTAGTTTTGATTTACATGAAATAACAAAAAGTGATTGAGTGTTATTAATATTGTTTCTCTTCCGGAGACTACAAATATAATTTCATTCCTAAAAAGAGTTCTAACCAAGCATGTGTTTGATTTTGAAATTAGACTGATCATTTCTTAGAAATTGTTGAAAAGAAGTTGTTACCATTTAGATAATTATCTTGCCAAAAATTAGAAGTCCAGGAAAACAAAGGTGGAAAGGTGGAAAATTAGTTATTATTTTACTATTCCAGGTTCTTCCCATTTCCTCTTGGCCCGGTCAGGTTAGGTTTCTGCAACATTTGGAGAGTTTCCTTATGAGTCTACCCACTGCTGTGTGTACTTGGGATATAGTAGGCAATTGATAATTTGTTTTTGAAAGAATGCATCAATGTCTGATTGAATGACTGCCACTCTATGCAGAGATCTTGCTATTGGCCTCCGGCTGAAGCTGGGAGATTGGTTTCGAGTCCTCCAACTCTTGAAAACTGGATCTGGTGATGCAGATGACAGCCTGCTTGAACAAGCCCACAATGCCATAGGAGACTACTTTGCCGACCGACAAAAATGGTAGGTGACCCTCTGGGTCCCTTCTCCATGCACGCAACACTTCCGGAGGATCTGCTGAGACCTTCCTAGGGTCTTGCTAGAGCAGTGATTCCTTGGATACCAAACATTCCGGTCACTCAGGATTTATACTTGAGTCAATAGTTACAAAGTTGTTTTGATTTGTATGCTAAGTAGTGTTTGCGTTTGGAAGTACAGTCCTATGTAAGATTTAAGCAATATTTCTTGGGTCTTAAGAATATGTTGCAACTGAAATATGCTTTAACAGTCTAGATCTTCCCCCCTTCCCTCCCCGCCCCCTCCCCCACCCCCGCCAGTTTATATGAATCAAGACATTTTGTAACTGGAGTGATACAGTAATTTTAAAGAAGGTACTGTTACTGTGTTAAAGTGCATCCCATTGCTCATTGATTTGCTTGAGGGGGCACCAGTAATGTCTCCATTGTGAGACTTGTTACTGTTTTTGGCATATCGAATATGACCTGGATAGCTTGCCGGGCTCTGATGCTTTGCAGGCGAGATGCTTGCCAGGCTCTGCGAGATACTCTCAGTAGCTTGCCGGGCTCTCTGAGAGAGGCAGAGGAATTGAACCTGGGTCGGCTGCATGCAAGGCAAATGCCTTACCCGCTGTGCTATCGCTCCAGCCCAAAAGAAGGTACATTTTTGGTAAAAGTGCCTGTTGATTAGGATATTTATATTAATTTTGGCAGTTTTTTTCTTCCCATAGGCTGAATGCTGTACAATATTACGTACAAGGCCGGAACCAGGAACGATTAGCAGAGTGTTACTATATGTTAGAGGATTACGAAGGATTGGAAAATCTTGCCAATTCACTTCCAGAAAACCACAAGTTGCTTCCAGTAGGTATTAATAAACTTTAGCTTTTGGAGTTGTGAGTTGACTTCCGGGGGTTTTTATGTTAGAGCTTAGAAATAACCGCTGCAGCAGTAAATTAAAAATGAATCTCGAGATTTATAATGATGCTTTCATTCGAATGGTGAAAGCAGTAGCTCAGCATTTCAGATGTGTGGGGATGGAGGGAGGACCCTTAGTCATCCTCCTTCTCCTCCAAATTGAGCACTGTCTGGTGTTGTCTCACCAGCTTTGTAAAAGCGACTGAAGAGTTAGCTGAATGCATGAAATATTCACAGATACAATCATAGGTTGTTTGAGATTTGTTTCAAACTAATCCAGTCTGTGCCAGGGAATTAGTGCATGTATGTTTGAAATTTGCCATACCAGAAGTTTAAAAACACAGTTCGATTTTTATCAGGTTCTATTGACAATAAAGTGTTTAATGTTTTTTTTTAAAAAAACACCCTAAAGAGGCTGGAGCGGTAGCACGACCGGTAGGGCGTTTGCCTTGCATGTGGCCAATCCGGGTTCGATTCCCAGCATCTCGTATGGTCCCCTGAGCACCGCCAGGAGTAATTCCTGAATGCAGAGCCAGGAGTAACCCCTGTGCATCGCCAGGTGTGATCCA
Source organism: Sorex araneus (assembly GCF_027595985.1). Taxonomy (NCBI): domain Eukaryota; kingdom Metazoa; phylum Chordata; class Mammalia; order Eulipotyphla; family Soricidae; genus Sorex; species Sorex araneus. Next base: position 354,777,775 of record NC_073313.1, on the reverse strand, counting down.
AAAAGAAAAAAAAAGCAAACAAAAAACATCCTAAAGCTAAAAAGAGACTTTCTGGAACTTTGTTTTGAATTTGGAGGGTGGGTTTGGGCCACACCCAGTGGATTCTGGGAGTATTCCTGGCTCTGTGTTTCAGAGTGACCCCTGGTGGGGCTTGAGGACTGAACATGCATGCAGGCAAGCACCTTACTCTGCACTCTCTCCCCAGTCCCTTTTTGAATACTTTTAAGTCTCTCAACTGTTAAGTAATATTAATGAAGTTTGTATTTTATTTGTCTGGCCTACAGTGTCGTTAAGTTGTGTCAAAATGATCAAAAAGCAGTTTTCTTTTCAGGGTCTGGCCATTTATTATGATATTTGTCACAAAATCAGTGATGATAGCATTCTAATTGGTTTTTTTTTCTGTTGTGAAAGAGAGCAGTGACCCCCTGCTGTGATGGTGTGTTCATGCACCTGAATCTTACCCCTGTGAGCCTTCTCTCTTTCTGCCTTTCCCATCCCTTTTCATTTGTTGTTGATGCTATTGTTGCAGTGTGTGTGTGTGTGTGTGTGTGTGTGTGTGTGTGTGTTGAGGAGGGGGGGGCAGGGGGAAACGCTTGCTGTGGTACATTGGGTGTTGCTCACGTTCTGCAGTGGCACTGGGGATCACAAATGCCAGTGCTCTTGGCATGTAGGGTGGTGCCAAGAATTAAACTCTGGGATAGCAATAAGATATCTGATTGTTTCATTTTTTTTTAATTTGAATTTTTTTTTTCATATACCTGTTAGCCATCTGATATCTTTAAGGAAGTTTCTGTTTATCATTCTCCCCATATTTTTTTATGGGATTGATTATTTTATTTCTTGTTAAGTTTTATAAGTGCTTTGTTTTATTTTATTTAATTATTTTTTTATTTGAATCATCATGAGATACAGTTACAAGCTTTCATGTTTGAGTTATAATCATACAATGATCAAACACCCATCCCTCCACCAGTGCACACTTCCCACCACCGTTAGTGCTTTATATACCTCAGATATTAACCCTTTGTCAGATGAGTCATGGCTAAATATTTTCTCTTAGTCTGTGGGTCTTTTTTTCTTTTTTATTATGGTCATCATTTCTTTTGCACGGCAGAAACTTCTTAGTTTTGTGTAATTCCATTTATTTATCTTTACTTTTGTTTGCTTGGCAGTGGCATTGAATCATCAACAATACCTCTAGATTCAATGTCAGAGTGTTCTGTCTTTTTATTTCCTCAGTGTAACTTAAGGGATCAGATCTTGTATAAAGGTTTTTAACCTATTTAAAAAAATTAAAAAAAATTTTTTTTTGGGTCACACCTGGAGATGCACAGGGTTTACTCCTGGCTCATGCACTCAGGAATTACTCCTGGCGGTGCTCAGGGGACCATATGGGATGCTGAATCGAACCCGGGTTGGCCGAGTGCAAGGCAGACGCCCTACCCGCTGTACTGTCGCTCCAGCCCCTTTAATCTATTTTGAATTGACATTTTGCATGGTGTGAGAGAGGGGTCCAAGTTCACATTTTCACATGTGATCAACCCATTTTCCTGTCTTCTCTTGAAGAGTCTTTCCTTGCTCCACTTCACACTTGTTGAGCCTATGTCCAATATTAGCAACTATTCATATACCTGAGAATTTGTGTCTGGGTCCTCAATTAAATTCTATTGTTCTGAGATTGTGTTTTTGATTCCAGTATCACACACTCTTGATTACTGTAGCTTAATTGTATAATTTAGTCAGGAGAAGAAGAGATGGGAGTCTTTACTTTTCCTAGGATTGCTTTTGTTCTAGAGATGGGGAACTGAGGGGTGAAGGCTGGGTAGTGGTTTGTTACTCCATATGTTTCAACAGCATCTGGTGTGTGTGTTTACAAAAGGGGTCATGGGTAATTTTAGAGGGATGGCACTGAATTTGTGTAGTTCTTTGGGTTGGATTGTCATTTTGATGATGTTTATCTTTCTAATCCATGAATAGGGGATGTGTTTCCATTTCCTTGTGTATTTCTTTTATTAATGATTTATAGTTTTCTTTGTATGAGTCTTTCACTTATTTTATTAAACTGATTCCTGGGCACTTGGCTTTTTTTATGAAGGCAATTGTTTTTATGTGTTTTTTTTTTTTTCAAATTTTCTCCCTTCTATTTCATTGTATATAGAAATGCTGTGGATTTGTGTGCTGTTTCAATTAATTAATTAATTAATTAATTTTTTATTAAAAAAATTTTTTTAAATTTTATTGAATCACCGTGAGATAGTTAAAAGCTTTCATGTTTGGGTTACAATCTCACAATGATCAAACACCCATCCCTCCACCCGTGCACATTCCCTGCCAGCGATATCCCTGGTATACCCCCCTTTCCCACCCTCCCCCTGCCCCTAAGGCAGCCAATATTCCCCATACTCTCTCTCTACTTTTGGGCATTATAGCTTGCAACACAGACACTGAGAGGTCATCATGCTTGGTCCATTATCTACTTTCAGCACGTGTGTGCTGTTTTTATAGCCTACTACTTTACTGTACAAGTTTATTGTTTCTAGGAACATTTTAATAGAGTTGTTAGTATTGTTCTAAGTTTCTGTCAGCTGCAATATAGGTTGATTTCTTCTTTTCCTATCTTGATTCCCTTAATATATTTCTCACACGTAGTTGTTATTACCAAATCCTACTTCTAGTACTATATTAAGTAATAGTGTGAGAGTGGGAAGACTTGTCTTGCATCTGATCTTAGAAGGATAGCTTTCAGTTCTTCATCATTGAATATGATGTTCTTTGTGGGTTAATGGTAAATGACTTTAACTATACTCAGGAAAGTTTCTACCACCATTTTAATGGGAGTTATTTAATCACAAATGGGTATTGGGTCTTAATGCTTTCTTTGCGTCTACTAATATGATCATAACTTTAATTTTTTGTGTCTTACAACCAAAGAATATATTACTTTATAATCAACAATATATTACTTTATAATCAGAAAAATGTAAGCATTATTTTAACGAGACTAGTTGGATATAAAACGTACCTTTATGCTGTTTATCCCAACTATTATAGAGGTGAGGGTGGGGAGAAAAACTTAGGAGGGTGGGGAGAAAAACTTAGCCAGTAAGGTACTCCTAAGGAGAAAAGAAAGGGATTTTTTTGAAGTGACGCATCACTGTATCACTGTCATCCCGTTGCTCTTCAATTTGCTCGAGCGGGCACCAGTAACATCTCCATTGTGAGACTCGTTACTGTTTTTGGCATATCGAATACGCCACGGGTAGCTTGCCAGGCTCTGTGAGATACTCTCAGTAGCTTGCCTGGCTCTCCGAGAGGGACAGAGGAATCGAACCTGGGTCGGCTGCGTACAAGGCCAATGTCCTACCTGCTGTGCTATCGCTCTGATTATCAAGGTCTGATGGTTTTTGCTATTGTCCCTTCCTGCCCAAAGCTCCAAGGGAGCCGTAATTTGAGCCTAACCTTCTGAACTGATGAAGGACCAACTCTTGGTCCAGGGCATTTATTTCTCTGTAGAGGCATCTGAGAGTTCTGTGGATGTTACTAATTAATCATTCACACTGAGGTAATCCATTAATTTCAATTATTTTCCACCCACTAGACTAGTTTGGGCTTTGTTTTAGAACTTGAAGTTTCTGTAAACTAACTACAGAACTGAGGATAAAAAGGAGAACAGTATCTTTAGAATAGATTTTGGTAAAAATCAAAGCATGAACCAGTGAAACACTGATTTTACAGAAGCCAGTGCTTTATTTATTATACTTTTTTTTTTTGGTTTTATTTTGGGGCCACACCGGGCACTGCTCAGGGATGATTCCTGGATCTGTGCTCAGGAATTACTCCTGGTGGTGTTTGGGGACCATATGGGATGCCAGGGATGGGCTCTGTGTTAGCCACAAGCAAGGCACGCGCCCGCCCTGCTGTGCTATTGCTCAAGCCCCACGGAGGACGATGCCCTAATGTCCTTTCTGGTTTGCAGGATCTGTCTGGTACCTGTTTAAGAGAAAACAGCTGTCACCACCAGCAACTTCAGTATTTTTCCCCTTACAGAGTGTTGAAAATTAAAATATAAGTGATGTCATTGGTCCGTGGAACCTGATGGAATTATTCTGTCCCTCCAGGAAATAGCACAAATGTTTGTGAGAGTTGGAATGTGTGAGCAAGCAGTGACTGCATTTTTGAAGTGTAGCCAGCCAAAGGCAGCAGTGGACACCTGCGTGCATCTCAACCAAGTAAGGACCTGAAAGCTTCAGTGGTCGTCCTTTAACGACCCCTGCTGACGTAAGGATGGGAGGACTTGAGGATTTTGTCCAAAGGAGCCAAATAAGTAAAAAATATCTCACTTAATTGAGCACCAAAGAAAAGGTGGAGTTTGCTCTTTCGTCTTGAAGTGCTACTGTTAGCGGTGACCCCTATGTAACTAGCTCAAGATGGGAGCATGAAGAGGCTGATGCTTTTTGTCTGGAAGTAATTTCACAATTCTCTGTGTTTTATTAGTGTGGGGTTTGTTTCCAGAGCAGGATCAGTTAATGGTCATTGCAAGAGGAAGGGATTGGGTTACTTTATCAATATTTATGTTGGCAAATCGATTTTCCCTTCCCCGTATAGAAAACATGTATTAATAGTTGTAAGGTCTGGAATTCCAGAGAAATTAAAGGTCAGAATTATAGAAGTTTTTGACTATCAATGTATTTCTTTTTAATGTTAACATGTCTTATATAAGGTTTCTATGTGCTTTGTAAAAATAACTGTTAAATATGATACTCTTTCCATATGAAATTGTATAGTTTGCTTTGTTATAAACAGATATATCTTATTTTTCTCATAGTTTATGCAAAACTAGAATTATAAGATTAAGGGGACTGTAAACTTTGAAGCTTTCTTTTTCAGATGAACTTCTTAAGTAAATCAAATTTTGATCTTTAATCATTTTGACACATGGTTAATTTATAAAAGCTAAAGTTGCCCTGATTTTAGGTGATTTTTAAAAACATATACCAGTTTTTAATTTTGAGATATTATTATAAACTTAAAGCTTTATTTTGTAATTTTTTTAATCACTTATTACTGTTTGGTATATTTTCCCTCAGTGGAATAAGGCTGTTGAATTGGCTAAAAATCATAGCATGAAAGAAATTGGATCCCTGTTAGCTAGATATGCATCTCATTTATTGGAAAAGAATAAAACTCTTGATGCTATAGAACTATATCGGAAAGCCAATTACTTTTATGATGCTGCTAAACTGATGTTTAAGGTAATGTAATAATCTTGGTAAGTATTTGGTTTGGTCTAGTTGCGAGTATTTTCTAATATATAAACACATTTTTAACTCTTTGGGAAGCTAACATTTTTTATACTAAATTCATCTTTATTATTACTCCAAGTATGTATTATAGCTAAGTAACCTTATTTAGTCATAAGCTAAATAATATGACTATTATTTGGTATTATTACCTTTTACTAATAATGTTATTAATATTAGCACCTCATTGAGCCTAATTGTGTCTTGATACTGAAATTAATAAAGAACTACAGAATTTACAGGGACCAGAAAGGAACTAAAAATACATAATTTTTTTTTTTTTTTTTTTTTTGCTTTTTTGGGTCACAACCCAGCGATGCTCAGGGGTTACTCCTGGCTTTACACTCAGGAATTACTCCTGGCGGTGCTTGGGGGACCATATGGGATGCCGAGGATTGAACCTGGGTCGGCCTCGTGCAAGGCAAACACCCTACCCGCTGTGCTATCACTTTGGCCCCCAGAACTCTTAATTGGGAATATGTCCTGTAAATAATAGAATTGTGAGTCCTTTTCAATGCACAAGTTTTAAAGATATTACAATTTCATAATATATGTTTGGAGGGAAGATGACTTGTTTATCAGGCTATAGTCTAATCTGGTCTTTTTCTCTTTAATGACAAAGGAAAGATTTACTTCAGAATGGTTTAAATAAATGTAAATTTCTAAAGAATGTGCAATGTGAAGGCCAGAATCTCTCTGTATTTGAAACATTATTAAAAAAATCTCTTTGATATAGAAAATATTTGCTTTCTTCATTTTTTATTCCTTTTTTAAATTAAAATTTTTTGAATAGCTTATTTTTTAGTTGAATCACTGTGAGATACTGTTACAAAGTTTTTCATGATGGGGTTTCAGTCATACTATGTTACAACACCTGTCCCTTTACCAGTGTACATTTCCTAACACCAGTGTCCTCAGTTTCCCTCTTGCCCCGTGCCCCTCACCCCTGGCAGGCACTCTTCCTCCTCCTCCTCCTCCTCTCCTCCTCCTCCTCCTCCTCCTCCTCTTTTTCTTCTTTCTTCTTCTCTTTTTTCTTTCTTCCTCTCCTTCTCCCTCTCTCTCCCCCTCCTCCTATCCTCCTCCTCCTATTCTTCCGTCTTCTTCTTTCTTCTCTCTTCCTCTCCCCTCCCTCTCCTCTCCCTCTCCTCCTCCTCTTCTTCCTTCTTCCTCTCCTCCTCCTCCTTCTTCCTCTCCTCCTCCTTCTTCCTCTCCTCCTCCTTCTTCCTCTCCTCCTCCTTCTCCTCCTCCTCCTCCTCCTTCTTCTTCTCCTTCTCCTTCTCCTCCTCCTCCTCCTCTTCCTCCTCCTTCTTCTCCCCCATCGCACTCTCCTCCCTCCTCCTCCTCCCTCCTCCTCCTCCTCCTTATCCTCCTCCTTCTCCCTCCTTTCTCCTCCTCATCCTTCCCCCTTGCTCTCTCCTCTCCCCTCTTCACTCCTCTCCCTTTCTCCTTCCTCCTCCTAGATTTTTTTTCTGTCCTTGGATATTAGTCTCATACTATGTTTTTTATATCCCACAAAAGAATGTTACATCCCACATATAAAATATCTGTCCTCTCATTCTGACTCATTTCACTCAGCATGGAACTCTCCATGTCCATCCATTTATAAGCAAATCATGAAATTTGATCTTCCTTCATTTTGACTTAGTTATCTGTTAGCATCTTTTGTTCCCCTAATCTTGTTACAAATTCTAACTCTATGGCTTAAATCTTTTTTTTTTTTTTTTTTTTTTTTTTTTGCTTTTTGGGTCACACCTGGCGATGCACAAGGGTCACTCCTGGCTCTGCACTCAGGAATTACCCCTGGCGGTGCTCAGGGGACCATATGGGATGCTGGGAATCGAACCCGGGTCGGCCGCGTGCAAGGCAAACGCCCTACCCGCTCGCTGTGCTATCACTCCAGCCCTATGGCTTAAATCTTAAGAAAATTAATCATGTACTAAGGAAGAAGAAATTGGGTATTTATATTCTATTCTATTGATTTTTCTCTTGATTTAGAGATCCAGTTTCAGAAATGATTATATTTTTACAAATAACTAAGAAGTGTCGTCACTCCGATTCTTTAAATGTTTTAAGATTGCAGATGAAGAGGCCAAGAAAAGGACTAAACCTTTGCGTGTGAAGAAGCTCTATGTGCTGTCCGCTTTACTCATAGAGCAGTACCATGAGCAAATGAAAAATGCCCAGCGAGGAAAAGTTAAAGGAAAGAACTCTGAGGTAAGACGCAACATTGAAAAACATGAAAATGTCTGAAACGTTAAGGATTAAGAAAAAAAAATCATTCTTCTTTATGGACACACCCTTTAATCTGCTCTTTTGCATTTATTTCTTTAAAATATGAGCAAAGGAATGACTGGAAACTTTTTCTCTTTCTTTTTGGGGCCAGACCTGGCTATGCTCAGGGGTTTTTCCTGGCTCTCCTCTCAGAAATATCCCTGACGGAACTCGGGATGCTGAGGATTGAGCGTGGGTCAGTCGTGTGCAAGGCAAAGCCCTACTCACTGTACAATCACTGTGCTGTCACTCTGGCCCTGGTAAGCCCTTTCTAATCAGGGATAAACTTTCCCAATGGGGCCAGAGCAATAGTGCAGCGATTGTGGCACTTGTTTTGCATGCTGCTGACCTAGGTTTGATCCTAGGCACCAAGTATGGTCCCCGGTTTGTTTGTTTTTGGAATCACTGTGAGATATGCAGTTACAAAGTTATATGTGATTGGCTTTCAGACAGTGTATCAACACCCATCCCTTCACCAGTGTCCATTTCCCACCATCAATGTTCCCTATTGCCCTCCCACCTCCTCTCTCCCCATCACTGCTCTTCTGTCTGTCTGTCTGTCTGTCTGTCTGTCTCTCACTCACACACACACACACACAGACACACACACACACACACTAGGGTTTGTACCACAGGTACTAAAAGGTAATCATGTTTCATGCTTGTCCCTGTACCTACTTTCAGCACCCAGTTCTCGTCCAGAGTGATCATTTCCAACTAACTTTGTTGTGGTGGTCCCTCCTCTGTCCTAACTGCCCTCCCCCTCCCACCACTGGTGACAAGCTTCCAACCATGGACCCGTCCTCCTGGCCCTTGTCCCAAGTCTATTTTAAACTTGACCCCACCGTGGAGTGAACCCTCTCATAATGTCTGCACAGATCAAGGCCCTCTATGCCTACCCTACATATCTTACAGTTTTATTCATGCTCATGCCTCATAATGCTGAGAAATATTTTGCCGTGCGAGTTTCACAGCTGAGTAATCGGAGGAATGAATTCCGTACTAACAGTTCCATAACGATAGACTGCTCGTTTAGATAGTTGAGTGTGTAATAGAAGTTAGCTTCTGCGGGAAGGATCCTGTTCTTTTATGCTGACACAAACGTGGGCCCTCTCTGCTTCCAGGCCACTTCTGCCTTGGCTGGACTGCTGGAAGAGGAAGTTCTGTCTACCAGTAGTCGCTTCACAGATAACCCCTGGAGAGGGGCTGAAGCTTACCACTTCTTTATCCTGGCCCAGAGGCAGCTGTATGAGGGGAACAGTGACACTGCTTTGAGGACAGGTGGGCGTATCACCCAGAATTGTACAGATCAGTTGACTGTGAAGGAACAGCTCCTATTGCTTTTATAGTAATTTCACTTTTGCATTTATGTATATCATTATAATTTCACTTATATATTTATATTTTTATGGAATTATTTAGTTTGACATCTGCTGCATATAATTAGTTCTATGTTCCCCCCCTTGAAGTTCTTTTTATTTATTCATTTTAATGAACAGGATTCATAGAAAGATCAACATTTGACATAGGTTAAAAAAATTCATAGACTTCTCTATTAGTTGGAACATTTACTAGTCATAGACTTTTCAGATATGTGTATATATAATGCAATGTATTTGTAGATATATTTTTATATAATATCGGGAGTATAACATACCATGTATATGTGTACTGTAAAAACAGTAATATGCTACAAAATATTTTTATATGAATAGATTTCTATAACATAGAAAAATTTAACATAGATTTCTGTAACAGATTTTAAAAATGTAAAAATAACACTTCTGGTACAATTTTGACTGCCCCCAAAATACAAAGAAAAATGAATCTAAATACAAAAAAAAATTATCAAATAACATATAAAATGATCACAGAATTCAGAGATCATTATTGCTAATTTGTGAGTGACTTTCCTTGCAGAAATTTCTTTATGCATAAAATTATATACATTAGCTTAGTATTATACAAGAAATGTGATAGGAAGCTTGATTTTTATCCTCATACTTTTCCCACATAGATATACACAGATCTATGTCATAATTTTTAATATGCTGTATAATTTGCTGTTGGTATATGCCATAATTTGTAGAGTTTCTTTTTGTAGAAGGTTTTCATGTAGACTATCAAGATCTTCATTTCTGCATTATGCCCCAAAGGAGTATAATTATAAGTCAAAGCACATAAATGATATCATTCAAAGTACTTTCAGATGGGCCTCGAGGGGAACCGGAGTGATCGAACAGCCGGTGGGGCGCTTGCCTTGCACGTAGCTGACCTGGGTTTGATCCTCAGCCTTGCATATGGTCCCGGGAGCCTGCCAAGAGTGATTCCTGAGTGCCGAGCCAGGGGTAACTCCTGAGCACTTAGCTGTCCCACAGTACAGGTGACCTGGAACGAGGAGCCAATTCCGATGCAGCCTGTGACTGATGGTCACAGACACAGAGCACCGACTGATGGCCAGTAGACATGTTTAGTCAAGGCAAGCAACGATTATGTAGAGGCAGAAGGAATGGAGGACGGGTAGGAGGACAAGGGCCTGTGGTAAGGGGAGGCAAAAGGGAAGATTAACAGTCGAGTGGCAACATGCTGCTTCCGGGGGGCACGGACCGAGAGTGTCTGAGCTCCCCAAACAGAAACAAAGCTTATTCTCCTTACCGGTTTCCGCAGGCAGCCTGCGTCCCCAAGCCCGGCCAGTGGCAATCGTCATTGTTAATCTCCTGTTCTCAGGGAAGCTTTTAAGTCCCCCGGCCTCAGTCATAGCCGTTGTTTGAACTCTGCGTCAGGAGCGTTCGCCTCTAGGATCCCCTGGAGCGTTCTCCCAGGTTACCCGGTCCAGGTGGCCGGGGAGCTGTGCCCACAGACTTCCAACAGCTCCACCCGTGTGGCCCGCAAACAAGCAGGTGGGCCTTGGCAGTGCCACCAGCACTGTCATTATCCACCCGCCTTCCTGTCACACGAGTCGGGTCACTGAAATTACCCACTGAAATTACTCCTGACCGCTGTGCACCGTCAACCGAACACGTTACCAATCTCTATTGCGATGGCCCTGCAGGATGGGGGAAGGGAGGGCCCAGCACCCTGAGCTTTGCCTGTGGGATCAGCACTGCTTGACCCCCCGAGCACTGGGCAGAGTAGCCCCTGAGCACCACTGGGTGTGGCCTAACACCTGAAAAAAAGTCCCTCAGAGAAATAGTTCTATTGGAGTGTTTGTGGAATCCATGTGAATGATTTTTCTTTCTTCCTTTAATAAGAGCTCTTTAAGGATTGCCTGCTAAATCCCTCTGCATAATTGTTGCTTTTCCCAGCATTTCTATTTTGTAGTTACGTGGCCCTTTGAAGCATCAGCTTCTTCTGTGTCAAATGCGGGCAGGGTCTCCTTCCTAGGGTTGCTTTCAGAATTAAGTGAGAAATTTGTGAAAAGAAAATACATGGATTAAAATGCCTGAACTCCAGAAATGGGAGCCAGAAGGAAGATCTTCCTAGTGTTTTTTGTTTGTTTGTTTGTTTGTTTTGTCTGTTTTTTTTTGGTGGGAGGCCACTCCAGGCTGTGCTCAGGGCTTACTCCTGGCTCCGCTCAGGAATCACCCCTGGCCTCTTGGGGGAGACTGTAAGAGGTACCAGGGATGGCTGCATGCGAGGCAAACCCCCCACCCACTATAGTATCGCTCCAGCCCCTCCTAGGGTTTTTTTGAGATGGTCCTATCAAGCTGGATTTTGTATTATTTATTTATTTGTTTATTTTGCTTTTGGGGTCACACCTGGTGATGCTCGTGGGTTACTCCTGGCTCTGCATTCAGGAATTACTCCTGGCGGTGCTCGGGGAGCCATATGGGATGCTGGAAATTGAACCCAGGTTGGCCGCATGCAAGGCAAATGCCCTACCCGCTGTGCTGTCACTCCAGCCCCTGTCTTTTGTATTATTCACTTTGGGATCATGATCAGAAGTCTTCCTCTTCCAGCTTATTATGTGTTATATTTTGTTCTAACCTCATAGTTATCCTAGAATCACTCATTAAAGCATATTTTTTCATAGATTGAAATTTTCATGAAATTTCATGAAACTATATTTGTTCATACTCTTAATGCCTTCTGAGGCTATTACTTTCTATTTATGCATCGATTCTTCTGGCAGCGATTTATTCAGAGACCTTCTCATGCAAAATGGGAAAGAAGAGGAACGAGGGACGAACGGGGAGGAATCCCCCTAGCTAGGCAGCTTCCCTCCTTATATACCCCTCGCTGCCTGCTTACGCCCAAGTATCTGCAGCTGATAGACTAGTTACAGCTCGTGGCGTGACAAGACATCCTGATTCCTTATCAGGTGTTATCTACGAAGCACGGTGTAATTAACAAGAAACAGGTGTCCATGAAGCACGGTCCCGTGGCGGCTCTCCACACTATGTCAGTGATGTTCTCTCATGGCCTTGCTTTCTCTATGGAAACATGGAACGTCAGCTCCCCTCCTCTAGGAGAAAACGATCTGGGCATTCATTGAACATTTCTTGTTCATTGTTAACTGTACTTTTTTTTGAGGGTGGGGTTTTTGATATTCTGATTTTGATATTTTGAACTGCATTAATTTAATATAAGAACATTGGGGTTTTTGATATTCTTACAATATTGAGTTTTCTCTTCTGGAAACACCAATTGTTTTGTTTCTAAAATTCCCTAGTTCATCTTTATACTCTGTAGCACTGTAGAACTGTCTTCCCGTTGTTCATCAGTTTGCTCGAGCGGGCATCAGTAACATCTCCATTGTGAGACTTGTTAATATTTTTTACATATCATGCCATGGGTAGCTTGCCAGGAACAGCCGTGTGGGTGGGATACTCTTGGCAGCTTGCCGGGCTCTCTGAGAGGGACAGAGGAATCGAACCCATGTCGGCTGCGTGCAAGGCAAACACCCTACCCCCTGTGCTATTGCTCCAGTCCCTTTGTACTCTATTTTTTTTTTCATTTTTTGCAGCTGGTTTCTATTGCTGTTTTCCTAATCGTGATATTGTGAAAATTTGTTTCTTTTCCTTTTTGGTTCTGTCCAGTGGTACAGGGACCACCGGGGCTCTTCTTGATGGTGCTCGGGAGGCCATGGAGTGTGGGGACTGGACCCTGGGCCCTGCATACGCCAGCCACGAGCCCGGTCCGGCTCTCTGAGCTGTGCTTAGTTTATAACCAACCGTCCCTTAATTGGAACTAATTAACATATGATAGACTAGAGAATGTTTAAAATAGTGTTTTATGTAATTTATAAATCATTTCTCAACTTAATATAAGATAAATTGGAACTTTAACTTGACATTAGTTACTGGGTAAAGCTATCCTTATGATTCATTATTTTTTATGTTGGTGATAAAATGATCTGAAACATATGCTCTGTAAATTTTTGCCTGTGAAGCCTTTATGCTCTAGATGTGAAATAAGAGCATTTTCTTTATTATACATGAATATGCTTTTCATAAATTTCTTTCTCAGAACACTATCGTGAATACTTGACCTCAAAACCAATTTATAGGAATCTAATTATATAATACTCAACATTATCATTAAAAACAATTTATGAAAAGTTAAATATTATACTATAAAACTTTTAAAATTGTGAATTGTAGAGTAGAAAAATATGCAATTCAGTTCCAAATCTGATGCTGATTCTGCAGAGAATTTTTAAGACAGATATTATGCCTCTAGTTTAGAAAGACTGAAATAAGATACAGTAGCTGTCAAAATAAATGATCTGTACTGACAACTTAGAGATTCATTTTTGCTTCTTTTTTCCCCCTCAAAGTACTATTGTTTCATAAGCTAAAAAAAAAGCAATTATCTGCTCAAAGAAATACAAAGAGAAAATATGATTTCATACTATTTTGCTTTAAAAAATTTTTAACAAAAAGAAATATGATGCTATTTTGAAAATTATGACTAACAGTATAAAGTTAATCTACCTTTACTGGAATGCCACAGAAATTTCTAATATTTTTATAGAACAAAAGGTATGTATTTCTACCCCAGGTATTTTGATCTGACCTGTAATTTATTTCCAAGTGGCATAGTTGTATACATCATTTGGTAGATATTACTTTTATAGAAACTGAGTGATTAGTTGCAGATTATTCAACCTTCCTCCTCCTACCATCGTTTTTTTTTCAATATTTCCTTTTTTTCTTTTCTTTTCTTTTTGGGTCACTCCTGGCGATGCACAGGGGTTACTCCTGGCTCTGCACTCAGAAATTACGCCTGGCAGTGCTCACGGGACTGTATAGGATTCTGGGATTCGAACCCGGGTTGGCCGTGTGCAAGACAAATGCCCTACCCACTGTGCTATCACTCCAGCCCTCAATATTTCCTTTTATTTTGTTTTGGGGTCACACCCTGTGGTGCTCAGAGCTTACTCCTGGCTCTGTGCTCAGGGATCACTCCTGGCAGGGCTCAGGGTACCTTAAGGGGTGACAGATATTGAACCCAGGCTGGCTGTGTGCAAGGTAAACACGTTGCCCACAGCGCTGTCTTTCTGGCCTCTGTTTCCTTTCAGTTTGCTAGAGTTCGTATAGGTTAAACTAACACAGTCTAGTGTAGGTTCGGTACCACTCATGTTCGTGATGCCATGATTACTTTTCAAAATCCAAACTGCCTCTCTCTTAGCTCTTCATCTGAGAGACTATGAAGACATCATCGCTGCTGTTGAGATCTACTCTCTGTTAGCTCTTTGTGCGTGTGCCAGTAGAGCCTTTGGTACTTGTTCCAAAGCTTTTGTAAAGCTTGAATCTTTAGAGAGCCTGAGTTCCGAGCAGAAGCAGCAGTATGAAGATCTTGCTATGGAAATCTTCACCAAACACATTCCAAAAGACAACAGAAAATCGGAACTGGACAGCTTTCTTGAAGGGTAATTAAGATTAGATGTAATTTGACTTTATTAGGAATTTCTATATGTACGCGCAATTTTGAGACTTAACATTACATCATGTTTTATTTAGTTTTATGAATGCTTTCTTATTGTAAAAATGTGTGTGTGTGTGTGTGTGTGTGTGTGAGACTGGGCATTGAAACCAACACCTTACACGGGTCAGATTTGTGTTCCACCCCTATACTGTTTTCCTGGCCTCCCCCTGGCTCCAGATTTTCATTTGAGGCTTACTTGAAATGCTTTTCATTCTTTAATTTTTAAATAAGGCCACGGCCACTTCACTGTAGCACTGTCGTTCCATTGTTCATCAATTTGCTTGAGCAGGCACACTAATGTCTCCATTGTGAGACTTGTTGTTATTGTTTTTAGCATATTGAATATGCCACGGGTAGCTTGCCAGGCTCTGCCGTGTGGGTGGGATACTCTTGGTAGCTTGCTGGGCTCTCCAAGAGGGATGGAGGAATCACACCCCGGTCTGCCACGTGCAAGGCAAACGTCCTACCCGCTGTGCTATCGCTCCTATCCAAATAAGACCAATAAAGCTTAAAATAATTAGAAGGTTTTAGTGTAAATGTCACTGTTTTTCTTTTTATTTTACAGGGAGGAAGAGAAATTACCTACGTGTGTTGCCACAGGGAGCCCAATCACTGAGTATCAATTCTGGATGTGCACTGTCTGCAAGCACTGTGTTCAGGCTCAGGAGATTAGCAAATACAACTTCTGTCCCTTATGTCACAGTCCTGTGGGATAAAGGACTCATTGCTTATAATCGGAACACAGATATAGCATGTATATACAGCTCTAACTGTATATGTGGTTGACTTTAATAGCCCCCATATGAAAGTCTGCATCATTATTTCAGAGTTGGATCTTTTCAACAAATTTATGTATATACCTGCCTACACACATATTTAGTTATATTTCTAGAAATTTAACTATGAAATAATGATGATTATTTGTATTAAAAACATGGACATTTATGTTATTTACTTTCTGCTTAATCTTGTGGTTGCTAGATGATACTGTGAAAATATCCCAAGTAAAATCTTTTTCCTTATAGTTTCAAGGTGCCTAATTTATTGCAAAATCTTGGAACAGAGGAGCAAGCATGAAAATGAGATAAGGTTGAATTTAGAAAACTGACAATCTCTATTAGGAGGTTAAGCAGTTATCATAAGAAATCAGCTCTATCTCTAGATGTATTTAATTAAATAGATAGTGAATGTCCTCTATATTTTATTTTCAGAAGAAGTGTTTTTACAATATAAATTGTTTCTAAGAGCCTTATTTTTGTACAACTTTTACTTTACCCTTTTAGTATCTAAGAGATAGAATCTGATATTTACTCCTTATATTATTATATAAACCTTTTCTCTATGACATAAATTTTTGTTTTATATACAATGTACATTTTGTAATAATTTCCGTTAAAACATTGTCACCAGGTTGGATGCCTCATTTAAACAACTCGTGGACCGTGGGGAGTGTTTTTCCCTTGAAATGCATGTTTTGATTTATTGTCATCAACCGAAGAAAAATTGTAATCAGTAATGGGTAATTTTTACCTGTTTTGTATTGCTAATAATCTCCATTTATTTCTCATGAAAAAAATTTGTGTCTTTCCATTATTGTGTCTGAAGACAGGACTCTAGCAGTTTCATTAGTATTTTTTGCTGGTTTGGCTTATGGTTAGTAGAGGTAGAAATTGACAGAATAATGCAATACTGTTTTGCAATTATAATACACAGTGCACTCTCCCATGTGAAATGTTTTTGGCCCTTTAGAGACAAACCACTTATGGCAGATTGAGAATGGTGAGCAATGAGAAGAGATTAGGGCCTAGGTGAATTTAGAGTAGAAGGCTGGCCTAAACTAAATGCGAAGGCCAGAAGTCTTGCACGTCTGTGTTCATGGACCTGGTAGGTAGTTCCTTCCACAACACAGCAGTCTCCAATATGCATCCAAGCAAACCCTTGGGGAGCTAATGCAATAAAAAGGTTCACACACCGAAAGAGTTTACTCAAATCAATTTGAAAACTGCAGTTAGGAAGGAGAAAGTGGAAAGATGGGGATAGTGAGCAGTACTTAGTGATGGGGTGGGCATCAGTGGGGTAAAGAGTACAGACCCTGAACCCAGGGTTGTGTGCTGTTCTCATTTCTTCATTCTCATTCCGCCTCACCAGCTTCCTTGCTCTAATCAAGAGCCAGAGGCAAGCTTAGCTACATGGAGCTTACCAGTTACCCTGCCTGTAGTCATGAATTTTATTTCATGGACAGAGGACAGGACAGAATAAGTGTCGCCAAGGTCTCATACATAGAGGGCTTTATAGATTTCATGCCCCTTTGTGTGTTATGAATATTTGTTGTCTTGAATGCCTTGTATTTCTAGTATCTCATCAGTGTGAGGTGTGTTCATGCATGGATGCTCAATTTACTTTGTCTATCTGAACATTTTAACTTGCACATCTAAGTTAAACAAAGTGAACTTTATTTATCTTATTGGTATTCTTATCAGACAAAAGAGAACACTTCCTTAAATCAAAACATAATACCTTAACAAAAAGTTCAATCTTATCTTCAACAGGAATATACCTCTTGTTGAATTTATTTTTTTCTGTAAGGCTATTTTCACGGATGAAACTCTTTTCTTCTTTATCAATGAAGAGGAAATTTTCAAGGATGTAGGGGGCAGAACTCTTGGAGGGCTTCATATCCAGAGTTGTGATGCTTGGCCCGTGGTCTGGGCCGGAGTATCCTCGCCTCTTCCCTTCCAGTCCTAGGGATCAGCTGAGAACTCAGTTGATTCCTCCAACTTTCCTGTGACTTGATGTCTCAGCTATTCCCAACATATCTTTTGGGGACTCTCTTTTAGAGCTTTCTCATTTGCTACTCATTTCAATCTGCTGCTCAAGCCCTTGAATTTTTCTACAACTGATTATTTCAGTTAGATCCTTAACTGCTATCTTTACCCTTTTTTGGGTCACTTTAGCTCAACTCATAAACTCTAAAACAAATACATACATACATATATATGTATATATACATACATACATATATACATATATATATGAGGGCTGGAGCGATAGTACAGCGGTAGGGCGTTCGCCTTTCACATGGCTGACCCATGTTCAATTCCTCTGCCCCTCTCGGAGAGCCTGGCAAGCTACCGAGAGTATCGTGCCCATATGGTAGAGCCTGGCAAGCTATCTGTGGCGTATTGGATGTGCCAAAAACAGTAACAATAAGTCTCACAATGAGAGACATTACTGGTGCCCGCTCCAACAAATCGATGAGAGTGGGATGACAGTGACAGTGACAGTGACACACATACTTGTATAAGCAAATATATCAACAGACCAATTTTCCTACTGTTTTAAAAGCTAATGATTGAAATTTGTGTTTGTGGAAGTTTTAACAAGCTATTGTAATGCCTTGGAATTTTCTCTAGCTTTGAAAAGATCCATAGTATGCACTTACACATTGATTTTATTTAAAATGAGGAAATTTCAGGATACCACCACCAACAAATTCTCCCACCAGTGAAAGTGGTAAGGCAAAGCAAAATTGTCCATTAGAACATAGTTTGAGGGAAGCTAGACAGAATGAGGCAGTATGGTGGGGATGGTATTGTTTTCTCTTCCTGTAAACATTTTTAAATAATACTGACTTGTTTTATCATGAGAATTAACCCAAATTTGCTAAATTTCAAAGTTGTGTGGTAAGCCAAGAAGAATTGATATAGAACTGACTGATACAAGCTGTACATATGAACAATGCAACATATACTGTTTACCAATCATGAAAAATACCAATGTACAATAAGAAATGTACTTTTTTTGCTAAAATACATTTTGAAATTATATTTTTGTATTTTAAGAGATCAATTTTTATTATTATTTTTTACTACACTCAGTAATGCTCTGGGCAAGAGTCTTAACCCCTGTACCTCTAATCCTGAGTTTAAATCTTAGTTTTATGTGTTATTAAGTGAAAAAAAAGCATAAAACAAAAATCCAAACAATGGAAGTAAAAATACTGAAGTAAAAGAAATTGCATTTATCCTGTTTTCTTTATCTTCAACTTATAAATTGTTATTTTGATTTAAATGATGGAGAGTTGGTTAGGAGGGTTTGGACTTCAGAGTGGAGAAAGGGACAGAAGATACAGTTGATGTACAGTATCATGTTGGCCAGCCAACAGGAAACAACAGCAGCTGCTGCCATGGTGAAAGGTATCAGGCAAATGCCAAATGACTGGTAGCATCAGTAAGTTACAGTCTCAGAAATGGGAGAAAACTATGTTACTGGACTTTGATGGAAAATCAAGAGTGCTTGATTTGATGTTTGTGCCAACATACTGAATTTCTGAAATCAAAATGGCAATATTATGTTATCCTCTTCTAATTTGGTTATTTACTCAATTTATTTTTTGAAAAAGAAGTAAATCCTTTTTTAGACAGTTACATGTTCATGGTAGAAAATTTAGAATGATAAAACAGCACTGATGAGAAAGTTAAGTTAAACAACTTTTTATTTTTATTTATTTACTTATTGCTTTTTGGGTCACACCCAGCAATGCTCAGGGGTTACTCCTGGCTTTGCACTCAGGAATTGCTCCTGGCAGTGCTTGGGGGACCATATGGGATGCCGGGGATCGAACCCGGGTCGGCCATGTGCAAGGCAAACGCCCTACCCGCTGTGCTATCGCTCTGGCCCCTAAACAACTTTTTAAATACTTTTACTTGAACATTTTAGTTGAATTTAAAAGAAGATACAGGTGAAATGGAAGATTTGGTTCAATAAATTCTTTATAATAAGAGTATGTGATCTGGAAAAATAAAGTTTCTCTAAGATTAAACAGCCGACATTTAAGAGGCTTAGAGTTACTCTACACTTTTTCATTTGGCATAATTTATATTTTTAGTAAAATGTAGAGCTTACAGAAAAATAAGATGCCACTATACACCAACTAGAATAGTTAAAATCAAAATTGACAAGTGTTGGTGAGGATATGGAGCAACTGAAACTCATCCATTGCTGGTGGCAAAATAGCATTTGGCAAAGCTGGGTTTTAGAAGTTACATACCTGTGAAAACAAGCATATATGCATACATTATGTGTGTATATATATGCATATACACACATATATTTCACTGCTCCAGACAAGGGTAGTTTTACTGAGGAAAACCCCAAGATTCTGAAGCACAGGCATGAGATAAGGAGCAGGGAAGTCCCTTGACATTTTAGGGCACTGATTATTGGTCCCCCCCAGTGACTGTCGGCAGCTGACAGCTTAGGGTTGCAGGCAAGTGCAGCACTTTCAGCGGATCATCTTTTTTGCAGTTGTATTTCGGATAGTGCCACCCTACAGCTGAAGGAGCCAAGTGCAGGTGGACTCAGTGGCAGGGCAGGAGCAGAGGGGCAGGACAGCAAGTGAGCCTGGCTCCAGTTTTAAATCATGGTGCTCCAAAGTCCTAGAGGCCAGTGTCTTAAGCCTAATGGGGAAACTAGGTTCTAGAAGTAGGTGGACACCCCAGTTTAGCCTGCTCCACTGAGTCTCCATATTACCCACCCTGGCTGAATGTGGGAATAGCTACAACTTGTTATTTTCTCCCATTTTCCTTCCATTTATATCTTCTTTGATTACCCCTGACTGTGTGGGCTGGAGCAATAGCACAGTGGTAGGACTTTTGTCTTGCCCGGGGCCTGACTTAGGTTCAATTCCTCCGCCCCTCTCAGAGAGCTGGGCAAGCTACCCAGAGTATCTCACCTGCATGGCAGAGCCTGGCAAGCTACCCTTGGCGTATTCGATAGGCCAAAAACAGTACCAAGTCTTACAATGGAGACGTTACTGGTCCCGCTTGAGCAAACCGATGAGCAACGGGATGACAGTGATACAGCGATACCCTTGATTGTATTATATCCAAGGAATTATTGCCAAAACTGTCATGAAGACCACTTTATGGGTGATACTCAGGGGTCACCCCTGGCAGTGCTCAGGGGACCATATGGGATTCCAGGGAGGGAACCCAGGTTGGTCAAGTGCAAGCTCCTTACTTGCTGTACTATCTCTCTGGCCCTACCTTTAAAGTGTCTTTCTAAGAGTTTTGTATTTTTAACTCATGCTTAGGCTTTTAAATAATTTTGATATAAATTCTATGGTATTACTTGGGATTCATTTCATTTGTTCGCAGTTTTCCTAGCGTACCATTCATGAGAAGATTCCCACGGTGATTCAATAAAATTAAAAATAAAAAAATAAATAAAGATTCCATGCCATAGCCAGTTTTAAAAAAATTTTAATATATATTTTATTTTCCTGAAAGCGTTCACAGTAGTTCATTACAGATAATCTTCAAACAGCAATCCCACCATTGAGCACCTTCCCACCACAGTTGAGAGTGAAAGTGTGTAGCCATAGTCAATTTTGACTCCAGTAGCTTTCTAATAAAAACCGGGAAATCAGGAAGTGCTGAGTACTCCAACTTTGTGCTTTTTTTTTCAAGCTTGTGTTGGCTATCTGGGATCCCTTGAGATTGGGGGTCATCATTACCACCGTCCTTATTCTGCCACACCTGCTGCTCAGGGATCTGTGCCTAGGGACCTGAGAGTGCTCAGGGGACCAGATTAGGATGCCTGGGATGGAACCCAGTCAGGAGCCTGCAAGTCACCCTCTCGTACAATCTTTCCGGAGAGAAAATTGGCATTTTGATAGAGGGTCCACACTCACTTTTGCACAAAGGTGAAATGCATTATTATCATTATTTTTTAAATTTCAGCACTGTTACGTAGTTCTCCTAATACTTTTTCCCCTTTAGCTAATTCCCAAACTCCCTTTCTGTAAACGAGACTGCGGTCTTCACCTCCTCTTTGTGCATGGCCCGAACTCGCCCTCGGATGACCTGTTGATCTGGACGTTCCGTCTGCACAGAGCGGCGGGGCGGGAGCCCCCGGCCGCACACGCGCCCCCCAAGCCCCCGCTCCTTCCGCTTCCGCCCACGCCGGGGCGCCACCCCACGGTAGGGCGCGAGCGTGGGAACACCCCGCGCCTCGGGCCGGGGCAGCCAGCAGGGGTCGGGGCACGGGCACGGGGCGAGGACAGGTCCCCCGCCGTGCCCGCGCAGGAACCACCCGCCGCGCCCGCGCTCCGGGGCGGCGCCAGGGCTCGGCGCGCCTCTCGGGTCTCGCGAGACGACGGGTCCGCCGAGGGCCCAAACCTCGCGCGCGCACGCCGAGCGTCCAGCCGTCGAGTCGCTTCTTCGACGGGCGGCGGCGGCGGCGGCAACGGCTGGGGCGCGAACCGCCACCCCGAGCCCCATGGAGGAGCAGCGGGCACCCGAGGGCGACGCCACCCTGGCCCGCGCCCAAGCGCGGTTCGAGAAGGGCGACTACGAGGCGGCCGAGGCGCTGTACTCGGCGTACATCCGCCAGTGCGTCGGCGCAGCCCCCGGGGGCGCGGCTCCCGGGAGGTAACTCTCGCGAGAAGTGGGGGCAGGGGCGTTTCTGCGCGCGGTGCAGGGGGGCGGGCGGGGGGTGGGCGGGGGGCTCCCTAGGCGTTGTCACCTGTTTGACCAGTCGGGTACACAGCTACCTGGGTGAGCCCCGTGCAAGCCAAACCCCTCCCCCACTGGACTATTGCTCTGCCCGGCGCAGGTTGTTTTTAGCCCAGGGGGTGTCAATCATAAGACACCCCTATTGAAAAAAAGTTTTTTTTTGGTCTTTCCTTTGCAATTGATTAGTTGAGGAAGCCAAGTTGGATCCTGAGAATTTCCCCATCTTTGGAGTTGGCTGAATTCTTCCCCTTCTCCCCCCCCACGCCAGTCAGTAAGGGTTTTCTCTTGAGTTTCTACTTGAGTTGGTAGCTCACCTCTTTGCCATGTGGTGCCCTGGGGTCCCGCAGCAGGACGAGAACACGTTACCCACGGTGTTTCCGCGGGCTTTGGCCGGAAAGCGTGTGTTGTGTGGCTTGTCTCTTGGTGATGTTGGAAGCAGCGCCTGCAGATAACCTGCCCATCCAAGTGCCTAAATGAGCATATATATTGGCCTCCGCAGTTTTGCATCCCCAGTGGTGTGGTGTGTACCAGGACGAGAGGAAAAAAAGGGGGTTGAACGAATGACTTTATTTTGGAGACAGTTTCAGGTTGTCTGCCCTATCACGACTGTCTTTCCCTCATGAATTTTGATTTTTCTTCTTTTTTCTTTTTTTCTTTCTGGGTCACACCTGTTGATGCTCAGGGGTTACTCCTGGCTTCCCGCTCAGGAATTACTCCTGGTGGTGCTTGGGGCGCCAAATGGGATGCTGGGAATCAAACCTGGGTTGGCTGCATGTAAGACAAACGCCCTATCCGCTGGATTTTGATTTTTCTTAACAGGATGTTGCTTTGTCTTTTGGAGGTTTCCGATTCTTACCCTATTCATTAAAGCACTGTAGCACTGTCACTGTCATCCTGTTGCTCATCGATTTGCTCGAGCGGGCTCCAGTAATGTCTCCATTGTGAGACTTGTTACTGTTTTTGGCATATCAAATACGCCACGGGTAGCTTGCCGGGCTCTCCGAGAGGGATGGATGAATTGAACCCAGGTTGGCTGCATGCAAAGCAAACACCCTAACCTCTGTGCTATCACTTTAGTCCCATATGCTTAATAAGGGCTGAAAATTAAGTGAAGGCCTTCCCACATGCCTTACATTTATAAGGTTTCTCAGCAGTGTGAATCCTACTATGTACAGTACGATATTAAGACGTGCTAAATGTCTTCCCACACTCCTGACATACAAAAGGCTTCTCTCCCGAATGAGTTCTTCTGTGTACAGTGAGTGCTGAGGATATACTCGTTAAACTCATTCGAAATTCAGAGAAATAAAATGGCTTGTGCCTTTCATCATTACAGGACACTACTAATTTTTAGAAGTTTCTGAATGGATGAATCAAGGGATGAAAGCCCTTCCCTCCTCCCACCCTCCTCCCCCGGCCAAATTAGTAAACATCCTTTTCTGTCCTCCTTTCGGATTCTGAGAATACACTGGATTAGTAGCTTTCAGAAAGTTACCAGCAGCTGGAGTGCGAGCCATCAGGTCTTGCTTTCCTTCCTTCTTGGCTCACCCCTGGATAGGGCTGGTGTGTGTCTGCGTGAGGGTGGAGAGTGGCCTGGCTGGGTCCGAGGGCTTCAGCATACCTGGTATCCAGTGCTGCCTCTGACAGGACGGTCACCCCCTAATTCACCTCAGTTTCTTTCTTTCTAAGCATATTCTTCATTAAGCATGAAAACAGAGTGTGCTTCTTTTCCTGACTAGTGCGGTGTTTAACACAGCATTTGTGCAAATGAAGACAATGTACCAACATGCATGCAGAGAAAACCAGTGCCAAAGCTTTTCCTTGCAGTGTGTGTCTCTTGAATTGGCATGATTGGGTAAAGTAAGCAGCAAAGTCACCATAAAGAAAAGGCTTTTCATTTATTATGGGTTGGGTTATTCACAGACCTAACTTACATTATTTTACTTAAAAAAAAAAAGTTTGGCCTCGTTTCTTCTCTGTAAAATGAGCCCTCTATTTTCTCACAGTCCTAAAATTCTTCTAGAGTCTTTTGGATTAAAATGGAATTCTCATGTTTCAGCCATTACATATGTCTTTTAGAAGTTACATTTATTTTTTAAATGCTGGCTCACTGAATCCTGTTGAAACGGTGTTTTTAATCATTGAATGCCTTTCACAGAACGGCTTATGAACATTTCCCTTACTGTCCAAACATGTCGTCCTTAGACAAAACCTCATTTTCAATTTTTCTTTTCTTTACTAAAGTGAGCAAATGCTAACTAGGTAGCTAGGTTAAATTCCACTGCAGTGACGGCTATCATTACAAAAAATATTAAAGTTATAATTTCCTCATGAATAAGACTTCCAGAGTTTATTGCAAAGAGCTTGATTTTAAATCACGTGTTCTGAGAGTCTCTGAATATAAGAAAATTATGATAATGATTTGAAACTTTGAACTTTAATGACCAGAATTTGACTGGAGACCCTTGCGTGCATTTTCTTTTCTTTTTTTTTTTTTTTTTTTGCTTTTTGGGTCACACCTGGCGATGCACAGGGGTTACTCCTGGCTCTGCACTCAGGAATCACTCCTGGCGGTGCTCAGGGGACCATATGGGATGCTGGGGATCGAACCCGGGCCGGCCGCGTGCAAGGCAAACGCCCTACCCGCTGTGCTATCACTCCAGCCCCCTTGCGTGCATTTTCTTACGGCTCTGTACCATTACGGGTTCAAGTGGTAACACAGTGGGGAGGGTGGCATGGAGGGAGTACTTGTGTCCCCTGTTTGAACAGTGATGCATGTAGCTCCAGAAGCATCCTGCTTCCGTTCTCTCTTAGTCATAGCTCACAGGAAAGTTTTCTGGAGTTGTTAAAGTCCTCCGCACTAGCAGCGTAGGTTTGGGAGCCCCTGTAGGCTGTGTTCCTCTCCAGACAGCAGAGGCCCTGTCTCAGTACTCAAGATCTCAGGATCCAGACAGATGTGAAGAGGAGTAACTAATAAGTGCTCTCAGTGACACCAGAGATGGCACAAAGAAATGACAACAGAGTGCAGCCTGTGTTTTCCCTGTTTGGTTCAAATTTGAGAATTCTTTTGCAAGCAAGCAAGAAATGAAAGAAAGAAAGGAGAAAAAGGGAGGAAGAGTGGGAGAGGAGGAAGGGAGGAGGAAAGAATGGAGGGAGGAGGCAAGAGGGGGGAGGAAGAAAGGAAGGGAGGGAGAAAGGAAGAGAGGGAGAAAGGAAGTGAGGAAGGGGGAATGGAGGGAGGAGGAAAGAGGGAAGAAGAAAGGAAGGAAAGGAGGGAGGACGGGGGAATGGAGGGAGGAGGAAAGAGGGAGGTAGAGGGAAGGGGAGAATGAGAAGGTGGGAGGGAGAGGAGGAAGGTGGGTGGATGGTCTCTGACAGGGACCAGCGCCCAATAGACCACGGGATGCTTTCTCTCCGCCAAGGATGTGTCCAGCAAGCTCAGAGCGGGGTGCTGTGCTGGGTGGGTGGGGACGCTGTGAGTTGCTCAGCTGGGGGTTGGTCAGAGCACTTGTGCTCCGAACGCTCACTGGCAGGGCTGCTCACTTCTGCTCGGAGGCAGCCTCTGGTCCCTCCATGGCAGCCCGTTTATACATGAGCCTTCTGAGTGGAAAGGGGCCCTGGTAGCTCAGAAGTTTTGTGGCGGAGGGGCTGGAGCAATAGCACACGGGTAGGGCATTTGCCTTGCATGCGGCCGACCTGGGTTCGATTCCCAGCATCCCATATGGTCCCCTGAGCACCGCCAGGAGTAATTCCTGAGTGCAGAGCCAGGAGCAACCCCTGTGCATCGCCAGGTGTGACCCAAAAAGCAAAAAAAAAAAAAAAAAAAAAAAAAGTTTTGTGGGGCGGCTCCTGGCCAAGCCGATCAGAGGACAGCTCTGTCCCCAGGGTCACTCCTGGGGACCAGTGTGCTGAGTTTTCCCAGAGGGCTCACTTTGCGACATGCCCATAGCACCTTTGACTGCGGTCTGGTTTTCCCTCCTAGCCGGGCAGCCCAGATGGGACTCTGCGGCCCGCTGGGGTGGGCCTAGGAAATGTTCTGGTGTTGAGCTCAGCCAGCCAGAGTTGGCTGGGAGCAGGGGCGGCAGACACCCGTCCATAAATGTACACGCTTTTCAGATTGACACTGTAAATGAGAAGCCCGCACAAGCCTTTAGGGCAGGGGAGGCAAAAGTGGATTCTCTGTCTGATGTCTCAGCGCTCTGTTTCTTCAGCCCGGCTTCTGCGTGCGGAGGGCCCGTCCCACGCTCTGACGCTTGGCAGTGCCCCAGGAGACGGAAAGGGAGAGCAGTTGGTGACGCTTTCTTTCTTTCTTTCTTCTTTTTTTTTTTAAAATGTGAACTTTTTGTTTACAGCAAACGCCGCCCCAAGGATTTGGCTACCGCATATAACAACAGGGGGCAAATCAAGTACTTCAGGGTTGATTTCGACGATGCCATGGATGACTACACGGCTGCCATCGAGGTCCAGCCCGATTTCGAAGTCCCCTATTACAACAGAGGGCTGATCCTGTACCGGCTGGGTAAGGTCCGCCTCCTCGGCCTCCTCCTCGCGGGGCGGCTGCAGCGATTATCCAGGCGGCCCGGGAGCTGCAATTCAGGTTCCCAGTTGGGAGCGAGGGACGCGCCCGAGTTTATTTCAGACGTTTCAGAGGCACGAGCCACCGCAGTGGAACCCTGGGGTGGGAATTGGCCCTGCGAGCCCAGGCGAGGGTGACCCCATTACTTGGTTTCCTGAGTGTTCCCGACTGCGAAATGAGGGTAATGCCCGCGATCGCCTATGAAACTGGGCTGGGCTCGGCTTGGAGAGCGCAGGAGACCGTGTAAATAAGGGGGCTGGGAAGCAGGGGGGGTGGGGTGGGGGGGGCGAAGGCACCACTTCTCCTGGATGGGCGTGAAAGGGAAAACGTCCTGGGTCCGAATTTCACAGTAATTATGTCAAACAGGTGATAGGATTGTGCTGAGACTGGCTATTTTGTAAATAATCCATTAAATAAGTCCGATGCTGATTTTAAGCATTATTCTGAGAATCTATAGAATTATTTTGGTCTGCATAGCTCTGTTGTCATATGCTACGCAGAGGAAAAAGCCCCGTGGGGGCTCAGCAGTACAGACCCTGCCTTGCCCGTGTGAGACCCTGCACCCTCCCCCCTCCCCTAACTAACAAAAGTTAGTGATGATTGAAAGCTCAAATATAGAAGCAAAAGTCTGTGTGCCAAGCCTTGCACTCTATTATGCGTAGACACACTCAACTCTTCTTTTCCATTGTTTGGTTCTGGAACAGGATATTTCGACAGCGCTTTGGAGGATTTCAAGAAGGTCTTAGATATAAATCCTGGATTTCAAGATGCTACTTTGAGCTTAAAACAGACTATTCTAGACAAAGAAGAAAAACAAAGAAGAAATTACTGAAAAAACAAAAGTGGAAAATTCAAACTTAATTGATCCCTATACCTGTACCTAATCATCTCTAATTTAAAGTAGGCATTGAAAGTATTATAATTTATATTTAAATTAAATTTCTCAGCATTTGTTCTGAGAAAGTATTTAATGTAGTTAATGGTAGATTGTGAAGCTGTTTAGTGTTGACTAAGCATGCTTTTAAAAAAGTGTACATAAGAAATATCAATGTATAATTGTGTATTCTAGTAAAATATCTAAAGAAATGTGTGGTACTTTCTTCACTAACTCCATTTTAATGATTTTGTGTTTTGTTAATCACTCCTGGTGGCGCGCAGGGGACCATGCATTGCTGGTTTTCGAACTAGGTTGGCCGTTTGCAAGGCAAGTGCCGTAACCTTTTTACTATTCTACCATCCACAGCACAATTTTTTCAATTTAAAAAAAATTACCATTTTTCATTAAATTTTTATATCTCCTGCAATGTTAAAGTATAATAATAATAGATATCTATAAATTCTTTACTCAAATCTGTTAATTGTTAGCACTGTGCCAACTCGTTTTTTATTGAACCATTATACTTCATACTAAATACTTCTGCTTACATCTTCTCACTTTTCTTTCTTACCATTTTAATAAAATACCATTATGTTGTGTAGAAAAATTAATACTTCTACATTTTCATCCCTCTCCAGCCCATGTTTGAATTTTCTAAACTATTTCTAATACGTCTTCTGTAGACTTCCATTTCCAAGTCTGGATTCAATCAAGTTTCGTGCATTTTGTTGCATGAGTTCTTTGAACCTAGACTAATCCCCTGCCCGGTCCTCCTCCCTCCCCCACCTCCCCCTACCCCCACCTCACTTTGAGATTAAACTACGCTCTGCAGCTTCATGAGAGAAAATGCATTTGGGCTTAAAAATAAACACATGGCCTTAGGAGAGGAAATTTAAAGAATTCCGCCTACACTTGGTTTTCCTGAGAAGCCACTGATAAGACAGATTCAGGGTTGGATGTTGAATAGAGCACCTAGTCTCTGGACAGCGACAATCACTATGGTTATCATCAACATTGACTCTAAGCCAGGTTCCTGTTCATGTGGAGGTAGAGTGGGGGTTGATGGAGAGGCAAGAGACGAATGAAACACTTAGTCAATATAAAACTTTCTCAAAGATGCCTTTGGTTTAGTGCTGCAAACACCGTTTGGCCAGGAGGAATTTGAAAGGAAAGCAGGCCCCCAACTTAGCCGTGTGTGTGTGTGTGTGTGTGTGTGTGTGTGTGTGTGTGTGTTGGTTTTTGGACCACCCAGCAGTACTCAGGGCTTGCTCCTGGCTCTGTGCTCAGGGCTTACTTCTGGCTGTGCACTCAGGGATCACTCATGGGGTGCCAGGAATCAAACCTGCGTCAGCCACATGGCAAGGCAGGCACCCTCCCTGCTGTACTATCTCCAGCTTCGCGTGAGTGTTTTAATTGTTGAGGCTTGGCTTCCTAAAATGGAAATCCTGCGTCTTGAGTTTCCCAGAGTAGTTTACTGCTACGGTGGGATTACTGTTCTGGAGTGGAGAGCACCCTCATCAGCAGCAAGGAGTGAATTTGCCCAGCCTTCCCTTAGGAAGCAGGCTCTGTGTGAGATGCCATCACCCTCATCCACCCTGCAAGGTGCTTGTCTTATTTCCCCCACCACCACCCCAATTTAAGTGAGCTCACGAAGCAGAAGAAGTCATTTTTTAGTTTGAGGTTCATAAATAATACCTGGCAGGATACGTAGACTCTGGGTCGCAGGTGAATGGAAACAAAGAGGAAATGACGTTGGAAAGGAAATGAAAGATCTCTCTGAGAGAGGGACAGACGACATAGAAGGACTGCACTCATTTGTGGAGCATAGAATAACATCACATGAGGCTGACACCCAAGGACAGTAGATACAAGGGCCAGGAGGATTGCCCCATAGCTGGAAGCCTCCTTCATGAGCAGAGGGGAGAAGGCAGATGGAATAGAGAAGGGATCACTAAGAAAATGATGGCTGGAGGAATCAGTCGGGATGGGAGATGTGTGTCGAAAGTAGATAATGGACCAAACATGATGACCTCTCAGTGTCTGTGTTGCAAGCTATAATGCCCAAGATTAGAGAGAGAGAGTATGGGGAATGTTGTCTGCCATGGAGGCAGGGGGAGGGTGGGAAAGGGGGGGTATACCGGGGATATCGCTGGCGGGGAATGTGCATGGGTGGAGGGATGGGTGTTTGATCATTGTGTGATTGTAACCCAAACATGAAAGCTTGTAACTATCTCACGGTGATTCAATAAAATTTAAAAAAATAAAAGGGGGAAAAAAAGATCTCTCTTTCTGGAGCCAAGCCCTGTTCCCAATAGGACTTATCTTCCCATTTGTTGGAAATGTCTTAGAAAAATAACTGATAATATTGCATTCAAATGTAGACAAATTCCTCTAGGAAAACTCTTTTTTATTAAAGTGAGGTTCCTAGATTGTGGGAGAGTGTAAAGCCTTTCTACTCAGAAAATCAAATTTTAAATAATGTTTGAATCACTTTCTTTCCTTCTGGCACAAGCTCTCTGTTCTTTACTCTTGACTGGGATTACATGTAACATGAAAAAAAAAAGCTTGTTAAAAGTTTTCATTTGGTTTGTTGGATTTTATTCAATAACACTCACCCCCACTTTTTTCTGGCTGTGCCAGGGACTGAACTCAGGGCCTCATACGTGGAAGGCAGTATTCAGCATTGCTTTATCCTAAAATGAGGATGACTTAAGTTCAGAATCATCCCTTGCTGCATTGGAAACTGACTCTTTCCTTTCTTTTTCCCCAAGTGACTGGAAATACTGAAAGGAATTACCTTCCTCATTTATCTTGAGGAACTTTACACATTTGGATTCTAATCATCTGACTAAATCAGAGCTTTTATATACCGTAAGACACATTTGCTCATGTACATATTTTTCACATTTCAGTACTTATTGAGGTTTTTCTTTCTTTTACTAGCAAAGTCCCCAAACTATATTATTTCCCAGGTTTTTCCTTTGGAAAAAAATAAGACAAGAAAATTGTGATTTCATATAAAAAAGTTGTGGTTTCACATGAAAAAGGGTAGAGAGAACAAATGGATTTGAGTTACTTTGGGACATAGAGAATCACTTCTATAGCTGAAAATCAGAGAGCACTTTTATTTTTTTCCTTAAAATTTGGAGCTGGGTGAAGCCTATGGGTTTTTATATGAACTTAATAAGCAAATTACAATCCAGCTGGTGGATCAAGTTGACTTTTAGTCGTTATCTCACTGTCTCAAAAGAATAGCCCTTTTTCCCCTGGTTTTCCCATCTGTCCCACACCTTTCAGGGTCTTAACTTCCTACTACTAGTCA
Organism: Sorex araneus; assembly: GCF_027595985.1. Classification (NCBI taxonomy): domain Eukaryota; kingdom Metazoa; phylum Chordata; class Mammalia; order Eulipotyphla; family Soricidae; genus Sorex; species Sorex araneus. The sequence continues at coordinate 354,746,982 of NC_073313.1, read as the reverse complement.
AGCTTTCATCATTTTTTTTTTGGCTTTTTGGGTCACACTGGCGATGCACAGGGGTTACTCCTGGCTCTGCACTCAGGAATTACTCCTGGTGTTGCTCAGGGGACCTATATGGGATGCTGGGAATCGAACCCGGGTCGGCCGAGTGCAAGGCAAACGCCCTACCCACTGTGCTATCGCTCCAGCCCCTAGCTTTCATCATTCTTTATAGACATAATATATTTCAACCCTGTCCTCAGGGAAAATGCACTCAACACTAGTGCTCATCCCAACATCTTATCTCTGCCATCTCTAGACCCCCTAAAATCACTATGATTTCAAATAATTAAACTTCCTAACTTCTCACTTGACAATTTGAATTTGTCCCTGAAAATGCTTGTGATTTGAATTACTTTGGGACATAGAAAATCTATGTCCATTTGTGTGCATTAAAAGGCACACAAATGTGCCAACATTAAATTGAAACACACAAAGTTAATTAGTCTTAATTGGGAGAATGATGAAAGTCTATTCAGCCCCCAAACCTCTGTATTTTTTCAAAGAATGAAAAGTGTATTGGTTGAGCAATAAGTTTGCAGAAGTGATGGTTTTGAAATGACAATTTGGCCACAATTAGGGAAACTGTCATGGCATGAATACTTCCTATATTCATTTTTCCTTTGTGCACCATTTAAAAAACAGCTTGGTTGAGAGAATTCGCATATCATGTAGTTCACCCTTTAAAATGTCCAATGCAGAAGCTTAAAAACATAGGCAGAATTTTATTTTTACTTATTTATTATTTTCTTAATGGAATCATTATAAAATACACAATTGGAAAGTTGTTCACGGGTTTTAGCATACAATGTTCCAACACCATCCCTTCACCAGTGTACGTTTCCCACCAGGATGTCCCCAGTTTCCCTCCCTCTTCCTCGCCAGCCTTCCTCGATAGCAGGCGCTTCTGTCTATCTGTCTGTCTATCTCTTTCTCTCTCTCTTACCCCTTTTGAGTATTACAGTTTGCAAACAGTACTGAAAGGTTATCATGTATATCCTTTTCCCTACTTTCAGCACTCAGTTCTTTTTTTTTAAAATTTATTTATTAGTGAGCCACAGTGAGGGTACAGTTACAGATTTATACATTTTCGTGCTCATGTTTCCCTCATACAAAGTTCGAGAACCCAACCCTTCACCAGTGCCCATTCTCCACCACAAATAAACCCAGCATCCCTCCCACCCCCCCAATCCCATCTCCCCCCACCCCACCCTGTCACTGTGGCAGGGTATTCCCTTTTGTTCTCTCTCTAATTAGGTGTTGTGGTTTGCAATAAAGATGTTGAGTGGCCATTGTGTTCAGTCTCTAGTCTACATTCAGCACGCATCACCCTCCCCCCCACCCATGGCCTCCAACCACATTTTACTTGGAGTTCCCTTCTCTATCTGAGTTGCCCTCTCCCCAGAATGTGAGCTTGGCTTCCAAGCCACGGAGTCAACCTCCTGGTACTTATTTCTACTATTCTTGGGTGTTAATCTCCTACTCTGTTATTCTATATTCTACAAATGAGTGCAATCTTTCTATGTCTGTTTCTCTCTGACTCATTTCACTTAGCATGGTACTTTCCATGTTGATACACTTATATGCAAAGTTCATGACCTAATTTTTCTAACAGCTGCATAGTATTCCATTGTATAGATGGACCAAAGTTTCTTCAACCAGTCATCTGTTTTAGGGCACTCAGGTTTTTTCCAGATTCTGGCTATTGTAAATAGCGCTGCGATGAACATATGAGTGCAGATGTCATTTCGACTATATTCTTTTGCTTCTCTAGGATATATTCCCAGCAGTGGTATTGCTGGGTCAAATGGGAGCTCAATTTCTAATTTTTTGAGAATCGTCCATATTGTTTTCCAAAAGGGCTGAACTAGTCGGCATTCCCACCAGCAGTGTATAAGGGTCCCTTTCTCCCCACATCCTCTCCAACAGTGGTTGCTTTTATTCTTTTGGATGTGTGCCAGTCTCTGTGGTGTGAGGTGGTATCTCATGGTGGTTTTGATCTGCATCTCCCTGATGATTAGTGATGTAGAGCACTTTTTCATGTGCCTTTTGGCCATTTGTATCTCTTCCTTGGGAAAGTTTCTGTTCATTTCTTCGCCCCATTTTCTGATGGGGTTGGATGTTTTCTTCTTGTAAAGTTCAACCAGTGCTTTATATACGCTTGATATCAACCCCTTATCTGATGGGTATTGGGTGAATATCCTTTCCCATTCTGTAGATTGTCTGTATTTTGGTCATTGTGTCTTTTGCGGTCAGCACTCAGTTCTTGTCAAGGTGATTGTTTTCAACTATTATTATCATTGTAATCCCTTCTCTATTCTAACTGCCCTCCACTCCACATACATTTGTAGCCAGCTTCCAACCCTGGACCAGTCCTCCTGGACCCTGTTTCTGTCCTTGGGTAATAGTCTCATACGACATTTTTTATATCCCACACATAAGTGCAATCATTCTGTGTCTGTCCCTCTCCTGACTCATAACTTCATTTTTCCTTGGGGCTGTGTAGTATTCCATGTGTAGATGTACCATAGTTTCTTTATTCAGTCATCCATCCTCATGTATTTTTTTTTCTTTTTGGGTCACACCCAGCGATGCACAGGGGTTACTCCTGGTTCTACATGGTTCTACATTCAGGAATTACTCCTGGTGTTGCTCAGGGGACCATATGGGATGCTGGGAATCGAACCTGGGTCAGCCTCGTGCAAGGCAAATGCCCTACCCGCTGTGCTATTGCTCCAGCTCCTCATGTGCTGTTTTTAAGACAACTTTTTGGAAAACTTTTTTGGGTCTTAGGATCTCACATGCAATGTGAGATCAACAACATTTGATGAAATTGCAACTTTTGGATAATGAAAGGCAAAACACAAGAGTGCTTCACCCCTGCTAAGAGCTGAGACACTAAATGGTGCCCTAAAAGGTGTGGCCACCTCTGATTCCAGTTGCCAATCTTGCAGGAACCTACCTGCAAGATTATGCATGTTCTTCTCCAAGCAGAACCTGGTAAGGAGGACCTGGAGGTCTCTTCCTGAAGCTAAGACATTGATTTCATTGCTATTGTTTTATTTTGGGCACACCCAGCAGTGCTCAGGAATTATCCTGACTCTGTAGTCAGGAATAACTCCTGGAGAGCTCGGGGACCATTTGGGGTGCCACAGTTTGAACCGCGTCAGCTGCGTGTAAGCTGTGTGTACCTTACCCACCTAGCTCTCCAGCCCTTGAAGCTAGGATGTTGAAATTTCTTTTCCACTTGTATATTTATTTCATATATTTTGGGGGGTGGGGGAGAAGAGGGGTCCTAAGCAGTACTCAGGGGTTGAGGGGTCTCAGGGACTACTTTTGGTGATTATTAGCCAATCAGGTCAGACAACTCAATGCGAGGGCCCGAAGATGTGGTTTTGTGGTACTGGGGGTTATGAGGTGCTGCTTGGAGGAGCCAGGTGGTGCTAAGAATTAAACTGGGGTGCTGACATAGACTCGGTGCTCCCTAAGCGCTGAACTGACTCCCCACCCCTAGGCTGAACCCAGCGCCTTGTACATGCTACTCATGTGGTCAACCATCAAGCTATTTCCTCAGTCAGGGGGTCCAGTGCAAAATAGCATTGATTAAAACATCTAAAACATCTAATCTGAGGGGCTGGAGCGATAGCACAGCGGGTAGGGCATTTGCCTTGCACTCGGCCGACCCGGGTTTGATTCCCAGCATCCATATGGTCCCCTGAACACTGCCAGGGGAAATTCCTGAGTGCAGAGCCAGGAGGAACCCCTGTGCATTGCCAGGTGTGACCCAAAAAGCAGAAAAAACACATCTACACATCTAATCTGAGGGGACCCCAAAAGACAGCATTTCATTCTTTGCAAAAAGGCAAGAAGGATGAGAAATACAACTGTGTTAAAAACTATCCAAGTCATTGGTAAGATTAGAAATGAGAGTTTGTGCTTCTCTCAGTCACCTAGAGGAGGGTGCACAGTTGTCCACGTAGCAAAGCACACCTAGGAAGAAACTTAGAAACTTCTCCGGAGCAAAAGTTCTGTCCCAGGAATGTGCTGAGACAGTGAAATATACACAGCAGTGAATTCCCAACACCTGTCAACATATCACCTTGCCCACAGCTGCAGGCTAGGTCTTTTATACAGAGGAGGAAGCTTTGCTCACGATACTGTGTCCAATGTTCATAATTCCAATAAACATTGGTAATTGTGGTTTCTATTGATTGATGTTTTGTTGCTGGAATCAACTCAAAGCAGATAGGTGGCTACATGTGACTTTTTAGGGGGAGGGGAGGGAGATGTCCTAATATTGCTTAAATTGCTCATCAAATGTCTTAGTAGCCATCAAGGTGGATACCAAAACAGTATTCAAGTGTATTTAGTTTTTAAGTGAAACATTTTTATGATTCCAGAATTCCTTCTTGGTGATTTTCTTGGTAAATTTGTGTTTCAATCTGATTGAAAACAGATTCAGAAGATGGTGAAAAGCAGATTAACGTTAAGAGCAAACTCTGTTTGGAACATTCAAAGCCACAGCTGCCAATATGTAAATTTGTATCTTATGTGGAGCAAAAGAATCCAACATTCAGAAACAAGGCAAAGGGAGGGCTGTTGGTGACAGACCTCGGCCCCCTTTGCCCCTAGACGGCTGCATTCTCTATGGGGTGTTTCTTTGATTTTTTTCTAGAAGGTTCTCATTTGTCAATTTTTGTCCAGAGAAGATGCAAGTGATGTCTGTCTGGCAGAAAAGATAACCTGTAGTTTATGGTTTTTAAATTTGTTTTTGAGGGGTGGGGGGGGGGGGAAATACAGCCAGCAGTGCTCAGGGCTTACTCCTGGCTCTGTGCTCAGGGGTCACTCCCGGGTGACTCAGGGGACCATCTGAGGTGCTGGGGATCCGACATGAGTAGGCTGTGTGCAAAGTAAGTGCTCTACCTGGAAAACCATCTCTCCAGCCTCCTATCCTTCTGGCTTTACTGCCCGAGGGGACATTACCCAGTTTTTGGGTTCTAACTTCCTCACTTCAGACCCACATTCTTTCCTCATTGGCCATAAATTCTCAGATCCACAAAGGCTCGACCTTCCCAGGGGCCTTCTTATTCCTGAGCTAAACAGCTGCATCCTGTGCTCATTCTGGGTGTTTACAAGAGTCGTGCTCTACTTTAAGACAAGTACATTTGGGGACTGAAGAGATAGTAAACGTCTTAAGATTCTTACCTTGCCCATGGCTGACTGTGATTGAATCCCTGGTGTAGTGACTGTTCCCTCAAACAACACCAGGAGTGATCCCTGAGCACAGGACCAGGAGTCAGCCCTGGGCGCTGCGGTGGGACCCTCTGCCCCACAGAAAGTGCGTTTTGATCTTCTATTGAAAACACAAACCCAACTCGAACAGAGCCTACATTTTATAGTCACCAAAGTAGTATTCTTCAGCGGCAAGAGGAGTGAGAGTTTCTGCTGCATGTTTATTCAAAATATTTCATAGTTTTTGTTAGGCCAGTGTGGAGGTGTTTTTTTTTTTAATTTTTGGGTTACACCTGGCAATGTGCAGGGGTTACTTGTGGCTCTGCACTCAGGAATTACCCCTGGCAGTGCTCAGGGGACCATATGGGATGCTGGGAATCGAACCCGGGTCAGCTGCATGTGAGACAAACGCCCTACCCGCTATCTATCGCCCCAGCCCCAGATTGGAGGTTTAACTGAGCCCGGGCTGAAGCAGGGCTGACCTTTTCCTAACAGAAAGACACGTAAGTCTTCTTTCTCTGAGATGCAGTCAAGAACCACAGAGAAAAAGGGTCCAAAGCGAAAGCTCCACGTGCCCCAGGTCCTTTCCACGCTCACTCTCCGGGGATAACCACGGTTCAATTTATATCTCTCCTTCAATACCACTTTCCACGTCCAACCATATAGGCAGTGCCACTGCCTGTACTCTATGGTGTACATGGCATTATCCAGGAGCTTAAATCCTGGGTCTCTCAGATACTGTAGGAACCTAGAAACCAACCTCATTTCGCTGGGATTCGTTTTTTAAGGCTGTGTCAAAAATGCTAGCCAGGTTGAGTGTTCAGGTTCGCGCCGGTGGCGGGGACGGGCCAGCAGTGCAGGAGCACCGGTGGGGCGCAGGCTGCCTCCTCGCACGTCCCCCCAGGAGCCGAGAGGAACACAGGGGCAAACGGCCCCCTTCCTGGTTCGCACGGGTCACATCCTAAGCTTGCGCTCTCTGTCTTGCTCCCTGCCTTGGTGCTCCCGAGCCACTGGGCAGCGCGGACCGCGGGTGCTGGGCTGCCCCTGAGAGCAGCCCTGGCCTGCCTGCCCCCCTGTACTGGACCCTCCTTCCGTGGCATGAGAGGGCCTCCCGGATGCCCTCAGCGGGACTTGGTGCCAACCTGATTTGTCCCAAATTTGAGCCTGTGGGTTTGCTCCACTGCCCTGAGGGGTCTCTCCCCACCACCCTCTCTGGCGGCCAGCGCCGGCGTGCCCCAGGGCCCTGGCAGGCAGGCAGCAGCGTGGGCTGTGCCCCCAGCAAGGGTCAGTGTCCCCCTCTGCTGTCACCGCATGCCAAGAGTCACTCTCACCTTCCTCCTTTGCAGGTGTCCCCACCTGTCTTCTGCCCGTCCCTCCCCGCGCCCCGCTCTGCCTGCCCGGTGAGTTGCACCCGCGGAGGGAGCTCCGTGGAAGAAGGAGTGAGTGCTGGTTATTTTATTTTATTTATTTTTTGCTTTTTGGGTCACACCCAGCGATGCTCAGGGGTTACTCCTGGCTTTGCACTCAGGAGTTACTCCTGGCGGTGCTTGGGGGACCATATGGGATGCCGGGGATCGAACCCGGGTCGGCCGCGTGCAAGGCAAACGCCCTCCCCGCTGTGCTGGTTAGAACGAGCCTCAAACTAAAGATTTCCCGCCGGCAGAGGCGGGGCAGCGGGAAGAGACGCCGGTGCCCCTGTAAGGTCTGGACCCCGACTGGGTCGGGGGTGGGGGGGTCCGCGCCCTAGCACTCGCAGAACATTCCATCTCGCCCCACTGCCTGCTGGGAGGTTCATGACCACCACGTGCCTCTGACACACCCGATCCTTGGAGGGTCAAGGCTCCTGAGGCCGCGCTGGGAGCGGAGAGCGGGAATCCGGGGCAGGAGCTGCGGGCAGGGACGGGGAGGGAACGCGGGTCCGGAGCAGCAGGTATTGCCCCCACCCCGCTCAGGGGGTGCCTGGAGAGTCAGGGAACTGGCGTCCCCTTGTGGGTGGAGACGGTGTGGGGTGCGGGGGCGTTGGCCCCCGGGCGTCCCGCACCCCCACCTGTCAGTCAGGCCTGCCTGTGGCTGAAGCTAGAGTCAGCGTCTCGGTCCTGTATTCTCAGCCTCTTCTGGCTCCCCCCCCCACCCCAGCTGGCGTTCTCTTCCCATGCCCCCTCTCGCTCACACAGGAGACCCCCGCCCCTCCATCCCCATCTCTGTCTCAGAGAGAGAGACACAGAGAGAGGGGAGAGAGAGAGAGGGAGGGAGAGAAAGAGCGAGAGAGCGGAAAGAGGAGAGATAGGGGAGAGAGGGAGAGAGAGGGAGAAGAGGGAGTGAAAAGAGGAGAGATGGGGGAGAGAGAGAGGGAGAGAGAGGGAGAGAGAGGGAGAAGAGGGAGTGAAAAGAGGAGAGATGGGGGAGAGAGAGAGGGAGAAGAGAGAGAGGGAGGGAGAAAAAGAGTGGAAAGAGGAGAGATGGGGAAGAGAGAGGGAGAAGAGAGAGAGGGAGAAGAGGGTGGAAAGAGGAGAGATGGGGGAGAGAGAGAGGGAGAAGAGAGAGAGGGAGAAGAGAGAGTGGAAGGAGGAGAGATGGGGAGAGAGAGAGGGAGAAGAGAGGGAGGGAGAAGAGAGAGTGGAAAGAGGAGAGATGGGGGAGAGAGAGAGGGAGAAGAGGGAGTGGAAAGAGGAGAGATGGGGGAGAGAGAGAGATTGAGGGAGAGAAGAAAGGTGTCTGCCATAGAGGCAGGCTGGGGGAAGCTGGGAACGGTACTGGCGGAGGGACGGGTGTTGGAACACTGAACCTATGACTGGAATCTAATCACGAACAGCTTTGTAAGGGTCTATCTCGCAGTGATGCAATAAAAAAATATGAAAAAAGAAGAAAGAAAGAAATGCGGGGCCTCCCCGCCACGCCCCCACTCACTCCCGAGCAAGGAGAGTTTGTGTTTTCCCTGCTTGGGACAGGGGCGTGTCACCGGTGCTCTGAGGTGTGGAAGCACGTGTCTGCGTTCCCTCTTCTGTGTGTGCTCTTCAGAATGGATCCCTTCCCCTTGCGGCACCTTTGCTCCCCTTGCCCCCTCCACCCCGGAAGAAACCCCGCACTCCCTCCCGGGGAAGCAATCTCCTGGGTGTAACCCGTCCTTGGGGAGGTATTGCGGCATTCAGGCCTGAGAACCCATGTCAACTCCCACCCAGCCAAGCCCAGGGGTGAATGATACTTTTTTTTTTTTTTGCTTTTTTTGGGTCACACCCAGCGATGCTCAGGGGTTACTCCTGGCTTTGCACTCAGGAACCACTCCTGGCGGTGCTTGGGGGACCATATGGGATGCCGGGGATCGAACCCAGGTTGGCCGCGTGCAAAGCAGACGCCCTACCCGCTGTGCTATCGCTCCGGCCCCACTTTTTAAAAATTTTTTTAAAGGATTTTGAAGTATACTTATTTATTTATTTATTTATTTATTTGGCTGGAGCGATAGCACAGCAGGTAGGGCGTTTGCCTTGCACACGGCCGACCCGGGTTTGATTCCTCTGCCCCTCTCCGAGAGCCTGGCAAGCTACCCGTGGTGTATTTGATATGCCCAAAACAGTAACAGCAAGTCTCCACAATGGAGATGGTACTGGTGCCCGCTCGAGCAAAATCGATAAACAGTGGGATGACAGTGACAGTGATTTATTTATTGCTTTTTGGGTCGAACCCGGCGATGCACAGGGGTTACTCCTGGCTCATGCACTCAGGAATTACTCCTGGCGGTGCTCGGGGGACCACATAGGATGCTTGGAATTGAACCAGGGTCGGCTGCGTGCAAGGCAAATGCCCTCCCCGCTGTGCTATCACTCCAGCCCTGTGAGTGATGCTTTTATCTCTGGCATACTTGTCTCTGCCGGGATGCTGGAGGGGGCAGCACCCCTGGGGGAGACACCAGGTCTGTGTGGGTCTCTGGCACGGGGCCTCAGTCTAAGCGTGTGAGTCCCAGGGTGACGCCCCGGTGTCCCCGCACTCTGCCCCAGCCTGCGGAGAGCGGAGAGCAGGAAAGGGCAGGAGCCTGGTCTTCCTTCCCCTGGGCATCCCAAGGATTTGAGCCCTTGGGGGTCGGGGGCTGGCACTGTTTCCTCTCTCCAGTTGGGGACCGAATGTGTACCACGTAGTCGGGCCTGATCTCAGGGCATCCAGCTGGGTTCAGAATTCTGCCTGCGCTCTGTGCAGGGTCCCCTCCCAGAAGCCGGGCTTGCTACTGGGTGAGGAAGGCAGAGCCGGCAAACGGCTCCTTCTCTCTGGGTGTAACCCCAGCATCCCGGCTGCATCCACGGGGCCGCCTGGCTCTCCCGGCGCCCAGTGGCGATGAGAAGACAGTGAGACACGACGGAAGCCCGGCTCCCCTGGGCTTCCGACTGTGGGGCACTCGGCAAACCCCACCGTGTTCCTCCGACCTGTGTGACCCCCTGGCCAGCAGTCCCAGGCAGGGTGCAGGGCTCCTGCCTGAAGTGCTTGTACCAACCACCCCACCCCCTCACCAGGCCACTGCTCACCGGGCCCATTTCTAGACAGAATTCATTTTGAATTCCTTCAAGGGCACAAATTTTTAAAAAATGTTAGGTTTTATTTTTTTCCAGTTTGATATATATATACATATATTCATATATACATATATTATTGAATCCCCATAAGATACACAGTTACAAAGTTGTTCATGGCTGGGCTTTCGTCATACAATATTCCATCATCTGTCCCTTCGCCAGTGTACATTTCGACGCATGTCCCCAGTTTCCCTCCTGCCCCCTCCCTCCAGCCTACCTCTATGGTAGGCACCTCTCTCTCTCTCTCTCTCTCTCTCTCTCTCTCTCTCTCTCTCTCTCTCTCTCTCTCTCTCCCTCCCCCCAACCGCTTCCTCCCTTTAAACATTATGGTTTGCAGTACAGTTGAAAGGTCATCGTGCTCATCCCTTTACCTCCTCTCAGCACCCAGTTCTTGTCCAGAGTGATCATTTCCAACTGGCTTTGGCATAGTGGTCCCTTCTCTATCCTATACTGCCCCCCCACCCTCTCCCCTGCCCTCTCCCCCTTCACTTGTCGAAAGCTTCCAACCATGCTGAGTGAGTTAGGGGACATAGAATTCTAATCAGATTCTGTGACACTTGAGCTGGGAGAGTATGAGAAATGATAATCTTCCTTCCTAAGGACGTTTTTGTCTTTCCATTTTTCTTGCCCCCACTTCCTGTGCCCCTGTGGCCCTCATGATAACTGGTGGTCACACACGCAGGGGAGGTGCTGGCTGGATGTTGTGTCCTTCTATAACAGTGACTGCAAATACCTTGCTCACTGTTGTGGTGTCAGCAGGCCTGGACCGCTAAGCCACCTGGACATCACTGAGCACGTGTGGGCAGCACCAGGACTGGAACTCATGGAGCTACCTCCTCCCCGGGGGTACTAGAAGACTCTCAGAGCAGCTTTAGGTTTGCTACATGACTGAGAGGAAGATGATGGAGATTTTGACTCTGCCTCCTTCCCCACCACAGCCCCTCGATGGAAGTGAAAAGTGACTCGTCAGAACGGTGCATTGTTAACCAAGGATTCATCTACTTTGATGTTCGAGTCCCCCCAAAGCTGTAGTTTATCTGCAGTTCAGTTCTCTCGGTGTGGCCTGTTTTTTCGGTTTGGGCACATGGACGACAATGTCCCCACCATTGTAACATCTTACCATGCAGTCTTGCTGCCCTGAAAGTTCTCTATGCTCTGCCCACTCACCTCCCCGCCCCTCACGCACCTCACCTCTGTACCTCTTGATTTTCTAGGTAGACAAACAGGGAGCAGGTTCTTGCTGCAAGATTTTGCTGGTGATTTACCACAGATCCTTGCTGGACCAGCCTCCACCGTCACTTCCAGAGAGCAGAGGTCTTCATTTTTTTTTTTTTGGTAGTATTTATTTATTTATTTATTTTTAATTAGTGAGTCACCGTGAGGATACAGTTGTACATTTATACATTTTTGTGCTCATATTTCCCTCATACAAAGTTCGAGAACCCATCCCTTTATCCCTTCACCAGTGCCCATTCTCCACCACCAATAAACCCAGCATCCCTCCCACCCCCCCCAATCCCATCTCCCCTCACCCCACCCTGCCTCTGTGGCAGGGTATTCCCTTTTGTTCTCTCTCTCTAATTAGGTGTTGTGGTTTGCAATAGGGGTATTGAGTGGCCATTGTGTTCAGTATCTAGTCTACATTCAGCCCACATCACCCTTCCCCTCACCCCCACCGCATGGCCTCCAACCACATTTTACTTGGTGTTCCCTTCTTTATCTGAGCTGCCCTCTCCCCAGAATGTGAGGCCAACTTCCAAGCCATGGAGTCAACCTCCTGGTGCTTATTTCTACTATTCTTGGGTGTTAGTCTCCTACTCTGTTATTCTATATTCCACAGATGAGTGCAATCTTTCTATGTCTGTCCCTCTCTTTCTTTTTTTTTAATTTTTAAATTTATTTATTTTTAATTAGTGAATCACCATGAGGGTACAGTTACAGATTTATACACTTTTGTGCTCATACTTCCCTCATACAAAGTTTGGGAACCCATCCCTTCGCCAGTGCCCATTCTCCACCACCAGTATGTCCCTCTCTTTCTGACTCATTTCACTTAGCATGATACTTTCCATGCTGATCCACTTATATGCAAAGTTCATGACCTCATTTTTTCTAACAGCTGCATAGTATTCCATTGTATAGATGTAAGAGGTCTTCATTTTTCTACTTGTTCCTGTTCCTCTTGCCACCACACCTTCTCCGGCTTCACAATCCAAGTCTGAGCCCGTGAGTGCCGATCCGAGCTCCACACGCTTAGCTTGAGATGCGGGTGATGGTCCCTGCCACCCCGTGTGGAACAGCCTCGGGCTAGGAGGATGGGGCGACTGCTGCCCCCTTCTCAGCTCCCCAAACCTCAGAGGAGGGTGGCAAAGTGAGGAAGGGGTGTCGTAGGATAACATTAGTTCATCCTTTCTGCCTTGCCACAGGGAGCTTAGGTTTATAGAGGTTACTCCCATCACAGTGCTCCCATTCCTCTGTGTTTCTCTGAATAGAAACCTCCCACCCCCAGGGTACCCCGTGGCAGACCCCCGCAGCATGTGTTAAGTCCCAGTTGGTGATGTAGGAAAGCAAGGTAAAAGAAATTTGGAGAGAAGGGGCCGTCTAAACCTAACAGGGTTGTCATCCACTTAATGCCGGTTTTAAGTTGACTTGCCAATAAGGGAAGGGGAGCAGAGACTTCACCTAAAACTGGGGGTGCAGAGGAAGGCAGTTTACTGGGAGTAAGATGGGGGACACATTAGAGGACCTCCGGGTGAGGAAGCCACCCGCCCTCCTCGCCGTGTCCTTTGCAGGCCCTGGATATCCCCTGCACGGGCACTTCTGTCTTGCTGTCAGGGATGGATCCTGGCTCCACTTAGCCTTCAATTAGGCCCGAGTTCAAGTTTTCAGAGTCCCAGATTTTTTCCCTGGCACCTCAGCTCTCTGTAGGGTGCCTGGATTGTCCTGATTTGCCCGAGACTTTCTTGGTTTGGACCCAGGCGAGTCTCCATGCAGGGTAAACCCAGTTCCTGTCCCAGGGGACCTTGCTGACAGGCGTCATCCTGGGCCCCGAGGGCCTGCGTCTGGCCGGCCTTGCTCCGCCGGCCGCCCGTGCCTGTGAGTTTTCCTTGGGGCCTGGTCAGCGCGGGAGAGGGCCGTCTGTCTGGGTGCGGACTCCGGGGAAGGGGGGCTGACCAACAGGAAGACAAGTGAGTCAGCCCAGGGGGAAGCCAATCCCTGTTGTTTCCGTCTTGGGACAAATTTAGGTGCATGGATCAGAATCATATTCCGAATTAGCTGAAAGGGACTTTAAGGATACAAGTTTCACGGGCTCCAGGAATATGTTGGATGAGTGGGCTTGGAGCGAGGGGTGCGGATGTGGGCTTCAGGCCTGCCAGCCCATCCAATCCAGCCCTCCCTGCCACCCCCTGTGAAACAGCGTCAGGCTAGGAGGATGGGGTGACTGATACCCCCCTTAGGCCCCCCCAAACCTCAGAGGAGGGTGGGGAAGTGAGGAAGGGGTGTTGTAGGATAACATTGGTTTGTTCTTTCTGCCTTGCCACAGGGAGCTTAGGTTTATTGGGTTACTCCCATAGCAGTGCTCCCATTCCTCTGTGTTTATTTGTAATCTATTTCTTTGTGCTCTGCTTCCCCAACTGGTCAATCACCTCTATCTCCTAATCAGACTCTGTTAACTTGTAAATATTGCTTTTTTTCTACTCCTTAATTCCTTAGCAGAGTTAATTCAGAGCAATCCTTTTTTTATAGATACAAGAAGACAGTTAATGCTATGTAACTTGGGAGTTAATGGATTCTGAATGTTATTCACTCCTGCCCATCTGTTCTTGACCTAAGCCTCAGTTGCCCTTACTTCCTAGCACTCCAAAAGCAGAGTCCTGATGAGGGACCATATGGACCCAGGGCAAGCTGTGAGCTACCCTGGCATTGAAATGGGCCAAGCCAAAGCACCATAACACTTAACTACAAGTTAAAGAGCATGGTCATGGATAAATTCTCTCATGATCCAAAAGTAATGACAAGATTAGGACCCTGCTAGGGTTAGGAAAGATTAATCTGTCCTGAGCACTATAGTGTGAGATCAATAGCAAGATGTCCCAGGAGAGCCACCCTATGAGCTTAATGTATCTCTTACTGTGTCCATACAAAATGATTAACATTGGGGCTGGAGCAATAGCACAGCGGGTAGGGCGTTTGCCTTGCACACGGCCAACCCAGGTTCGATTCCCAGCATCCCATATGGTCCCCTGAGCACCACCAGGGGTAATTCCTGAGTGCATGAGCCAGGAGTAACTCCTGTGCATCACCGGGTGTGACCCAAAAAGCAAAAAAAAAAACAATGATTAATATTAGGAAGTAGAATTAAGATGTTAATCAAGATGTTAATGAAGTTATTGAAGTAAGGAAAGGAGAAAACCCCCGAAGTGGTATTTTGCCCTTGAGTCTGATTGGGGATCAGGAAGGGCTTTGATAGATTGGTTGTGCTACTCGACCTGGGTTGTGTGGCTGCTACCCCCAATTTAGGGGAGTTGGAGAGAGGCTCGAGAGAGACCAAGGCGGCCAGTCGGAGCACGGAGAGGTGAGCGAGGGAGACGAGACCGGAATGGGGAGCTAGTGAGACTGGAACAGGCGCGTGGGGAGCACATGTGTCAGGAAAGTGGACAATCGGCCGTGTGGAACTGCAAAGGCCAGGACGGGGTTCTCAGAGGCGAGCGGGCCTGAAGGCACTGGTCTCAGTGAGGAGCAGTTTCCGGCCTGTTACCCTCCCTGACAGGAGGTGACAGACTGAAACTCTCCCTCGGAGCCTGACCCCTGGCAAGAGGGAAGGCGACTCCACAGTCTCTGAACAAGCCTGTCAGTCACCTTTCCTGGCTGAGGCCCCGGCTGGGAGCCACTGAGGCAGGGAGACTGAGGTTTCTGGGCTCGTAGGGACGTTCTCCCAGGCCTGCCTTCTAGAAGGATACGCAGACTTGCTAGACGTGCCACAAAATGCCAAGACAAGCACGATGGCGGTGGCCAAGCGGCTTTGTCCAGGAGTCCTCGGACCCTACCCAGAGCTGCAGGCAAATTCTCCTCCGCAGAACCTGCTCTGCCTGAGAGAACCAAACGGGCCCCACTGAGGGCTGGTCCTGAGGCGCAGTGTCCCGTGGAGAGACTCTGGTCAGTTCCCGTGGGGAGGACAGGCGGGCTCCTCAGAAGGCCGGGTCCCTGCAGAGATGCAGGCCAGGGGTAGATTGCTGGGCAGAACTTGGCATCACTACTTACAGCGTGTAGCGGGCAGTCCTCATGCCTGCTCTCCTCCTCAGGGTCCCCCGGGTCTGGACCGGACCCCAGAGCGTGCAGGGAGCGGCAGACTCAGCCAGGCAGTGAGGAGAGAGGTGAGGAGCAGAGTCTCATCGGCGGAGGGCGTCTTCCCAGGAGATGCTTTTGCTCCCCTGACATCGAGAGCCTCCCCTAACCCGAATGGGGGTCAAATCTCCATGTTGCTGACGGTGAGGTTCGAAGTGAGGAAATGAAGGGCCCGGGCAAGGAAGTGGCTAAGCTGAGCATCTGTTAAAGGCCGAGCCGAGGCCCAGCAACCTCCCTCCATGCTTAGTCTGGTGACTCGCTCCCATTGGTTGGACTTGACCTTTGAACATGGAGGTCAAGTCTTTTAGGAAGCATTCGGGAGTCCGGACTCCCAGGGTTTTTTTTTTTTTTTTTTCAGTGTCCCCACGCTCTCTGTCACTGGGAGTCCCTGTATATCAGGTGCACTCTGCCTTGTGGTAAGTTTTTGCACTGTGGTTTACAGTACTGTTGCTGATAAGGCTTCGAACGTAACACTTTCAGCTCTACCTTTCAGCACCACCTCCTCCTCCTGGTTGAATATTTCCCTCCGGCATCACCATTGCCCCTCCTGGAACTGTCCCCCAGCCTCCCTACCCCAAGGGGCGTGTTCAGTAGGAAGACCAGTCCTCATGTTCTTTGATTCAATTGACGTATTATTCCACCATTCTGTTTTCTTATATTCCACATATGACAGAGCTCACTTTGTGTCGGTCTCTCTTGTCCTGACTAACCACTTAGCACGATGCTCTACAGACCCATCCATGTAGCACCAAATTGCACGATTTTTATCTTTGCTTATAGCCGAGTAATATTCCATTGTGTATATGTACCACAGTTTCTTTATTCAGTCATCTATTCTTGGACACCTGGTTTGTTTCCAGATTATTGCAAATAATGCGGCATGGAGCATAGGAGTGCAAATGTCTTTTATCTATTTTGTTTTTGGGTTCTTAGAGGTATTTTCCAAGATGAACAGAAATTTTCAGAGAAGAAATACAAATGGCCAAAAGACACAGGAGAAATTATCTGTTTCCCTAATCATTAGGGAGATGCAAATTAAAACAACAATGAGCTATCACCTCACACCACAGACACTGGTGTAGGTGATTTTTATTTTATTTTTATTTATTTTTTATTTTTTAATCAATCACCGTGAGATACAGACTTACAGACTTGTATGTTTCAGTCATACAGTGATCGAGTACCCATCCCTCCACCAGTGCCCATTCTCCACCACCAATGTTTCCAGTATCACTCCCACCACCCCTACCCTATCTCCCTCCCACTGCCTCTGTGGCAGGTGGATTCCCTTTTACTCTCTCTCTCCTTTTGGGTGTTGTGGTCTGCAATGTAGGTGTTAAGTGGCTATCATGTTCGGTCTACAGTCTACTTTCGGCACACATCTCCCATTCCAAGCAAGTCCTCCAAGCATCCTTTACTTGGTTGTCCCTTCTCTATCTGAGCTGCCTTTTCAGACTGGCACATTTTAAAAAGAACAAGAACAGCCAGTGTTGATGTGAATGTGGGGGAAAAGGAACTCTCCTTCACAGCTGGTGGGAATGTTGACTGGTCTTCTGGAAAACAATACAGGACATTCTTAAAAACAAACAAATAAAAACAAACAAACAAAACTAGGTTCCACTCAGAAATTCAACATGCATTTGCATTTTTCCTGCCTGAAAAGGCCTTGATGCTAAGGGCCTTTGCTCCCTGGATATGCTGAGTTTGACTCCCACCCATAGAAGGCAGAACTCAGGGTCACCTCCCCCGGGCTTCCCACCTTCCTATAGTTCTCTTCCTGGGGATCTCCCTTGGAATGAGCGTGCAGGAGGAGCAGGGTGGGTAGAACCATCGGTGGTCTCTCCCCAGGCAACACCAGCCCCAAGACCTTTATGTTCATCCGGAGGCAAAACCATGGACCGTTCGACAAGAAAGGCCAGAAGCATCCAAGTCACTTTGCCTGCACAGGCAGGATGCCTTGATGCCTTGCCTTGAGGCTCCCTCTTCTCAGCCCCCCCATGAGCTAGTCCCCAGCACCCATGCATGGTGACCTTGTTTGGAGGAAAAATCAAAAGGTTGTTTATTTTCTATTTATTTTTCTAGCACTGTAATACTGTTGCACTGTCGTCCTGTTGTTCATCGATTTGCTCGAGTGGGCACCAGTAATGTCTCCACTGTGAGACTTCTTGTTACTGATTTTGGCATATTGAATACACCACGGGTAGCTTGCCAGTCTCTGCCGTGTGGGTGGGATACTCTCAGTAGCTTGTCGGGCTCTTCAAGAGGGATGGAGGAATTGAACCTGGGTCAGCTGCATTCAAGGCAAATGCCCTACCTGCTGTGCTATCGTTCCAGCCAATTATTTTTTAAAAACTTATATATATATAATTGGATCACTGTGAGTTATAATTATAAACTTTCATGATTGCATTTCAGTCATACAATGATTGACCACCCATCCCTCCACCAGTGCATCTTTTCCACCACCATTGTTCCCAGCGTCCCTCCCACCACCCCCACCCCACCCCACCCCTGCCTCTGTGGCAGGTACATTTCTTCTTACTCTCTCTCTAATTTTGGGCGTTATGATTTGGAATACAGATACTAAGAGGCCATCGTGTTTGCTCCTCAGTCTACTTTCAGCACACATCTCCCATCCTGAGCGATCCCTCCAATCATCATTTACTTAGTGGTCCCTTCTCCATCCCAACTGCCTTCGGAAGGATGTTTAGGACATCAAATCCACCCAGTATGCAATTCTGCTTTTTTATCCGCGAAGTTTAAGAAATTTAAACATAGATCGAGAGTGTTCACAGAGGGTGCCTATGTGGAGATGTCCTGTGTTAACTATAGAGCAGGTCTAGAAGACCTGTTATCAAGAAAAGAATAAAATATCTCATATATATATATATATATATATATATATATATATATATATATTTGGAGCCAGAGATCAACCCCAGGGCTTCACAATTGTGAGGTTCTGCCCCTGAGCCACTCCCCCCGACTCTCGTTCATCACACATTTGGGTATGTGAGACCGAAGGGAACTAGACTGAGCTTGAACACACCTGCTGGCACCAGCGCCCAATCAGGAAGGAAAGTTGTTCGCAAGGGCCCCAGGGGCTCTGGGGCTGTGAACACAGGCAGAAATTGAATTCTCTAACTCAGCCCCTCCCCCGCCAACCACCCGCACTCCAGGGATGGCCGCGGGAGGAGGCTTGTCTGGGGTCCTGACGCAGAGCTGGGGACTCCAGCCCAGGGTGCTGCTGAATTCTAGGACTTGACCTTGCCGGGACCCCCGCACCAAGTGCGTCCCGAGTGCAAACCCCGTGGAAGGTTCACCAGGTTGTCCACACCTGGGTGGGCGCCCAATGTCTGCTCTGGGCATGCCTTGTTTTTCTTTTTTTTTCTTTTTTTTTGCTTTTTGGGTCACACCCAGCACAGGGGTTACTCCTGGCTCTACACTCAGGAATCACCCCTGGCGGTGCTCAGGGGACCATATGGGATGCTGGGAATCGAACCCGGGTCGGCCGCGTGCAAGGCAAACGCCCTACCCGCTGTGCTATTGCTCCAGCCCCATGCCTTGTTTTTCTCTTTTTTTTTTATCACTGTCACTGTAAAATAATTTCCTCTTATAATTAATATTTATTTATTTTTTTAAAATTTATTTATTTATTTTTAATTAGTGAATCACCATGAGGGCACATTTACAGATTTATACACTTTTGTGCTTATGCTTCCCTCATACAAAGTTCGGGAACCCATCCCTTCACCAGTGCCCATTCTCCACCACCAGTAAACCCAGCATCCCTCCCACCCTCCCCAATCCCATCTCCCCCCACCCCACCCTGCTACTGTGGCAGGGCATTCCCTTCTGTTCTCTCTCTCTCATTAGCTGTTGTGGTTTGCAATAAAGGTGTTGCCTTGTTTTCCTTGTGTGGGCAGTGGGAAGGGCGTTTGCCTTGCACGCGGCTGACCGGGGTTCCATCCCCAACTCCCCGACCCATCCCCCCCACCTCCCCAGAGTAATCCCTGAGCACAGAGCTAGAAGAAAGACCTGAGCACCGCCAGGTGTGGCTCCCAATCCAAACCGAACAATAGTTGTGCTGTCAATCCGATGGCCGGACGCCGGAGGAGGAGCCCCGCTGTCTCTCCTGGAGCCCGGGACTCTCAGGTGGAAGCCCAGAGGCTGTGAGATGGAAAGGGCCAGAATCTCACAGGCGCCCAGAGCTGAGGTCCAGATACCCGCGCGATGATGGTTCAGTAGCAACGCTTAGGGCGGGTGCTGTTTTCCTGATGGCCACTGGGCGTCGCTGTCGCTCCACGGGTGGCGTCCACCGCCCGGGTCTCAGCCTCCTTGAGGGCTTGTGGCTTAAGGTGTCCCGGCCTCTGACTTGCCTCTGAAGGTCCTGGGCCTCCAGGGAGCCGGGCCGTGTGGGGGCAGCGTGAGGGGTCTGTGGGGCACTGGGCAGGATGCGTCCCGAGCAGGGCTCACCAGGTAAGAAGAATCCCTCCAGGGTCCGGTTGGTGCGTGCCCCCGGCTGTGTCCACGCTCCCTCCTGCCCCGCGGGAGACCAGCAGCAGGACGGAGAGTCCAGGCAGGCGAGAGGCTGCTGAGACCTTAGGGAACCCGCTGCCCTGCTGCCCAGCACACGGGGCGCCTCTCGGCGAGTCTGTCCCCACGTCCCTGCTCTGCAGGGGACAGGATGAGCTTTGCTCCGACCATCCGGGGCGGCCCCCCAGGGCAGCAGCTCCTGGCCTCGTGGGCAGGGAGGGCTGGACACAGCGCAGAGCGGGAGCGAGGCTGGGGGACTCGTCCACATGCCGAGAGCGGGGTGTACGACCCCAGGTTAGGGGCAGGGTCTGAAACCGTCTCCCCCAGCCCTCAGCAGGAAGTAGATCTGCCTATATATTTTTTGGGGGTGGGGTGGGGGAGGGGACCGTTGGGCACATCCTGCTGTGCTCTGGGCCAGTCCTGACTGCATGTTTGGGGGCAACTCCGGCCAGTGCTTTGGGGGCGCCCCATGGGGTGGCCGGAGACCGACCTAGACTTGGCCGCGTGGAAGGCCAAGTGCCTTGACCCCTGTGCTCTCTCCCTGGCCTGCTGCGCTTCCGGCGTCCTGAAAGGGGGATGATCCGTCGCGTGTGGAAGCCCCGTGTGGCCCCGGTGCCACAGCTCACAGTGCTCTGAGAGGAGGCCCCGGAACCTGGCTTCTCCCTTCTGGAAGCTGGTTTGGTCAGGAGGCTCCTTGGTGTCCGGAGGTGACCACTGGGCTTTCCTGCCCCCGGTTCTCCCAGTGTCCAGCCCCGCAGACCCACACCCGCTCAGGGCGGGGTCCTCCAGCAGCTGCAGAGCCGAGACTGTCTCCTCGGTGGCCCTCGGGCACGGCCCCTCAGAAGCCCCGAGCCCTGCCCTGACCAGGGCCCTTCACTGGGTGAAGGAGATGTTGCTCCTGTCAGCACCGACCCCCGAGGAAGCTCCTGGTGTGACGCGAGGCGCTGCTGGCTGCTTCCCGGGGAGGGGGGGTAGCTTCTCTCCTCGCAGGCACCTCCCTTCCCACGAGTGGGAAGGACCGAGCCTGCCCCTGCCCGGGGGTCCTGCCCTTTCTCCCCTCCTGGACGGTCACTCAGGGGTTGGGCTGTTCTGGCTTCCTGCGCCAGCCCGGGCTGGCCCTGCAGGTGGGTGGTGCCGGCAGCCAGACCCCGTGGCCTCCCTGGAGGGGTCTGGTGGACACGGTGATGCCGGGGTGCTGGGTGCTGGGTAGCCCCGCTCCTGGATGTAAGGAGAGTTGGGTGACTGACGCTCTGGGCGTCAGTCAGCAGGGGGTGCGGGGGAGATGGGATGTGAGCCCCTCGGGGGAGACGCAGTGGGCAGAGCTGCCTGTGGAACAGGGGCCGGGGGTCTGTCTCTCTCCGAGGCTGGGGGATGTGCCCAGAAGCGCCGGGTCCTGGACCAGGGGCTGGGACAAGGGCTGGGAAGGGGAGCAGAGGCCCTATGGGAAGGGGGAAGGGAGGGTCAGCCCACCTCTCCGTTGTGAAGCTGCCACTGTTCCCCTCTTGGGGTGATTGCTGTGGGGTCAGCTGCATGCTGGGGGGCGTGGCCAGAGGTGCTCACTTCTCCGCCCCCCCGCCCCCCACATGACACAGTTTGGTGAGCAGTCAGCACTGAGACAGGGAGGGGGGGTAAGGTGGGTGCGACCACTGGGTGAGGAGTTCACGGAAGCTTCCCAGAGGAGGTGGCCTTTCAGGAGGGCAGGGTTTCTTCAGGAGGAAGGGCAGGGAGGCTGTGCAGGCAGAGTTGTTGAAGGAGGAATTGGGGGGGAGGGGCAGCATTCAGGCGTCCTTCCAGATCCCCTGGGGCATCCTGGCAACAGGGACCATGACCCCTAGGACCTGGCACTGCTGCACCCACGTCTCAGCTGCCTCTTTTCTCCGTGGTACCTGCCAAGTCCCCCCTTCCCGGGGCCACGGTGCCTGCCCCCGCTCCCGGCTCTGCCAGCCGCCCCCTCCCCGCCCCGCTCTTTCCTGACTGCACGGGTTCGAGTCGCCCTGCTTCCCGGGGAGGGGGTCTGGGTCCCAGGATTCCCAAGGTCACAGGTGGAGGCAGGCGGACCAGGAACCAGCCCCCCTCCCCCGCCCCGGCTGGGACAGGCCTGGCCTTGGAGCCTCAGTTTCCCCTGACTGATCAGCGTCCTCAGTGGGGTGTGGGGCCCCTTCTCCCAGGAGGATCAGCCCTGGGGCGTGTGTCCGGCACGTTCTCGTCCTTCCCTGGACTGTGAGGGACAGAGTTTCCGCCTCCCTGGCCCTGCAGCGCGAGCAGAGGGAGATCCCCGGGTCCCGGCTCTCTCCTCTCTCCCTGCAATGCCCGAGTCATGCCTGCCGTCTGCGCGCTGGGAAGCCACCTTAGCCCAGAGAGTGTGTGCACAGTTCTCGGTGATACGATGCAAACGGTTGGGGAGTCACAGAAGGTCACGGGATCGCGGTCGCTCCAAAACCAGACGAAGGAGTGCGGCGAGCCGTTACTCATGATTGATAGCCTCTCTGGCTCTCACCCGGCCCCCAGGAACGGAGCCAGGGCTGCGGGAACCAGGCAAGGGCCTGCCAGGGTGTGTGTGTGTGTGTGTGTGTGTGTGTGTGTGTGTGTGTGTATGTGTGTGTGTGCAGGAGGATGTGAGAGTGGGAGTATGTATGTATGTATGTATATGTGAACGTGTGAGTGTGCTACGGTATGTGAGCATGATTATGGATGTGTGTATGTATATACATGTGTATTAGTGTGTGAGTATGTATGAGTCTGTGTATGTATGTGAGTGTATGTGTTAGTGTGAGTATATATAAGCACATATGTGAGTGTGTGTGTGTAGGAGAGTCTGAGTGTGTCAGCATGTATGCAAATGTGAGCATGTGAGTGTGTTAGGGTATATGTGAGTGTAATGATGTGTATGTGTGTATGAGTGTGAGTAGTGAGTCTGTATATGTGTATGTATGTATGTGAGTGTTAGTATGAGTGTGTGTTAGTGGGAGTGTATGTGAGCACATATGTGAGTGTGTGAATATATATGTGTATGTATGTATATTCGTGAGTGTGTATGTGAGTGCATACATGAGTATATGTTGGTGTGTAGGTGTGAGTCTATGTTCGTGTGTATGTGTGTATGTGAGCCTGTTTGTGCATATGTTTGTGTGTGACTATTATATGAATGTGAGCATGTATACACACGTGTTCATGTGTGTATGTTTGTGAGTGTTTATAGGTGAGCATAGGTGTGTCAGTGTGAGATGTGAGTCTGTGTTCGTGTGCATGTAAGTGTGGGTGAGCATGTATGTGCGTACGTGTGGTCAGCATGAGAGGAGAGATGCTGAGGTAAAAGTCGGCTCTGTTCCTGCTCCGCCTCCTCCTAGCATGACCCCTGACCTCCATCTTCCCCTTTGGACCAGGGGCGCTTGAGTGGCCCTCACAAGCCCCCTGGGGCTTCCCGGGGCTCAGGGGTGAGGAGCGCCCTGGGCGGCAGTGCCTCGGGCACAGGGTGGTCCGGGCACGGTGCCGGGGCTCTGGCGAGGCCGGACTGCTCACCCCGCTCTTGCCGGAACAGAGACCCCGAGGCCTCAGGCGGGCGCAGATCCCTGGTTCTCTGCACCCCTTTCCTGGAGCCCGGGAGGGAAGAGGGCGTCTGCTCCTGCCAGCCCAGCAGAGCTCGCTGCCCCCCCCCCCCCTCGAGGGAAGCAGTGCCTTCCGGAAACATCTCTGACAACCGCTGCTCTCAGGAAGCCCGCATCTGCAGCCCGAGGCTCTGGGCAGGGGTGGGTGGGCCGAGCTGGAGCTCCTGGGAGGCTCCTCGGGGTCCGGGAGGGTCCAGTCCATCGCGATCACCAGCACCCGCTCCTCTTCCCTTCAGACCCCAGACGAGGTTGGCCACCAGCTGAGGGTGACGGCCCCGAGAGGGGTCTGGGTCCTTCCGACGTGGCTTTGGCGCTCACCCGGCAGAACTGGGCAGCAGAGGTCCTGCCCACACCTGGCAGGCCGGCAGAGGCGCCCTGCAGGGGGAGAGTGCCCGCTGGCCCGGAGGATGGCCGATTCTCGAGCCCCTCATCCCCTGCTCTAGGTGACGTGTCTGTCTGCCACAGAAGCACAGCCCTGACTCGACTCTCCAAGACAGGAGAGGAGAATCGATCACGGCAACAAATCCAGGGTGGCCGGTGGGCAGAGGAGCTCTGGGCAAAGCCGATTCCTCCCAGAGCCACGTTCCTCCACACTTAGTCCGTGCCCAGCCTCAAGGGCTGCTGGCCCGGTGCAGGCCACTGGCCGAGAGTCGGGGAGGCCTCCTGACACTCTCCTCCTGCAAACCACAAGTTTCCCAGAGGTGCGACAGGAAGAGCAAGTCGGGAGCAAAGACACCTGGAGCCCTGGGGCGGGGGGCAACCTTCGAGCCCACCCTGGCCTGAGGGGACCAGGTGAGTGGGGCGCCGGTCTGTGGCTGTGAGTGGGCGTGCGTGTGCCAGGGCGTGGGCAGCTCTTCCTTCAGTGCGTGTCCCCGCGCTCAGGGCTTGCCTGCTGCTCGGACAGGGTCTTCTCTGCGGGGGGGAGGGAGCGGATAATAGTCCCTCTCAGAGTGGCTCCTTGTCTCTTGAGTGTGAGTACGTAGGTTGGTGGCCAGGGCCTGCCGTGTGCCCGGTGATGCCCAGCAAGTCCACAAGCCCACACCCTTCACTCTTTTCTGGTTCTTGTGGGAGTAGCAAACACTGTCATTGGGGCCAGAGGAATATCACACACACACAAACACACACATGCACGCGTGAACACACATGCAAACACATGCATGCACACATGCACACACACAAATGCACACATGCACACACAAAACACATGCATGCACGCATGCACACACAAACGCACATGCATGCATGCACACACAAACACACGAATGCACGCACGCACACACACAAACACACATGCACACACACACACACACACACACACACACACACACACACACACACACACACACACACCCCAAACATCACAGCATCGCGCTCAGTGGCGGGAGACACCGGGTTCATCTGAGGACACCCGTCCGTGCTCAGGACACTATCCACGCGGAGGAACGGGGAAGAGCGGCCCGGCTGGTTTGCTGATTGCCGCGAGATCTTGCCCTGATCTAACTTCTGGTTTGCCAGATAGCGGGGAGTAGTTGGGAAGTGGTTGTTTGCGAAACTTGGAGAAGCATTGCCCTATTTTTCTTTTCTTTTCTTTATAAAAAACTTTTTGGACCACACCCGATGATGCTCAGGGCTTACTCCTGGCTCTGCACTCAGGAATCACTCCCGGTGGGGCTCAGGGGACCGTATGGGATGCCATGGATGGAACTCGGGTTGGCTGTGTGCAAGGCCTTGTGACGTGCACAGTCTCTCTGGCTGTGGTTTATTATTATTATTATTAATATTAATATTATAATTATAATTATAATAAAGATGGCTTGGCTGTGCTGCGTCAAATGGGGTTGGATCCTACCCAACAATGCACGGGAGCTAGTCTTGCCTCTGACCCCTGGCGGTGCACTTGTGGAAACCATATGTGGTGCTGGGGTTCAAATGGGGCTAGCTACATGCAAGGCAAGTGTGTATTCGGAAAGTCTGTGTGTCTCTCTGGCTCTGCAGAATGTTCTAGTGTGCCCAGGCTTTGTCAGGAGTCCAGCAGTCCTGCTTCCCACCCCCAGGTTGCCTCTCCTAATCTTTCTTTCTTTTGTTAAAATTAAAAATTTTTTTTTTGTTGAATCACTCTGTGATGCACAGTTACAAAGCTGTTCATGATTGGGTTTCAGTCATACAATATTCCAATATCCATTCCTTCACCAGCATATGCTTCCCGCCACCGATTATCCACTCTCTCACACCTCTCACACACTCTCTCCATTCTCTCTCTCTTTCCATTCTCTCTCTCTTTCCATTCTCTCTCTCCATTCTCTCTCTCTCTCTCTCTCTCTCTCTCTCTCTCTCTCTCTTTCTCTCCTTTTGGGCACTATGGTTTGCCATACAGGTACTGAGAGGTCACCATGTTTGTCCCGTTACCCACTTTCAGCATGCAGTTCTTATCCAGAGTGATCATTTCCAACTATTGTTGTCATGGTGGCCCCTTCTCTATCCCTTCTCTATCCCAACCGCCGCCTTCTCCCCCCTCACTTGAAGCCTCATCTTTTGAGACTTCCTGGGGTGACCTCGCCTGCCTGCCTGGCACTGTTGGGGAGCTTCCTTCCTGCTGCCGTCCTGCCACGGTCTCCTCTTGCTGGGGGGAGTGGGGGAGACACTGCGGCCATGGGTTCCATGAAGACTGGGCCGGCCTGGGGGCTGCCTTCACGTCCCTCCTGCAGTCGGGAATCAACGCCAGGGGTGAGGACGTCTTCTCTGCGACAGGGCCCAGTGTCGGAGGCTGTCTGGGGCCGAGAGGTGAACTGGGACAGGGCAGGCTCTGCTCTGTTTGAAGGGTCACAGAACGGGACACTGCCAGTGGACACGATGTCACTCTCTGGGGCTGTGCGCAGGTTTTCAGGCTGAATTGTTAGAGGGAGTAAAGTGAGATGGAATAACCACATTTCAAAAAAAAAAAAACAAAACAAAACCCTAAGTTAGGAAAGGAGACAGAAAGACGAAGAAAAGAGACTTGCTTTTTTTCTTTTCATTTTGCCTTGCAAGGTAATTTGAAAAAAAAAAATCACGCTTTGAAATGTTGCCAGAGTGAATGAGTGAAAACCCGGGCAAGTTCTGTGAGAATCCGACTCTGGTTTCAAATAAGGTAAAGAGCAGGGCTTTCCCATCACTCAGCAAGACACGGAGCCCCGAAATTTCTGCAAAATTTGATTTTGTTCTCCATTTCAAGGGGGAAAAAATGGATCGTGAACTGTGTGAACCCGGTTTCCTGGCCACGGCAAGTTCTCAGCACAGGGACTCAATTTTCAGAGGCGCCCTCAGTGGGGCCTTGTGTCCCCGTGCCGTGCGGGGGCTCCCCTGACATGGAGTTCTGGGGGTGTGTGGCCGGGAGGGGAGGGAGACTCCATTCAAGTTGGATGGGAATATAATTGATATTTAAGTCTCTCTCTGGAAACTTAAACTTTGATAGTTTACATCTCCGCTTAATAGCATATTAAATCATTTTATAACCCTTAACAACTGTTTAATCTTTTCATTGTTGAAAAATGAGGTAATTGATCTAAGCCATGTCAGGAGATGCCAGGAAAAACTTATTTCAATGTACCACCCGTCACCCTTGGCATTTGGGGGTTTCCAGGGGGCCCATGTGGGCTTTGGAGGGCCCACCTCTCCCACGATGGGGGTCTGACTCCGAAGGGGGCCAGGGACTAGAACTCCCTAGCCCGGGCATGGAACTGGGGGAGCGGGTGTTGGTTGGGGGGATTTGGATGTGAGGCGGGGGTGCTGCAGCCACCTACATCTTGGCTTTTAACTGGGCATTGTTGAAAACATGATTTCTGGCCGACAGAATGTCCGAGATCTCTCACTGTGTTCAGCAAAGTTGTTCGTGTACCCTCACAATCAGAGAGATAGAGAGAAAGAGAGAGGGAGAGAGAGAGAAAGAGAGAGAGGAGAGAGAGAAGAGAGAGGAGAGAGAGGAGAGAGAGAAGAGGAGATAGAGGAGAGAGAGAAAGAGAGGAGAGAGAGAGGAGAGAGAGAAGAGGAGATAGAGGAGAGAGAGAAAGAGAGGAGAGAGAGATAGAGAGAGAGGAGAGAGAGGAGAGAGAGAGGAGAGAGAGAGGAAAGAGAGGAGTGAGAGAGAGAGAGGAGAGAGAGAGATCTGTTATTCCAAAACAAGTATGCCTTCTCCTTGGGAATGACACCAAAGAATACCTTCTAAATGAAGTATGTTTCCCTTCAGAGATTACGGCATCAGTGGATCAAAGTCCCCTGGAAATAGCTTTTGGCAGCTCAGAGGTTCTCTGTAACTTTTCTTTGACTTGAACAGGGCAGCCAGTGCTGGAAGCCGCTGCTGTCCCATCGTGAGGGCTGAGGGGCCAGGGGAGGGGACAGATCGGCGTCCTGTCCCACAGCTCTGCTGACCGCACGGCCATCTCTGTGACTTGTCGCTGGCTGGGTTGGACGTGGTTGTGTTTCTCCGGAAAATTGATTGTGGTGCACGGGCTGCTTCCCCGAGTCCAAGTAATACAACACAGGCGTCCTCGAAACTTAAACAAGGCTCTGGCACTGCTGGTGAAACGTATTGTCGTCGACTCCGTGTCCTGACGTCCTCCGTAGAGTTGAGGAATGTTTGGACCTTGGCCCCCCCCCCCCCCCCCGCGCCCTTTCTGGTTGACGTTTAATATAAGTCCAGGCAATGCACATGTCTACCTGGCAGCTAGGAAGAGAACCTTCATGTTCATTCCCGCGAAGCTCAACGCTCGCCTTCCAAGCCCCATCTACAACCCTACGCATTTGTATACATTTTGTATGGTCTATTTCCATTATAAATTGCCCACAAATTAAATACAGATTTTCTTGGGAACATCTTAAAAAAAGGGGGGGGAAAGATCTATGTGATCCATGTTTCTGGTATTGGAGGTGACACGGGCTCTAAGAGGGGGGAGCAGGACCTGAGCGCTGGCCCCCCAACACGGAGGTCAGGCGTCTGGGTTATGGCAACCTGAGTTGTGTGTGAACGGACATGCTGGGTGCCTTTCCTCCACTCGCTGTGCTGGGAGCTCTGCACTGGGATTCAGAAAGGGATGGAGACGGATTGATTGACCTAGACAGGCTGGAGTGGGTCCAGAGGAGGACCGGATAGGGAGGGAAGGGGAGGCGAGCATCTCTCTACAGAGAGGGTGGCTGGGGGCAGGGGGGACATTCCCAAGGAGAGCACTCTCAGCCCCGTGACTGTGTCCTGAGGGGCTGTCTTCAGCAGAGTTCATTGCTGATAATCAAATACTCCACCATATCAGAAAAACAGATTCCAGATTCTCCTCTGAAATGTCCTTCTCCCACCCCACAACCCCCTGTTCTGTCCTGAATGAACATCCTGGGCGGGGGGGTGGTTTTCTATCTGGATGCCATAAAATCATTTCCTTCCCCAGATGCATGCTATCTGGGTTCCAGTCTTGACTACCCCAGGACCTTTGCACCCGCTGACCTCTCTGCATGATCCTCCTCTCTCTTAGGCTTTTACTCAAGGCTAGACTGCTTCATTAAAAAAAAAAATGCCTGATGACTCCCAGCATCTGCCTTACGTTCTTTTCCCCTTTGTACCACTCTCTGTTGGATGTACTCTGTATTTCACTTATTATCATAAGCACCCATGAATAGAGGGCCAGTAAGGGAGGAACTTTTGTCTATTTTATGGTCTATCCCACTCAGAAGCCCAGTATCTAGTAAGCAGCTGCTCAATTAAATAAATGTGTTGCCCGAAAGCATGAAAAAGTGTGTGCGGATGTGAATGTGGTGCTACCCTTTACATGACACGAAGGAGAGGATGTTGCAGAACAGCCGCGGAGAGGGACTAGACTCCGGCTGCTGAGCAGAAACTGTGGAAGGGAAGAATTTAGTCATTTTTTTTTTTAGTAAGCAAAAGTGAAATAAAAGCTTTCAAAGATGCAAGTGTTCAAACGGTGTGGGGGTGGTACCTGTTGGGGACGGGGGAGCGGGGAGGGTAAGGGAATTTTGCGGTCATCGCTTTCTTTTCCTCTCTTCTTGATGCTCCTATGTAAGGCCGTCCAGTGAACGGGCTGCCTAAGGTTCAGTCACCTGGGATTTGGGCAGCACCCGGTGTCACAGCTCTGAAGAGGACCTAGGTACTTCATGCTGCAAACGTGGGTCACCAGCCTGCTGTCTCCTGTCACTGCACCTCCCAGGGCATTCTGACCTGGGCGGTCTCTGGGCCATGGTTTTTATGGACTACTGGACTTATTTTCCGTTGTCTGTTGGTGCTACCAGTTACTTTGCCCCCTGGTAAAGCATCGCTCCTTTATTCTCCCTACCAGCAACCATAACGTCCCGGGTTCTTCTCTTGAGTTCCTCTGGTGGCCCAGGCCCTTCCCCTAGATGCTGGACTCCAAACTCTCTCTCAAACCCTCCAGGTGAGCAGGGAGGCGAAGGGCTGGCCCGGACTTGGTGTTCTGCAGGCTGGTTAGGCTGTGCGGGCCTCCAGGCTGCAGCCACAGAGCTGAGCGGGTGAGCCTGCGTTTCCAGTAACGTTCCTCTGGGGCTCAGACGGAGCAAGAGCCGTGCATGAAGGCAAGAAGTGCCAACACCCAGATGCCAGCGCAGGTTGCTGGGGGAAGACCCAGTGCCACATGTCAGGCCCATGTGAAGGGCAGAAGGTCCAGCCCCTGCCTTTGGTAGCATCTTTCTGGTGGACAGTGCACCAGAGCTGGTGGAGGACTCAGCACACAGAAAGGACTTCAGGTCCTTTCGATGCAAACACTGTCTCCAGGGCCATTTGCCCTGGTGATCAGAGGTCTATGATCTATCTGGAGGCCACGGACCAGCTACGAGGCCTCCTTCTGCAGTATCTGCCTCTGCTGTGTGGGGATTCGTGCCATGGGACGGTTCTTCCCTGTTAGATAGCAAGGCAGGGTTTTCTCTTTTTGGCCTGGCTTTGTTACCAGGGTCTTCACAGGGGATCTCTGGGTGCCGGGGCCTGGGCCGGCCAGTGTGAGGACAGGACTGTTCCAGTTTGGGGCCTGTGGGCGGGTGGGGAATGACCAGGAGACCCTTTGCTTTACGACTCTTGGTGGTGGATGATGTCTTCCCCGCCGGGGCATCATAAATGATTCTGTGGGGTCCATTAGTGGAGGGTGGGGAGCAAGAGAGGGATTTTTATGGGTGATTTACACATGGCCTTTGTCCGAGAGCCCTCATGCTGCCAGCTGGACATAAGCCTCTGGCTGCTTCCACAGCGAAGCCCTGGGCTGGAGTGGCCTCTGAGGTGTGAAACAGCCTGCAGTGGACTAGGGCAGAGTGGCCCCAGGACCCCCCAAGGAGACGGATCAGTTCTAGAAAAGACCGGAAGTGGGGAAGGTCAGATGGCCCCTGTCTGCACCGATTCTCAGTGGACTCGGCCATGGGTCCTTCGAGGCTGTTGTCTCGTCCCATGGAGAAGGAATCCTCTTAAGGAGCATCTGGGCTTTGGAAGCATCAGAGGCTTTGAGATCATATAATCCAGTTTTGGATTTGACTGTGGAAGAAACAGGCTCCGTTCTGAACAGGGACCAGACTTCTCTCTCCTGCTTTCAGTGGCCTCTTGGCAGCACGGAGAGGGGAAACCCGGCTTGGGAGAGGCTGGCGTGCTGGTGTCGCTGTCCCAGAGACATTGTGTGTGGGGTGTAGCCCCGTGTCAGGTCGGGTACCTGAGCCGTGGGTTGCCTTTCCAGTCTGTGGCTTCCTTTGCCCGTTGCCCTGAACACCGGGCCCAGTGCTCTTGAAATGTCCTGGGGACCACAGTGTGGCAGCTTCCCTTGGGGACATTGACTCAGTCGGGTGGTGTGGGGACCCCGATGATGTTCCTGTTTTCACATGTGGCCTCTCTACCTCAGGGGCAGTTGTTCTAGAAAGAACCGGGCATAGTCACCATCTTGAAACTCTTCACAGGTTTTAAACAAATGGACACGAGTTTTTAGTTGGCTGTGGGGACCCTAAATCACATAGCTAGTCTTGTCTACCCCAACCCCCACCCCTGGTCATTTCTTCTAGCGCTCAGATTATGGGAAACGGTGGGAAGGGACAGAACAGAGGGCATTTCTGGATGGCAAGGAGTAAGGTTCTGGAAGGGGCAGTGGGATTGACCTAAAGACTTGAGTGTGGCAAAGTGCTTCTGGCAGCCCCCTAGGCTCCGCTTTCTGATGCCTTTTCCTTCCTTCCTTCCTTCCTTCCTTCCTTCCTTCCTTCCTTCCTTCCTCCCTCCCTCCCTTCCTTCCTTCCTTCCTTCCTTCCTTCCTTCCTTCCTTCCTTCCTTCCTTCCTTCCTTCCTTCATTTTTCTTTCTTTCTTTCTTTCTTTCTTTCTTTCTTTCTTTCTTTCTTTCTTTCTTTCTTTCTTTCTTTCTTTCTTTCTTTCTTTCTTTCTTTCTTTCTTTCTTTCTTTCTTTCTTTCTTTCTTTCTTTCTTTCTTTCTTCTCTCTCTCTCTTTCTTTCTCTCTCTCTCTCTCTTTCTTTCTTTCTTTCTTTCTTTCTTTCTTTCTTTCTTTCTTTCTTTCTTTCTTTCTTTCTATTAGTGAATCACTGTGAGGGTACAGTTACAGATTTACATATTTTTGTGCTTGTGTTTCAGTCATGCAATGCTCAAGAACCCATCCCTCCACCAGTGCCCATTCTCCACCACCAATGATTCCAGTGTCCCTCCCACCTCACAATCCCACTCCCCCTCGTCCTACCCTGCGTTTTTTAATTGAATCACTGTGAGAGAGCATTACAAAGCTATTCATGATTGGGTTTCAGTCACACAATGTTCCAACACCCATTCCTCTACCAATGTAATTTCCCAGGACCAATGTCCCCAGTTTCTCTTTCCCCATCCTCAACTTCCCCCACCCCAGTATGGCAGTCACCTCTCTTCTCTCTCTCTCTTTCCTCTCTCTCATATTAGGCATTATGGTTTGCAATACAGATGCTGAAAGGTTATCATGTATATCCTTTTACTTACTTTCAACACTCAGTTCTTGCCTAGAGTGATCATTTCCAATTATTGTTGTTATACTGGACCCTTCTCTACCTTAACTGCCCTCCACCCCTTCTACACTTGTAATTTCCAACCATTGGTCACTCCTCCTGTGCTGCCTTTTTCTATCTTTTCCATTCAGGTTCCCTCTATTCTTCTGTGCTTTGACCCCAGTCCTCTGTCATGGAAGCAGAGTTTATGGCATTGGCTATTATAATAGGATGTTGGAGAGTGTCTTAAAACTATGCTAATTTTGGGGGGGCAAGTGTCTGGTCCATCACAGATTGGGAGCAGGGATTGTGCTCCACAGTCTCTGTCAGTCTTTGGCTGAGTGGGACAGTGACCCTAAGAGCTGTAAAACTGGGAGCACTCAGGCTTGCTGTGGTGGCAGAGGGGACGGCACAGCCCCCCACTGCTCTCCAGTCTCTGCCGTGGAACTGAGACTGTCCACCGTGCTCATAGCCCACTGCCCAGAGGTGCATCCCCACCTAAACTGCAAGGGAAATGTCTTCAGAGGTCTTCTACTTCCAAGAAGGAGAGAAGTAGATACTGGTGGACACCACATCTGCAAAAGTGGCCTCAGAGAGTTTGTTGGCCAGCTGAGTAGGAAGAAAGGGCAGGAAGGGAGCACTAGGCTGCATCTTTACCTTGGAGCACTTTAGGTGTTTATTGAGAGCTCAGTTGATGCAAAGCCCTCAGCCAGTGACCAGTGTCCCTTGTAGCAGAGGCCCCTGTCTCTCCATAGTGGTGGAGTCGAGAATGTCAACGGTTTGGTCTCCCTTGGGCTTATAGGTGACTTGTGGGCTGGAACACAGTCCCAGCAGAGGGACAAAAGAAAGGTGGGTAAAGAGAACTGGCAGGGTGATTTTTTCAGTAATTGGGTGGAGAGTTGGGTCACTTCCAAGCCATGCTTGAGGGTCTCTCCTGATAGGCCTCAGGATAGTGTCTTGCCTAGGATTAAACCCAGCCTCCTGCATGTGAGGTGGGCACTCAGCCCCCTGAATTATCTACCTGATTCTACTAGCAAATTTTAAGTTGAGGAAACTTAAAAATCAGATCTAATTGATATGAATTGGATCCATGTCATTTGGATATCAGCAATGCCTCATTTTTATTTTTAAATTTAATCAACCACTGATTGTTTGAACTATAAGGGAACCTCTCTCTTAAAAATACTCTCATCAGTTTACAGTATTATAGAAGTAAGGCAAATAGTTTCAGCCCTCTACATATGCATAGGATTCACCACATCCTCTATCAAAGTTCCAGCGCCATAGAAATGCCTCATTTCTCTTTCTAGATTAAATTTGTCTCAGTCTACTGCCTCCTGGTGGCTGAGGTGTTGGATCTCTCATCATTTATGTGGACCTCATCCCTGTCCTCTCCTGCAACTCTCACTCACTTCACTTTTGCACCATGAACTGGACTTAGCTACAGAATAGTAGGTGGTGGTCTCTGCTCGGCCGCTTCTTGCTTAGGACTGTGCAGTTCCTTTGGGGATGGGAAACCCCAGGGCATTGAATGTCCTCTGTGCCACCTTCAGAATGGGAAGCCCCCACAGAAACCGTAACTTTGGGAAACCCACCCTGCAGTGGAGAGGAACTCGCTCCCACCCGTTTTCCTCCTCTCCTCATCCTAACACCCCGGTCTGAATCCTAGATCTGTGGGACCTATTGGCTGACGGCCACTTGATTGGGGGCAGGGAGGGGTACTGCCTGTCTTCTTGTCTATCGCTCAGACACTCAGAGGTATTAAGCACCAGTCACAATGTAGCCAAGAAGTTTTAATTGTGAGTTACATCATTTCGTTCACATTTATGTGGCCAAGGTCCTTTGCAGACAAAACACCAATAAAAGCCCAGACCTGGAGAAATGCAAGGCCATAGAACAGAGGAAGTGAGGTGGTTCTCATGGCCCAAGACTTGTGTCTATTTTTTTCCTTCCCTTTTCTTGGCAAAAGAGAAGATGAAAGAAATTTGAAAACAATGTACAGTCTGCTGTTGGTGTCTGTAGAATGTGTATGGCCTTCAGCAGCGTCCAGAAAATTATTCAGCATTAGCTAGACTCTGACACTATGTCTCCTCTTTACACTGATCTAACCAGCCCCTCCCTTCTAGTGTGGGGGGAGAGGGGTCTCAGGGGAACTTGTTGAGAGCCTTCTGGCCAGAGGTCTGAAGAAATTCCATACCTGAGCCAGGTATCTCTCTTTCGGCTCAACTCTACGCTCAAGGGCACCGATGAACTTTGGAAAATGAAACATTTTCAGAACTCTATAGTGGGCACCAAAACTGTGCTTGGTGACTTGGAAGTAAACAATTGGTCTTGGGGACAATCTAGTACAGGTCTGAGTCATCTCAGTCAAGTATGGATTATGAGTAGTTTCTATTGGATGACAAAGTCTGCATTTCTCTCCTCTCCCCTCCCCTCCCCCCTCCCTTCTCCTCCCCTCCTCTCCTCTTTTCCCTACTCTTTTTGATGATTTTTCTCTACCTCATGCCAGAGCTCATAGATTTGCCCTTTGGCTTCTGACATTCTGCTGTCCTGCTCTTCTGTTACATTTCTTGGTGCAGCTACTGTACTCTGTAGTGCCGTGATTTCTGCTTGGATTTTGCTTTGTCCTTGTAGAAGCTCACCTCCAGTGACCTAATCTGAAGTCTTCTTCATGAAGCTTAGAAATCCCAGATGTGCTTTTTACAGACAATGCTTGTGGCCCTGAGTTTGTGTGGATCCAGATGGCCATTGGGAATTTAAAGTAATGAGTGACCTGTGGCAGCTACAACATCTAGTGACCTTATTAGCTGCTCAGGGTTGCTAGATGGCAGTACCTGGCACTGTCTATGATCTCTAAATTCAGTGGACCTGAGTAGAGACTAGGAGTTTCCATCATTATTGTCCCATAGTGACTGGAGCAACCCGGTCTCATGCAGCTGTGCTCAGGGCTTACTCTTGGCTCTGTGTTCAGGGCTTGTTCCTGGCACTGCTGTGGGAAACCATGTGTAGTTCCAGGGATTGGACTGGGATTGGCCACATGCGAGGCCAGTGTCTCCCTGTACTACCTCTCCAGAAACTCACTCATGTGTGTGTGATTGTTTTTGTTGGTTGAGGTTAGTCGGCTTCTATGGTTACTTTCCCATCTAATTTGGTGTGCTTCTACTGGAATTTCAGTATTGTGGAATTAGGAGGTGTCCAGAGACTTTAGGATTTATGGTCTGGGCCTTTGCGTTGACGTGGCAGCGACTAGGAAGGTGAGTGTGGGCTGCTTAGGCTTCTGGAATTATGGGGGTGGGTTTGGGGGGAGACCGCTCACCCCGATTCTGGAAGACACCAGAGCTCTCAGCCTGAGCATCAGGGTACCTGAAATCGTTCGCAGTTCGAGCCTCTGGCTCAAGTGATGGGGTTTGTGTTTGGCTGGTGGGCTCCGGCAGGATGGGGACTTGGCCCACCCACCTCCCAATGGTGCCCCAGAGTTTTCAGCCACAGGCACCAGTGTTTCCATAAATTTTAGCTGCTTGACTTGCATCTCGTAAGATACTTAGTCTTGAATCAGTAGAATAGGACTGCTGGTTGAGTCTACATGGTGTCAGCAGTGGGAGGGGGGTGGGCTTCTGGAAGAATGGGGGCAATGGGGGAATAATGCCCACTTTGGCTTCAGGAAGACACCAGAGAGAATCTTACTCTCTTTTTAAAAAGCAAATCTGTGCAAGCCTCTGTTCACACAGAAAACCTCCTAGAGAGAGTGGATAAGGTCAGAACTTGCTCACCTGAGACAACAGATGGGGAAAAGACTGAAGAAGCCCTTGGTCATCTCCGGCTCACAGCCCTGTTCCTCTGAACGGGCTCTGTGTACTCCATCCGTGTGGGGAATCAAACAGTGTGGTCATGATTCAGGACAGGGATGACTGACATTCTGATTCTTAACCATCATCCCTGTGACATACAGTCAAACCAAGATGTCTATCCAGCTCTGTCGGACAAGGCAGTCAGATGAGGAGGGAGGGAGTATCTTCTGGAGTGCCTCCTCTTCCTCTTCTGTGGTAGAAGCACCAATTTCTGGGCTCCCCTCACCCCTTGATCTTTCCCTGTCAGGTGGGTTTGCTCAGGCTCTTTGGGGGTGGGTCCTCCCACTTCAGATCACTCTTCCTTGGAGACTGAGGATAGTCCCAGTGACCCGAGGGCCCCAGTATGTGAATTCCTCATGATAGGACCCTTGAGGGTATGATCAAGATTCTCCATTTTCTCCATCACAGACCTCAAGCGGAAGTTACTGAATGTGAGCGAGTGGAGGGGATTCAGAAAGGCATTTATTCTCCTCGAATTCTAGCTAGGCAGGGACCATGCCTGCTCAGCTCATAGTGTCACAGTGGATGAGAACTGCAGAGCTGTTGGTGCCCACTCAGTATGGAAGAGCGAGTTCTCCTTGCCATCGTGGTGGTCCCCGTGAAGAGTGTAAGCATAGCACCGAAACACCAAACACTTGTGTTCCACAGCAACCTACCTTCTCCACACCCTGCCAGAACCCTGCATCCCCTAACCCGGGCCAGTGGTAGGGGTAGATGCTGCCAAAAAGACAAAACTCTTTAAAACTTCTGGGAGAAACCCCGGAATGGGAAAACCCAGGGGGAAAAAGCTGCAGAGGCTCTGAAGGCGTCATAAGCAGCTGAAATAGAGGTGGCCATGGCAGTGGGACCAGCGTCAGGGATTTTTCTAGGGATGGGAGTGGCTCTGATTGGACCCCCAAAGGGAAAAAGCACACCAGGAGAACAGCACAATAGCAGGAAAAAGCCCAGAGCCTTACGATGTTATCCCCCTCCTCCCTGCCTTGTCCTCTGATTATCCCTTACCAGTGTGATCAAGAAAGTGAATTGAAGATGTGAGAGAATTTCAGGATTTTAGTAAGATAAGGTGCTCGCAGGAGGGTGTGTTTTTTGGTTCCTTTTTTCTTTTTTGGTTTGTTTTTTGTCACTTGTCACTTGTCATCCCGTTGATCTTCGATTTGCTCGAGCGGGTGCCAGTAATGTCTCCATTTGCCCCTGTCGTGTGTGAGTGTAGCCCAATGGTATCTGCTTGCTTCAGGAACAGGAAGAGCCTCAAATCATTCATTCAGTGTTTTGATGAAGAAGTCTGACCATCTCGTTGGTGGGCAGCGTCTTTTGACGTCCCATGTAATCTAACTGGTGACAGCTCTAGTCCAGTGGTTGTCTCTGAATCGCATTACGTGTCCGGCTCATCTGATTTTTGATGCCTTGGCAAACGAGACAGCGTCCCTGATTCTTGACTGTCGACGGAGGTTGAAACTCCGGACTCCTTTTCTCACATGAGTGAAACGTGATACTCCTAGCATAGCTCTTTCGATTCCTCTTTGGGATACCCTAATATCATTCTCATCCTGTTTTCTTAGGGCCCAGGTCTCTGAGGCGTATGTTAGTGCAGGAAGAACGGTGGAGTCGAAAAGATGTGCACGGAGCCGGAGTTTCTTCGTCCTCTTAACCACTTTTTTCAACGCTTTTGAAGGCTTCCCACACTGCTCTCTTTCTCCTGTGCAGTTCTGGTACAAGTCATTCCTCATCTTGAGTTCCTGACCCAGTTACACATAGCTGCTGCATTCGGAGATGTTCGTTCCATTGAGAGCAAATGGGACGTCAGGGACTAGTTCATTTTTCACGAACATCGTTTTGCTGAGATTCAGCTGCAGTCCGACCTTTCCACACTCGCGGTCGAAGTTGGCCAGCATTTGTGCCTCTTGGCTAATGTTTGGCGTTATGAAGATGATGTCATCAGCGAAGCAGAGGTGGTGTAGTTGAATTTTTATGTTATTTTATTTTAAATTGAATCACCTTGAGATAGCCCATTACTAAGCTTTTCATGATTGGGTTTCAGTCATACAATGTTCTAACACTTATCCCTCCACCAATATACATTTCCCCTCCTCAGTGTCCCCATTTTCCCTCCCACCAGACTGCCTCTATGGCAGATACTTTCCTTCCTTCTCTCTCTCTCTCTCTCTCTCTCTCTCTCTCTCTCTCTCTTTCCGCCCTCTCTCTTTCTTTCTCATTTTTCCTTTCATTCTCATTTTGGGCACTGTGGTTTGCAATACAAATACTGAAAAGTAATTATGCATATCCCTTTATCTACTTTCAATACTCAGTTCTTATCCAGTGTGATCATTTCCAACTATTATTGTCTTACTAGTCTCTTCTCTGTCTTACCTACCCTCTGGCCCCCATGACAGGAGGTTTTGATTGTCTTATTCCTCCTCTTCACTCTCTCTGTAACAATTGTTGAATAAATATCGGTGGAGCAAATGAAGGCACAGTTGGGGGTTGGGGCCCTAGTAAAACAGATTTCATTAAGACAGAACTTTCTCAATTGTAGTCATTTCTGAGACCCTCTGAAAGGACTGACAAGTCTGTCTGGAATCTCTAAAGCAGGTGTGGCTTTAGAGGTGCCCGGCCCAGTTGGGAGGTACCCGGCTCAGAAGTTGGGATGGGGCTTGCACCGAAGTGGCCTGCAGTGTCCCTTTCAGCTACCACCCTTGGCATGGAGGTTGTGGAGCCCAGAGAAGGAGGACAGCCCAGTGTGTGGGGGGCAAGTTCCCAGACAGACACTTCCTTTGTCTCAAGAAACAAGCAAACAAACAAACAAACGAAAAAACTGCCTTCCTCTTGCCCAATTACTTTGGTGAGGATCGGCCTAGGGGAAATCTCCACTCATTAAAGCAGTGGAGAGCGGGCTGATGACGGAGATGTGTGTGTCCCAGGGGGCTCAGTCTGAACGCTTCAGAGGTAGTCCCCCCATCAGCTGGCCTAGTTCCCTCACTGGGTCAGCGCAGTAGGTCTGACTTTGTGAGGCTCCTCTCCGGAAGGAGTTTCCCCATTCTGAGCAGAGGCCTAGCGTTTTGGCTCAAGTCTTTCTGGTGAGAGACTTGCAGCGAAGCTGGATGTGCCTAGCCTAGCAGGTGTTCTTTCTGAACCCCCTTAAATGCAACAACTTCTTACTCCTTGATGCTGGGGGAGGAGGGGAGAGCGGTGGTAAATAGAACAAGACCAGCATCTTTACTCTCTGGTGGCCCAGAAAGTTCCCGGGTCTGAGGAGGACCTAAGAGTGATCTCCTTCCTCCTTCTCCCACCAGATAACGTCCTGGTGTGCCCTCTGCAAGGGAGTCGGTCTCTCCTGGGCTCTGTCTTGGGCTCGATCCCCTGTCAAGAGAACCCAGTTGTTACACGATGCGATGGGAAGACAGAGATGGACACATCCTGTCACCTGAAAAGTGCTCTGGGCGTAACAAGCTCCCCTGGTCATCTCCCTGCAGCCCACAGTCACCTGCATCCACTAAACCATGAAGCGTGTGTCCTCTTCAAGCCCAGCCAAGTCCTTCCTGACCCCAAGACAGTGTCGTCCCTGGGGCTGTACTGCATCAGGATGGCATGTACCGAAATCTCTCCTCTTTTCTCAGCAAGGGTATGTGAGACCATGGAAAGAGGGTTTGGTTCTGCTGGTGGTGGTGTGACAGGATCTGAGCACATGTGTCTAAGGGGAGGGAGTGGGTCTGGAACCTTCTCTCCAGCAGGCCTGGGTTGATCTGATGGGCTCTTCTCCGTCACTGCAGTCTTTTCTGTTTTGGTAAGAGTGCCAAAGTGTCACATGGCGAAACATCCCTGGCTGTTCTCAGAGTGGCGGAAGAGAGGTAGGAGGAGGTGGGAGGATATTAAGAGTATGAAGAAAATAAATGAAATAAACATTCATTTATTTTCTGTGCTGGGGATTAAACCCAGGACCTGACAAGGCGAGACAGAGACTATCACTGAGCTAGAGTGAGCAAGTTCAGCCTGAAGTGCAGGCTTTTCAAAGCTTATTTCCTGTGCTGAATCCTTCTCTGGACACTCCCCTGTAACACTCATCGCTCTGTTGTCAAAGGTGCTCTTGTTTTCTCACTAAAGATGCTAGATCCAGAGAAGTCAGCATTGACCCTTAGCTGCCGTAAAGTTGGACTTTAACTAAGGTCCAGAGCCTGTCTGTTGGGAGGAGAAACATTTGTGTTAATGCAGTACAAGGACTAGGAGTGGGAAGAGGGATATTGATCATTGGCATCATCAAAATGACATGTGCGCACATGTACATGCACGTGTATGTACACATGTGTATATAGCAAGAGTTCATGGACAGGCTTAACATGTCGGGTGTGTGGCAGTGACAGGCAGAGATGAAGCCATCAGCAGTGTCTTTCCAGCAGGCAGGGGCTATTGCCCACAAAGGTGCATGTAGGCTGGTGCATGGGGAGGTGGTGGTCACGGAAGCTGGTTGTATGTGGTATCATCCATGTGGTTACTCATACCTGTGACCCCCGAGTTGGCACCTGGGTTCAACTGCAAGGTTTCCATTTGTTCGCCTTGTCCTGTGGAATCATCCTCTGCACAGCTTTGTACTCCTTGTGTGTATGGGGGAGGCAGTGGCCAACAGGGATGGCTTCCGAGGAGGATGCACAAAGCTTTGGCTTGGGGCCTTTCTCCTGGCTACCAGCCAGCCGTGGAATGCAGGGGTTGGGACTTTGCAAAAGCTTTACCTGTGGCTTCCTGATCTGCCTGACAGGGACCATCGGAGGGGTGAAGTGGTAATAAATCAAGACCAGGTGGCAAGCTCCCCGCTGGAGATGCTAAAGATGTGAAAGACATCAGGGGTGGGGAAGCATTTTTGGCAATCAGCCCTACAACTTCTCCTGTAACCCTGGTCTTTTTGCTCTTTCACCCCCAGGTCTGATTGCTACATGGTTTGTTTTTAAAATAGAAACAACCCCCCCCCCCGACTCCCATATCTCTAGGGCCAAGAACATCTCCTCTCATTATGCAGGGGTCTAATGGGCAGCAGAGCACAGCCCTGGGGTGAGAGCTGGGTGCTGAGGTGAGGCTGAGGGAGGGAGAGACATGGAATCTTTCAGACCTGTGGGCGGGGCAGACCCTGGAGGAGATCACAGCAGTTGTGCACCAGGGCGTCAGGAAAGGCAAACTGAAGCTAAAGGAGAGAAGGACAGTGCTCCAGGTGGGCAAGGGAAGTGCTCCCGACTTGTTCCCCTCTCTACAGCCTCTGCTTTCACTCAGGGTTCTCCGAGTCGAGGAATATGAGAGTTGAGGGTTGGATTGGGGTACAGTTTGAGGGAGGAAATTCTAAAAGAAAAGAGAGGACAGATTTAGTTAATTAATGAATTAATTAATGGCTTTTTAGGTCACACCCGGCAATGCACAGGGGTTACTCCTGGTTCTGCACTCAGGAATTACCCCTGGCAGTGCTCAGGGGACCTTATGGGATGCTGGGGATTGAACCTGGGTCGGCTGTGTGCAAGGCAAACGCCCTACCTGCTGTGCTATCGCTCCAGCTCCAAGGACAGATTTTAGATCGAAGAAAAGGAGAAGACATGGGGGTAAGAGAAAAAGAATATGATCAAGAAAATGAATTTAAGACATGAGAGAATTTCAGGATTTTAGTCAGAGGACCTGGCTGATGTGGGGATGGATTGGGACATACTTGGATTAAACTTGCAGGCTAAAGGAACCACATTTCAAATCCACTCATGGAATTTTCTAAAGAGCGGAACTCTGATGTTCTGAGACCTAATTCAATGGCATTTTTTTTAGATTGTGGAGCTCCTAGGAGCTTCTGTATATGTGAGTGGTGGTGGTGGAAGATGTTGGCTGTTAAACAGATTATTTCTTTGACCAATATTCAGGTATGGGCTCAGACCTGACAATGAATTGGAAGGAACTGGCATGAGAGCTTGAGAACACTCTTGGTTCTTTCTACATCGTGCTCCATTCTGCAAGGGAAGTGGGTAAGGAAGACCAAGGACCTTAAGATTGAGCTTTATACTGCCTCCTCGCCCTGTGATTGTGAGCACAGATCTCCCCTGGTCTTCCTTTATTCACTGCTTGGTGATGGTGCTCCTCCATCCCAGAGGGGATGCCATGCTCTACTTTTCCTGTTCTTCTGACAAAAGTTCTTCCTTCTTTCGGAGATAGCCTCTGACAGTCCAACCAGGAGGTCTTGGGTGAGGTTGCCAGAGGCACTCTCTCCTCTTGTCTCTGCCCTGATAATAACGGGCTCATCCATCCACCCTACCCTTTCGAACATAGTCATTTGAGTAGAGTGTCTAATTAAAGAACAAAATTGGGATTATTTCTGATCATAACTTTTTTTTTGTAGTGGTGCTAAGGATTAAACTCAGGAATAACAGTATCAAGGCACCCTCATCTCCGAGCAGCAACCATGGCCCCTGGACCTTTTTCTGAATGTATGTGAGCTCCCATTGGGGAAAATGCCACCAAAAATAACCCAGAGTGATGTAGAAGGCTGTCACATTCTTGTGTAGTAGGGGGAAGCTCAGGATCATTATACACTTGTATAATGTGACCAGATACCTTCGTGTGATAGTATAAAACTACATTAGAGTGACTTCTATTGGGGCTGGAGTGATAGTACAGCAGATAGGGTGTTTACTTTGCATATAACCAACTGGGTTGAATCCCCATCATCCTATATGGTCCCCGAAACACTGCCAAAAGTAATTCCTGAGTGCAGAGCCAGGAGTAACCCCTTAGCATCGCTGGGTGTCACCCAAGAAGAAAAAAAAGAATTATCTCTATTGGGGTTCTTCTGATTTCTGGGGGAATCGAAAGACCTCTACCCAAACTGCCCTCAGAGAAAAAGAGACCATGTAAGATCACTCCTTTGAATAAAGCAGAGGTCAGACTGGTTTCAGACTTGGCTGCGGCTAGACCCTCACTCCATCAGCACTACCAAGATCCAGCATGTCTTTCCCCATCTCTCTCAATTTTGCTTCTTTTGGTTTGACTCCATTTGGAAGCCAGATCCCTCCCCCAGGGCACCAAAGGGCTGCCTTATATTCCCTCAGATGCATGTCCAGCAGAAAATAGCAACAGTTTCTTTCCTAGAAACTCTAGCCAAGGCCTCATTGACTCTCACTTGTTCTTACTGAGTCC
This sequence comes from Sorex araneus, assembly GCF_027595985.1. NCBI lineage: Eukaryota > Metazoa > Chordata > Mammalia > Eulipotyphla > Soricidae > Sorex > Sorex araneus. Next base: position 354,703,697 of record NC_073313.1, on the reverse strand, counting down.
TGTATTTATCCTCACATTGATCTCCATGGCTAGGGGGGACTGTGATGATCTAATAAGCATAAACTCAGGTTAGGCTCCAGTACTGATGGAGTGAAGCTCAGCGAAACCCAGATTTGAGACTTAGAAAAAACAAAATTATCAGCAGCAGGATGAATAGATGCCAGGTAGCAAACCCCACAGATGTCTCTAGGGTAGAACACTCAGTGAGAGACTTACATCTCAGGACTGGCCTCTTATCTCTATTCATCATCGTGGACACCCTCAGTGTAAGGTAGAAGATACTTCTAAAGTGGTTAGTACTTGATTTCCACGTGAAAAACAATGCCAAAAGCTACTGCTGATGATAGACGTGTGAAGAAGTTAACATGGGTGAAGAAAATGAGTATTCTTAGAAGTTTTGGACAAATTAGAAGACGGAATGTGTAATTCAGCAGAGGCCTGCACCAATGGTGTAAATTAATTCACCATGTGTTTTATATGAAAACAAAGAGTAGGCATTTCCTAAAACTATTTCAACAAGTTCTCTAACTGGTTCAAAACGGTTCACCAAGTGGGAGGAAACTAATAAAAGTTGGAAAAGCATTTACCCATGTTTCAGGAGAAAGCCGTTAAACAATACAATGAAGTCAACCCAAATTTGTGGTGTGATAGATACATTCTCAACCAGTGTCTGGAGTGTGAATTCTACTGTGCCTGATGTTGGTGTACAACATCTCACAATCTCAGGCTCAGCTAGGCTTGGATGTAAAAGTTGTTTTTCTGTTACTGTTACTGTAACTGACTATGCTTCCCGTTGTGTAACTGACTTTGATACTGTTTCTGTTGACTAAGTTAATTTGCATATTTTGCCTATGTGGCTGAATATCATTGGTTAGAACATTAAGCTAGTTAACAAAAGGGGCTGAACAGGCTGCTCTGGGTCACAACAACACCAGAGATAGTTTTGTGATCTTCCATAAATTATTCCTTTCGCGTGCATATCTAAATGCCTCAGACTGCCTAACCAAACCTTACCGCAACAGCCTGAATCCGAGAATTTTTGGTCAACATATTCCCTGCCTCCCCCACTGTTATTTATATTTTGGCCACACCCAGTGGTCCCGAGGGTTTAATCCTGGCTCTGTGCTCAAGGATACTCCTAATGGGGTTCTGGGTATTCTATGTGGTGCAGGGGTTGAACCCAGGTTGACTGTGTGCAAGGCAAGTGCCCTACCTGCTGTGCTATCACTCCAGCTCATCCCTCTCTACTCAGTTTTTTAATATTACTGTTTCCAATAAATATTTGTGGGGTAACTACCATGAATACCCTCAGTGTCTTCATAGAACAGATGAAATGGAGAACATATGAAATGGAGACTTAGGACTTTGTAAGTATGAGAGATTCAAAATTCGTATCTCAAGCTGGAGGTAAACAGTTGTCACACCACTCTTACGGTCTTCATTCCATGCCTCAATCCAAAACTCTCCCTAGGAATCTTTACATCTTATATGGCATCCTTTCATCCCCAACAACTACCATGCATACCATTAGAACATACAAATATTTCAGAGGAATCATCAGCAGTCTCGTTGGAAGACAGGGAAAATGCTGAAGTCCAAACTTTCTTTTTAGATAGGTACACTTGGATGTTATGATTGCTGTTTTATGATGGGAAAAATGGAGACTCCTCCATGGTCTCCTTCAGACCTCATCTCCATTTTTTTGGTGCATCACTGTCTTTTTGTGTTCTTGCTTTTCCTTTTGCTTGTTTGTTTGTTTGCTTTAGGGCCATACCCAGCAGTGATCCAGCTTACTCCTGGCTCTATGCTCAGGGATCACTCTTGATGTTTCTCAGGGGATGATATGCAGTGCCAGGATAAAACCAGGGTCAGCTGCATGTAAGGCAAACACCTTAGCCACTGTGCTGTCTCTCTGGACCTTTGTTATGTTCTTGCTTCTAAGACTCAGTAGCTATTCTTTGAAGAACTACCGAGGACAAAGAGTTTCTTTGCCTTGCCCAGAACCTAGAAGTGAATGGGAGGTTTCTTCCTTTAATCACTGATCGCTGACTATCCTAAGAGGATAGTCATAATCCTGAAGTGTAATATATCACTTTGTGTCTGCAAGATCATAGTAAGACTATCTTCTTCTGGGTTTATTGTGAGATCAAACCCTTTATATTTCCTTTTTACTCCTTTCTATTCTAACCAGTTTTTCCTTGATAAGTCACTTGCATAAAAGCACTTATTTCAGGGTCTACTTCTGGGGAAGCTGCTGAGAGAGCGGGCTCTTCCCATTTTTGTGGTCAAGGAGAGAGCATTTTCAAGAGTGATCCAGGACAGCCCACAGGCTTCAAGACAACCTGCAACTTATACTTTGTCATTGACTGATATTTTTAGCCTGGTTATACCTTGGTTTAACAGAAGACTGATATAGAGTGTGCCACGTGTAAGGGTCTCACAGTTTTGATCTATTGAATTGTTGGTTACACCTTCTCTTTGGTTGATTGAACATCTGCATCTATAATGGGGTCAGCCTGCCTTCTCTAACCTAGTTGTTTTTGTCTGGTGCTACCCAACTGATGGATGGTTTCTCTTGGTCATCAAGGAAGGGACTCTTTTATGGTCATCATTCCCTCTTCTTGCTGAAGGGTGGTTCTATTTTCTGATCTGAAATGTGCCTTTTGGTTTATCCAAAACTCAGTCAAGTGGATTGCAGTCAGGGCCAACTTCCTGAAACAGTGTGATTTTAGTTTCTCTTGAGTTTGCTCGTAGATGGGTCACATCATTGAATGGACTTGGATTTTTTTCTTGATTCAATTACTTACATCCTGAGGGTTTGGGAAATGTATCTTCTTCAGATCTCAGTTTCTTCTGTGTAGTGAAAGGATCAGACTATCTTTAAGAAGATCTTTCTGAGACAGACATAGAAAGATTGCACTCATCTGTGGAATATAGAATAACAGAGTAGGAGACTAACACCCAAGAATAGAAGAATAGTAGAAATAAGTACCAGGAGGTTGACTCCATGGCATGGAAGCTGGCCTCACATTCTGGGGAGAGGGCAACTCAGAGAAGAGATCATCAAGTATAATGCGGTCAGAGGCCATGCGGGGGAAGGATGATGCGGGCTGAATGTAGACTAGAGACTGAACACAGTGGCCACTCAACACCTCTATTTCGAACCACAACACCTAATTAGAGAGAGAGAACAAAAGGAAATGCCCTGCCACCGTGGCAAGGTGGGGTGGGGGAGATGGGATTGGGGAGGGTAGGAGGGATGCTGGGTTTACCGGTGGTGGTGAATTGGCACTGGTGAAAGGATGGGTACTCAATCTTTGTATGGGGGAAACATGAGCACAAAAATGTATAAATCTGTAACTATGCCCTCACCGTGATTCACTAATTAAAAATAAATAAATTTTAAAAAAAGCAAAAAAAAAAAGATCTTTCTGGCAGGGGCGGGCAGACTAAGGAAAGTCTGCTGAAGGTACAGGTTCATTTGAGGAGAGGAAATGGTCATTCAGTGATACACATGGAATAGTCCAGAGGGTGAGATCCCCAAGGAAGCAGCTATGATGTGGGTATTATTAATAGACAAGGGAAGACATGTGAGGTGGGAGCTAGGTAGCAATTTGTAATTAATATTGGTAGCAGCAGGAAACCCAGACTTGCTATTTATTTATTTATTTATTTGCTTTTTGGGTCACACCTGGCGATGCACAGGGGTTACTCCTGGCTCTGCACTCAGGAATCACCCCTGGTGGTGCTCAGGGGACCATATGGGATGCTGAGAATCGAATCCGGGTCGGCCGCGTGCAAGGCAAACGCCCTACCCGCTGTGCTATTGCTCCAGCCCCCAGACTTGCCATTTAGAGACTCCGGAGGAGCCAGACACTTCTAGATATGTGGTGCTGGAGCTTGGAGTGTGTGGATACTGAAAATGACGATAATTAAGAGAAGATTCTAGAGAAGCAATCAAGAATCAAATCATAGTGCAAATTATAAAAATGTCGTAGAGAGATTTTTGAACTTCAAGGTCAATTTTTTTTTCTTTTTGGGTCACACCCAGGAATGCACAGGAGTTACTCCTGGCTCATGCACCCAGGAATTATGCCTGGCGGTGCTCGGGGGACCATATGAAATGCTGGGAATCAAACCCGGGTTGGCCGCATGCAAGGCAAACGCCCTACCCGCTGTGCTATCGCTCTAGCCCCCAAGATCAATTTGAATGGTAGAATGATACAATCCAATCTGTGATTTAGAAATGTTACTTTAATGCAAATGAACTTGAGGGCCCACAGCAGAGGCAAGAGACCAGGAAAATAGGCTCTCACTGAGATGCAGCAGGATGACAGCAGCCTGAGCTGGAGCATGGGAGAGCGGGTGCACAGATGGATGCATGGATGCCCGGTAGGAGGGAGCATGGGCTGATTCCGTTTCAGTTTTTGATTAGATTGGGGGAATGAAGGAAAAGAATGAGTCAAAAAGTGGAATTATGGTCTGATTCTGGTCACAAGGTATATGGAAGTACCAATCACCAAGATACAAATCATCACAGAAAGATCATGTTTGTAACTAGGGGTCATGATGGGGAATCTTGGTGGGAAGCTTAAGTAGAGTGTTGGATAGGTGGGATAATAAGGAGGAAAGATATATATATATATTAATTTTTTAAATTTAATTGAATCACCGTGAGATGGTTACAAGATTTCATGTTTGGGTTACAATCTCACAATGATCAAACACCCATCCCTCCACCAGTGCACATTCCCCACCACCAATATCCCAGGTATAACCCCCCTTTCCCACCTCCCCCTGCCTC